>NC_134860.1:118914679-119272179 GCF_049852395.1 Peromyscus maniculatus bairdii | reverse complement strand
GCCTCAAACTCAGAGAGCCCCTGCCTCTGCCTCCTGAGCGCTGGGACTAAAGGCGTGCGCCGCCATGCCTGACCACTACGGTCTTTTTTTTTTTTTTAGTGGTGTTAACATACTTCACAGCTCCTGGTTGTGTTTAGTTCACTTACCAAACACTGAAAGGTGGACACTGGTTAAGACGCTGACCTTGCCTTCAGCGAGCACGTAACCCGGATGGGAGGAGGGGTGGAGGACACTTCTGTTGAGGCTCCTCTCAAGAGCCTCCCTGGCAGTTTTACACTCTGGAGGAAAGAACAGAGGCTGTGACCAGCCTGGGTTAAATTGGGGCAGAACTGAACTCAGCTTTTTGGGAAATGGAAGTATAAAATATGTAATTTTGTGAATGCTTGAAAACTTGCTTGAATAATCTTGGTAGGTGGTATGTGTGAGCACGTGTGCATGCGTGCGTGCATGTGTATGTGCGTGCGCTTTGTATGTGTGGGAGTGTGCGATGCACGTGCCTGTGTACATGCATGGCAAAGACAGAGGAGAACATCCTCTTACTCTCTGGTCTTTTCCCTTGAGGTCTCTCACTGAACTGGATGCTTTGTTTTTTAGGCCCAGGAGCTACTTGTCCCCCCCCCCCCCCCAACACTGGGGTTACAGACTTGTATAGTCTTCTTGGCTTTTTACATGGGTCCTGGGGATTTGAACTCCAGTCTTCCCAGCCCCGTAGATTTTTAATGTCTCCTGTATATCTGTTACGTGATCACATTTGTTGAGTCTCTGTTGTACGCCAGGATGAGCCAGGATGGGTTGACAAACTAAGATGGGAGAAAGATTTTAAAATAAGCTTTCTATAAGGTTGTATCATTGGGGGAGGCAGAAGTAAAATGTGGAAGGAGCCCCGGGAGAGGGGTGTGACCTCCAACTGGGGACTCCGAAAGAAGACGGACTCAGGGAACCCAGAGGAGATTGCATTTAAAGCTGAAAGTCGATCTGGGAGACGAGGACTGTTCTGGAGGGGCCGATGGGAATGGGGGCGTAGGGGAAGGAAGTCTAGAGTGTATCTGGGGAGTCGGGGTTGTTGAGTCTGCTGAGTCATAGGGAGATCAGGGGTGTGCAGATTCAGCCACCTAGGTCTGGGAGGGGTGGACAAAGGCCAGATGTGGAGGGTTGACTGTTCCTTGTCGGGGCCTTTGTGATGGAAGACCCCAAGATTGGAGTTCTGCTGTGGATCACAGTGACTGTCACTGGGGGTTGGTGACTGGGACATGAATGGGTACTGGGCTGGATTTAGATATTACTGAAACTTTTGTCATAATTTAGGAGAGAATCGAGGAACAGGCCATGAGGTAATGTGTAAGTCACCTGTGAGATGTTTCGAGAAGCCAGGGAGATTGCCCAGTTGGTTAAAATGATTGCCTTGCAAACAGACCTATGATTGTGTCCCCAACATCCATATAAAAGGCCAGGCCTGGTGGTGTGTACCCGTGAATACGGTGGTGAGGAGGACACAGGCACATCCCTGGATTTTGCTGGCCAGTCCGTCTTGCTGCATCAGCAGGTTCAGTGGCAATCCTGTCTCAAGGTAGGAGGTGAAGGAGGGGGACACCTGACATCACCTTCTGGCTTCCATATGCCGTTCCTCCATGACGGGTGCACACACCACGTTCATATCCATGCTGCAGACACATACACATGAAGACATTTTGGCGACAGAGCCAATTTTATTAATTTTTAAAAAATTTATTTTATGTTTAGAGTGTTTTGCTTGCATGTATACCTCTGTACCATGTATGTGTATGGTGCCCATGGAGACCAGAAGAGGCTGTCAGATCCCCCGAACTGGAGTTACAGACTGTTGTGAGCTGTTATGTGGGTGGTAGGAATCGAACCCTAGTCCTAGAAAGAGCAGCCAGTGCTCCTAATGCTGACTCATCTCTTTGTCCTCCCACCCTCACCCCCATATATTTGATTAGTTTTAGATTTGAGTGTGTGTTCCTGTGTGCCTGTGCATGCCTCTCTGTGCGTGCGTGCGTGCGTGCGTGCGTGCATGCGTGCATGTGTGTGTGTGTGTGTGTGTGTGTGTGTGTGTACCTGGCTAGGTGAGGGTGCCGTTAAGCAGGAGGTATTAAGTATGGCCTTAGATTTCAGCCATGCATGACCAGAGCCAGGAGGGCTGTGAGGCAGAAATCTGAGAACACCCATGCTGTTGCACAGGCCTGGGGAGAGTGTAGAATTATCTGCTTCCAGATAAACTGTCGTAGACAGAGGAGATTCTTCACCAAAGAAAGGATTAGCAGAGGGCCATTAGGGGCCTTCATTTCTCAGAGTGTTTTAAAAGCCATCCCGCTAGTCCACTTTAAGATGCCCAGCCGTGGCCAATGCAGTCTTAGCCATGGCCACACCTACTCCGCCCGGCTGCTTTCCACCCTGGGTCTTCGTGGCTGACATTCTGAATTCATACCACTGTTCTGATCAGTCTCAATGAATCTCAACTCTCTCTCCCCCTCCTTTTCCCTAGGTTAACCTGGAATACCCTATGTAGCCCAGGATGGCCTGGAACTCCTGGTCCCCCCTTCTTAGCCTCCAGAGTCCTGGGGTTGAAACTACTGGCCACCAGGCCTGGCTTCCATTGTCTTCCTCAAGGGATAGTGAAAGGGGACCTTATGAACAGTGGCCTCGTAAAGAATCATTTAGGGAAAGGATGTGTAGTCTGGTAACTTGTTGCCTATCTAGTGCACAGTCCTGTAGTTGACTTGTTGGAGGTAAGAGAAGAGAAATGTGATTATCATCTGTGCATGGGGGCCCCATTCTGTTTTGGATGTGAAGTTCTTTAGTGTTTCCAAATACAGGCAAAGTCACCATGTAGACTGATGAATTACAGATGAGTAGATATTCTCGGCTTCCTCCTGAATTCCTTTGCTTCGTAAGATTGTAGATCTCGTCTCTTTGAAACTCCATCTTCCTTTGGTGCCCCAACACTGTCATTGCTGCTTGCTCCTAGCTAATATGGATGCAGTGGTAACTGTCTTTCATGTCTTCCTTACAGTTCCTCTAGCCTGTCCCCAGAAGAATGGGTCCATACTGCCCTGTCTCCTTTCAGAGCTCAGCTACTTCCTTCCCTTTCCAATAACTTATTTGTTCTTTTTTTTTTTTTTTTTTTTTCAAGACAGGGTTTCTCTGTGTAGTTTTGGTACCTCTCCCGAATCTCGCTCTGTAGACCAGGCTGGCCTCGAACTCACAGAGATCCGTCTGACTCTGCCTCCCGAGTGCCGGGATTAAAGGCATGCACCACTGCCGCCTGGCTAACTTATTTATTCTTGATTCTCTCTTTCTGTGAAGACATCTGGGAAGTCCAGAAGAAAGGTAGTTAAAGGAGATTTTGGTTGAAAGGAGAACAGTGTGCGTTTATTCCAAATGGAAGAAGATCCTCTGGTCTTAGCAGAAGGAAGTGAAGCTGTGGTTTTCATCGCATGTTTAAGGCTGTCTTGTAGTGTGAATTGTATGTGTGTGAGTGAATTGTGCTGGGGGTGAATTTTATGTGAGTGTGAATTGCTTGTGTGGGTGTGAATTGTATGTGTGGAGTTGGTCTGTGAGTTGTTTGTCTGACTGGTGGTGAGAGAGGTATAAAAATTAAGAATAAACGTCTATAGGCTGGACACGGTGGCACACACCTTTAACCCTAGCACTCTGAAGACAGAGGCAGGAGGATCTCTGTGAGTTCCAGGCTAGCCTGGTCTATATAGTAACTTCTAGGCTCACCAGGGCTGTGTAGAAAGACCCTGTCTAAAACAAACAAAGAAGAATAAATATTTAGGTGCTTATAATCTATTGAAACAAATAAAGAATTTGGAATTATATTTTATATGTCTTTGAAGTGGTCGGTTTGGGCAGCAGGGTCGGGAGGCAGATGGGCACTCACTCCCCTTCACACCTGCGGTGGAGATCCCCAATGACTTGAGGGGAGTTAGAGGCAGAGGTGTTGGACACGTGGGCACTGGCATCCGATCACACTCAGCTCTAGGATTTGGTGGATGTGGGGAGGGGGTTCCCACAGTCTGAGTGGGGCCCTGTGGCTTCCTGACTGTGAAGAGGCAGCCATATCTTCTGCAGTACCTAAGCTCCTGTTTGGTCTCCATCTGTCCCTGCCCTTCTCTGCTTTGACTCTGTAGACGTGATGTGCGGGCGTGATAGTCCTCTCTCCCTCTGTTCCCCAGACTCCTGCAGTCTGGCGTGAGAGTGGGTCCCCTGTGGACCGAGTTTCCTGGGCGGTGCTTCCCCATGCTCGGGCCCTTTCCTTTATCTGACAGCGTGAGTTTGTCTTTCTGAGAAAGCTGGAGTCTTGAGGGGTGCCCAGTGGACCTTACACCAGCCAGGCTGTTTCTGGGCTCTAGCTCTGGGATGCCCGAATTCTTCCTTTCTCTTTTGCCAGGGTGACAGGGTAATAAGCCATGGACCTGGGGGCAGCCCTCGGCTGGCTGCCAAGGGAATGTTGCGGACCAGCTTTTGTCTCTCCCCCGTGCAGCCTGGGGGTGGACTCAGGGGATGTTTTCCCTTGCAGGACCAACCCGTTTAGTATTGAGAAAGCAGGAAAGCGGGTTTTCCTGTTCCGCTGCCCCGAACAAAAAGCAGCCGAGCAGGCAGGGCTGGCGATATCCTGTCCGGCAGGCTGGCCCCGCAGATGCAGACATTCTTTCCGTGTCTTTGAGGAAACTGAGGAGCCACGGGACACTCGGCAGGCCAACTCCATGTGGTTTTCCCTTTATTTATGGTGTTTAACGAGGACGTTATAAATGTGGGGTTTGTGATTTAAAAAGCAGTCAGAGAGCTATAAACATGACAGACGTGAAAAGTGAGGTGTCCTCTCCACTGTCTCCTCATGAGGTCATGTTAAGTTTGCCGTAAAATGTAAACTTTAGACTAAAGTCCTACTTTAACCTGAAGAATCTCTTAAAGATACCAGAATGCTTGCTGCATCGGGCTGCTGCATGCTGCTAGAGTCATTCTTTGATACTTCAAGTTCTCCCTCACCACACGAGGAATACTCGTTAAAGGAAAATCAGAAAACTTGTATTGGCATCTAGACAGTGAGAAACATGGAAGTAGAGGATTAAAGCTCTTCTGGAGCATTGACGCTGGGGAAGGCCTGCCTGGGACCCTCGGCAACTGCCGCGTCCTGCTCCTCACACCTCTGCTGTGACTTGATGACCCTTTGAATCTGGCCTGCCTCTCTCCAGGTCTGCCACAGACCTAGACATGATCCACCGCCCGGTCCTTACGCAGCTCCAGGGTTTGCTGGACAGAGGGAATGAAAAAAGGACAGACAGACAGACAGAAAAGCTGGGCCACGGCACCCCAGGAACCCAGCGTGTTTGTTATCTGGAGTTGACAGGGGCCGGCCCGGGTAGCGCGTACAGATGAGCAAGGAGGGTTAGCTGATTTTGGTGGGGGTGGTAGCGGTCTGTGTAGGGGAGCAGACCTCGGGCCATGGACAGTGGGGTGGGGAGGAGGCTGTGGTGCACATTTTCTGCACACACTGTTAACCCTGGCTTTGCTGCCCCTCTAAGCTTTACCACCCCCACGGGTCTGAGGCATGGGGACCCTTGACATGGCTTGTGCCCATGTCAACATACATTCGCTCCGGACGTCACCCCCTCCATGTGACCATTCCAGATGTAGTTCAAGGAAACTGGGCAGTAACGAGTTGAAAGACCTACAACTCAAGTGCTCTCTGACTCCAGAGGGGCTGGCCGTTCAGTCGGTCTCTGTGGAAAGAGACAGGCTCGTGTCATGGGGTGCGATGTACGCGTGAGAACCCTGGGCTGTCAGAGAAGGCACGAGCGGTTGAAGAGGAACAGAGTCTCATGTCCTCCTGAGAAGGAATGCCCCGCAGCCTTGCTGTCCTTCCTGTGTCCTTACCTTTCCTGTTCTCCCAGTGCATGAGGAACGCTGAGGTGTTGTGGGGAATGAAGTGTGGGCCCCACTGTTCTGCCTCAGTAAATATTTATGGAGCAGCTGTCAGCCCGGCGTACTTCCAGTGAGTTTACTTTACAAGACGGGTCCTCGTATGGCACAGGGTTAAACCGTCTTGGGCTTTTTTTGTCTGTGAAAACACTTTTGCCAGTAGATCTACTAATTGTTTTATTTTAAGGACTGTAGTAGGATTTCATGTCAGATGAAAAGTGTGGGTTTGGACCGGATAATCTTTGGATTTGGATAACCCATTTAACAAAATATTTACAGAATACCTGAGCAGCATCTGAGGACAGCCCTGTATCCAGGACAGAGATCTGATAGCTTTGGTCAGGACCTAAGTAGGTAATCAGTTCCCATAGAAAGAGGGACAGAACTTCAAAAGGAGACATTGAGAGTGCTTGGTGTTATGGGAAAGGCCCCAGACGGGAGTGACAGGCCAAGACCTGAGAGATAAGGGAAGGGCTCCTGGAAGGTGTTAGAAGGTGTTACTGTGCTGTGGCCACAGGGAAGCAGCGCACCCAGGCTTGGGATGAAATAGGAACTGCAAAAGGACCAATAACTCAAGCCTGTGGACCCTCAGGAGCAGTGGGGTGGGGGTCAGCTCCAGACAGTGTGAAAGGCCCTGTAGGGCATTAGAAAGGGTTTGGGATTTCGCAGTCATACAAGACGTGAAAATACAGACCTGAACTGTATTTCCATTAAACTAGCCAGCACACACTGGAGATGGGCTTGAGAAAGCAGTGACATTTACAGTGGTATCATAAAGAATGAGATACCTGGGAATAAATGTAACAAAAGAAGTATATTATTTGTATACCAAAACATAAAAAAAAATGAAGTGGGTAGTGTAGTGTAGCCTGCGTAAAGTCCTGCCTTCCACCCCCAGCACTGGGAATAAATAAACAGAAACACCAAAGAAAAGGAAAGACAGAGACATTGTGTGTTAAGGAACTGGCAGTTGATTTCTTTTCCTTGTTTTGGAGATACAGGGCTTCATATATCCCAGGCTGACCTTAAATGATACCTAGCCAAGGATGACTTTGAATTTGTGGTCCATCTGCCTCCACTTCTGCAGTGCTGGGATTATAGGCCTGTGCTTCTACATCCAGTTTAGTGCTGGATGAAAAAAAAAGAAACAAGAAAGAGAAAGGAGCATGACTGCTGCTCCCAGGTATGGTGGAGGAGAAAGTTTGTCATAGGTACGTGGGAGAGCACAGCCAGAGGCAGGGACGTCCGGAGGAGTCCAGCATGGACGTGACCAGTCTGCGCTGTGCCGTGTGAGGAGACGGGAGCCAGGTGCAGCAGCCAAGAGGCCCAAAGACACAAAGAGAGTGGATAACCAAAATGGCTGGATTATATAGGGAAGAGCCGCGGTGGGGCATGCCTGCCAAGAGGACCCTGTAACAGGTAGGGACTGAGGGATGCAGGGAGCTGGGTCCACTCTGATATGCTAAATAGACACCTCTTAGGCAAATCCTCTACCAATTGAACACCAATCCCCAAATTACATCTTAGTATTGTTAATATAATACTATTAGTACTCCCAGGGTACGACTATATTATTGTCTTTTCTTGTGTCTGCAAACTTTGGAGCCTGTCCAAACTCGCTCTGTAGACCAGGCTGGCCTCGAACTCACAGAGATCTGCCTGCTGCTGCCTCCCAAGCGCAGGGATTAAAGGCGTGCGCCACCACCGCCCGGCGCCAGTGCAGGTTTAACAAGTGTTGTAGGAAGTACAAGTAACCTAGGCTAGCAAAGACGGTATCAAGAAGAATCAGCCGGATTGGACGAAGCTCATTCCCTGATGTCAAGACCTGGCTCAAGCTGCAGTAATACAAATAGTGTGGTAATGGTGTAGGAAGAGAAATGGAATGGTTCTATGTGGTCTGTGACTTTAGATTTATTTATGTGTATGAGATTTGCCTGCACGTTGTATGTGCACCATGTCATTTCATGGGGATTCTTAATAGTGCAGACTTTTGAGTTTTTCCCTAGATATTATTGAGTTACGAATTTACGATTGAAGTTGGTCTATCTAAAAATCAGAGGCTTGCTGTGAAAATTCCTTGAAGCCAGAGGAGAGTGTGTGGATCTAATACAAGTAGTTCAAGTAATGGAGGGGCCGGGCTAAGACCAGGGGAAGAATGTTCCCCAGGAGAGAGGGATCTGAAGCCAGCAGTAGTCCTGGGTACCTTAGCGTCCGAGCTATTGAGTAGGAGCTGCACAGTGTGTGCTGGACTTCTAACAGCCAGGGGGGGACAGCGGTGTGGATCAGCACAGCCAGGATGTGACTGCCACATACTGCCCACAGGCCCTTCAAGAGGCCACGTCCTGGGCCCCGCCTCATGCCACAAGTGGCCTCATTTGAATACAGTAGGACTTCTAGGGGCATTAGAGAGTGGGTGTGGTGGTGGGAGGTACTTAATGAGTGGCCCAGCCTGTGTGTGTGTGTGTGTGTGTGTGTGTGTGTGTGTGTGTGTGTGTGTGTGTGTGTGTGCGCGCGCGCGCGCGCACGTGTGTATGCGCCTCTGTGGCACACAGAACTGGTCTGGCCTAGCTGTGAGGGTCCTGAGCCAAACTAAGCACAAGCAGATGGCACTTTTGGCTCTTGAAAAAAAAATTAAATTATGTGTGGGGAGGGGGCGCATGAGTGTGAATGCCTGCAGAAGCATCACATCCCTGAAGCTGGAGATTTAGGAGGTCTTGCAAGCCACCAAGTGTGAGTTCTCTGCATGTGCAGTACTTGCTCTTAAGCACTGAGCCATCTCTCCAGCACCTCGTGGCTGTGGGGTTGTCTGTGCCGAGGTATCCAGTACTGTTGTTCTGGGGGTCTGAATCCCTTAGGCACAGGCTTTTGAAGTCGGGGAATTCTGTTTTCCCGGTTTGTTGGTCGTATGTTAGGCACTGGGCGGGATTGCACAGATACTTGGAAGCACTTTCCCCTCCCTTCCTGCTTCAGCATCGTCTTTTGCCTGTTGAATATTGTCTGGTAGAAGCTGTGGGATTCTCTTAGGAATCTAGGTCTTATCAGTTTTCAGTATAACAGGATTACCATCTTACCAGTGTAAGAAAAATCACCATCCTCGAAGGTAGTTAAGGTATGGCAATTAGTTTACTGTCCTAAGTGGAGTGCCTGTTGGTTGTTGAATGTGTCGGAAGCCAGCCTGGAACTCCAAGACTGCTTATCTGGGTTTTCAAAGTTGCCCCTCTCTAAGGAGAGGAAGCTTTGAAGCTGTCGGATTTACTGAGGTGTCGTTTGCACTTTCAACCTTTACTTTACAATCTGCACTTAACTTTTTTTTTTTTTTTCATTATGTAAGGTGTCAAGTTGGTGTAAGAGGAACTTTGAAGTACTGATATAAATATTATTTTATCTAGGGGATATTATGCAACTGCAACTGCAAGATGTGGAAATTCCCTGTATGCAAAGTCCCCTGAGTCAGTGTCTTAGTAAACACATCAGGATTGAAATGAAATCCCATTGGCCAGTGCAGCCAGGATTTTCCTACCTGTTTAGGAGTTAGGATTTAGAATCATCCTTATTTTTTTTTTTTTTTTTTTTTTTTCTTTTTTTTTTTTTTGGTTTTTCGAGACAGGGTTTCTCTGTGTAGCTTTGCGCCTTTCCTGGAGCTCACTTGGTAGCCCAGGCTGGCCTCGAACTCACAGAGATCCGCCTGGCTCTGCCTCCCGAGTGCTGGGATTAAAGGCGTGCGCCACCACCGCCCGGCCTAGAATCATCCTTATTTTATATTCATCTGTTTTGTGCTGTTAGATTGCAGACCCAGTGCATTGCTTCCTGGTATTTCGCAACTATTTTTTTTTCTCTCATGTGTATGCTAGAGGATTGTTGTTGTTACTGTTATTAATATTATTATTCTCAGTTGCAAGTGACAGAAACTCAATTTAATCAATTTAAGCATAAAAAGCTTATATTTTAAGATTTTACTTATGAAGATTCGTATGTGTCTGTTTATTTGCATGTGCATGCAGATACTTGTGGAGGCCAAAAGAGGGAGTCAGAGCTCCTGGTGCTGGAGTTATAGGCAGTTGTGAGCAACCTTATATGAGTGCTAGGAACCGAACTCTGGGTTCTCTGCAAGGTCAGCAAAGGCTCTTAACCACTCTGTCTCTTAGCTCTGGCCGTGTGTATTCTAAAGCTGCAGTGTCTCAGAATTCCTTCCTGACCAGGGATGCAGCTGTGTGTATTTAGGGCTTCCCAGTTCTAAAGACTTTCCTGGGTGAGTCAAGACAGCTCATGGAATAAAGGTGCTTGCTGCC
Organism: Peromyscus maniculatus bairdii; assembly: GCF_049852395.1. Lineage (NCBI taxonomy): Eukaryota > Metazoa > Chordata > Mammalia > Rodentia > Cricetidae > Peromyscus > Peromyscus maniculatus. The sequence continues at coordinate 119,261,944 of NC_134860.1, read as the reverse complement.
GAGGCTGGCAGCCTGAGTTAGTTCCCAATCCTGAGTCGGGAAATCTCACTCCTTCAGGTTGCCATCTGACTCCACACATGCTCCAGGGTGTGCTCTCTATAGTGGGAAATGGCTCTCTTAGAGACCAGCTACTCAGTAAGAAATCCGTCTGTCTCAGACCAGCTCTAGCCCACCAAGGAAAGAACTGGACTCACACCAATATGGTGATATTTTATTTGTACTGAAATGTGATTTTATTTGTATGTTAATAAAGTTGTCTGGGGGTCAGAGCTAATAGCAAGCCATGCAGACCTGGGCGATCGTGGCGCACACCTTTAATCCCAGCACTTGGTAGAAGAGCTAGGTAGATCTTTGTGTATTCAAGGATACAGCCAGCATGGAGACACACGCCTTTAATCTCAATACCATAGAAGACCTGGAGGTCTGTACAGACAGGCAGTGACGAGGCAGTCATGTGTTTGGGTTTATAACCAATGAGAAGGCAGAACAGAAAGTCTATATAAAGACAAACAGACAGGAAGTAGGTCTCTTTCGGAGAGGTCTCTTGGTTTAAGAGGCTAGCTGCAGCAGGCGGGTAAGGCTCTTAGCTCTCATCTCTTGGCTTTCTTCTTTGGATTGGTTCTGTGTTTCTTCTTTAATAAGATGATTGGTTACATCTACACACCCACCCTTAGAACTCTCTACTGAGGCCCTTGCTGTGGGGGCCATTAGGGGAATGTTGCCCCCAGGAAGCCCCACTCCTGTACCTGGGGGCCTGGTCTTTCCTCAAAGCTAGGTGCTGTTCCTTGGCCCCAGGGAAGGCCTATGGGGCTGGCTACAAATTTGCCCCACCTGCAGGGATGAGGCAGGGATGAAGAACACTGGGGGAGGGGGTGTGAGGCACATTTCAGGAAAGGGGGAGGGGACTGCCAATAGATATCCCCTATGTGAAGTGTTGTTATTATTATTATTATTATTATTATTATTATTATTATTATTATTTGCTTTAAAAACTAGAGCAGGTAGGAGTTGTTGCCACAAACCTAAGTCCAATGGGAAATGACTTTGGATTCATGTGTCTTTGTCTGGATAAGTGAGAGTTGGTATTTATCCAGGGAAGCCTGGGTCATGTCTAGATGACACATTATGGACACAGCATTTTTCCCTCTTAGAGTTAAAAAAGTATAAAATAACGTTGGTTGCCCCCCCCCCCTTTTTAGACACTTCTGCTCATGTAGCAGGTGCTTACTCGACCAACCCCTCTGTTCACCCCTCCCCACCCCTACTGCCTCTCTCTTTTTTGGAGCAGACTCTCACTTTATAGCCTAGGCCTCAGCTCGTAGCAATCCTCCTGCCTCAGCCTTCGAGTATGAGCCGCCACACTTGGCTTCTCAGCACCTTGTCATGTGCCCACAATGTCAAAAAGAGTAATCGGACACGCAGGGCAGCTGGATTTCCTGGCGTTGGTACTGGTCTGTAGGGCAAAAACATCTTGAAATTATTTTTCTTTTTTGAAACAGGGTTTTATGTAGCTCAGGCTGGCCTCAGACTCGCTGTGCTGCCAAGGATGACTTCAGACTCCTGATCCTTCTGCTTCACCACCCAAATGTGCCACATTACCTGGCTTTCACAGTTGGATTTTCAAAAACAATTTTTACACATGCATTCTAAAAGTGATCTATAAATGTAACTGGTGGTTTCTGTGGAAATAAATACTTGCAAAAAACACTTTGCGATCTCTGGACTTGTCATCTTCAAGGCATTTGGTGTGGAACATAGAAAGCAGACTGGGTTCTGTTTCACTCAGCTACAGAGACACTTTTATTATGGAGACTGTACCTGTGGTGCCCAGTGCAGCTGAGATTTGGTTCTGTCCCCGCATTGGAAACCTTAGCTCGGTTCAGAAAGAGCCCAGCTGCCTTGGGTTGGGGTTTACAACAGGCCCAGGTCTGCTCTGGATGCCGGCTTCCAGGCTGTGTCCGGCAGCCTGTGCCGGATCCGCCGTCTGTTTTCCTTTAAGATGGAGACACTGTGCAGGCTCCCCGGGCAGTGCTGCTAGGGGCCCAGAGGGAAAACATCAAGGGGTGGACGACGCTGTATTCATGTAATTAATTACGTGCAGTTAATGTCACATGTGATTGCGGTGGCTTTCCATCAAATCCCCAATCCGGATTCCTGGGCTCTTCTTGCTGCGTGGCCCTGGTTCTGGCTGAGCGCAGCAGATGTGGTACTCGGCACACCTCCCTTCCCTTCTGGTAGTTCACCTCTCCCTTTACCTGTGAGCAGCCAGCCTTTCCTTCTCAGGGGTAGGCCAGAGCACCATGGCCACCACAGACACTACTATTTCCTGTTCTCTTACCTTTCCCGTTCCTCACATAGTCCCCTCTTCCTGCTTCTACCCAGGGATACAGGTTTTGTCTTTGAAAGTTTCTAGAACATTCCTAGAAGCTTTCATTTCCTAGAAACTAGAAAAACATTCCTAGTGTGGGTCTCCAGTGGAATCTACTTGATAATGAGGACATGTTTTTAACCTTCCTGTCTCGTTTTAAACTTCAATTTCAATCTCTCTCTCTCTCTCTCTCTCTCTCTCTCTCTCTCTCTCTCTCTCTCTCTCTCTCTCTCTCTCACACACACACACACACACACACACACACACACACACACACACACACACACATGGGAAGGCCAAGGAAGTGCCCTTTGCTCAGCTACCTCAGTTTCTTACGTTAGGGCACATTATAGATCATTTCTAGACACCTCCCATCCCCAAAAAGGTGTGGCCTGGATCTGACTTCTTTTCTGCTCTAGAGTGCAATGTCTGCTCAGTACATGGAAGCTCTTTCTTTTCTTTGTAATTTTATCTTGTGTTTATTTGTACACTTGGGCCAAGTAATATTTAATTTTCTCTCCTTTGAAACCCCAGTGCAGAGACGGTAAGGCTGCAGTGAGCGGTGTAATGGTGATTAAGAAATGCATGCTCTTCTGTCCATGTGTTCAACGTCCTGGTTCTTCTGCACCCCGTGTGCTGGGATACCATGTCATTTGAGAGAGTGTGGGGAGAAGGTGGGCCATGGTGCTTTCTCAGGGTTCAGCAGGTGGGAGCAGGGGATGGCCTAGGAGGGCCTGAGAGAGGCCATGGACTCTCATCAAGCTTTGGAGTTGTACAGTTCCTGGCAGGTAGCCAGGAGTGCTCTCATCTCACCTTCCCTAGCTTTAACAAGTTTGCTGAGATGTAGCTCATATATGTAGTCTACCCTTTAAAGCAGTGTTTTGTTGTCATTAATTTTTATTATGATAAAATATATGTGGCCTACATTTTACCATTTTAATCAATTTTTATTTTTGAAATTGTGGTAAAATACATACAGAAGTTTACCATCTTATTCCCCCTTCCCTTTGAGATGGGGTCTCCCTGCATATCTCCCATGTAGATCTCTTGGTCACAGAGTTCCTCCTGCCTCTGCCTCCTCAGTGCTGGGATTAAAGCTGTGTGCCACCACCCGGCCCATCTTACTCACTGTGAGTGCAGAGCTCACTGGCATTGCATACACTTAATTGCTGTTTGGCTTTCACCTCCAGAATTCCATTTCTTTTGTTGCTCTGCAAGTAACTGAACACCTGCTTTCGAATCCTCCCCAGCAGCCTGCATCCTGCTGTCTGTCTCTGTGGAGGTGACTACTGTCGGGGCTTCACAGAAGTAGACGCTCATGGCATTTGTCTTTGTATAACTGGCTTACTTCATTCAAGGTGTGCTCTTGAGGGGTCATGCCTGTGTCAGGATGCTCTCCCTTTTAAAAGGCTGAGTAAGATTTGCTTGTATACAGCTACTTCATTTTGTACAGACACTGCGGTTTCACCTTTTGGCTTTTGTGGATAGTGATGCATGGGACGTCATATAGTGTGTATTCTGCATGGAATGTTATATAGTGTGTATTCTGGTGCCTGCTTTCAGTCTCTTTCAGGGTATAGACCAGGTATTGGAATTGCCCCTTCAAGTTTGCTGTGAGTTTGTGTAAGTTAAGTAGAATCAGTTAAGTTATTGAATTCCCAGCTAGTGGAACAGTGCATTCATTTGTTCATTCAGCTGATTTCATAGCAGAACCCTGCATGATTGCTTTCCCCTGCTTCCTATCTGTTGGAGACCAGTTGGAGTCTCTCGGGATAGGAAAGTAAACAGAGGAGACATTGGAGGGATTGACCATTTCTCCTTCTCTTTGGGACGCTAGTGTTAAAAGTGGCACTTGGGAGGCAGAGGCAGGGTTTGTGTGTGTTGTGTTCACAGTGTGAGATAACAGCTCATTTTGCTTATCGCTGGAGTTTTGTCCCAGGCAGAAGGCACAGGGGTTCAATGAGACTTGCTCTCTGTTTACGCTGCTACTCATGTTCTCTCTGCTCTGCTGGGAGATTGTTAACTATAAGATGCCTCCTGCTGAAGATTTCCTGTGTCCACGCGGCTCCTGCAGCCGCTCAGACCCAAGTAAACACACAGAGACTTATGTTACTTATAAACTGTATGGCCATGGCAGGCTTCTTGCTGTCTAGTTCTTACATCTAAAATCAACCCATTTCTATTAATCTATAAGTTGCCACGTGGCTTGTGGCTTACCCAGTACTTTTATATCTTGTTTCTTCTGTGTCTGGCTGGCGACTCCTGACTCAGCCTTCCTGTTCCCAGAATTCTCCTCTCTCTTTGTCCCGCCTATACTTCCTGCCTGGCTACTGGCCAATCAGCACTTTATTTATTAACCAATCAGAGCACACAGAGCGATATCCACAGCAGTCAGGTTTACCCAGTTAGGAACTTGGCTGTGTTCTGTGGGCTTGTCCTGTAGACCTTGGTGTTCTTTCTTCCGTCATGAATTCTGGGGCTGTGCCTGGTTTTGAGGGTGTACTGTGATTTGGGGTGATCTTGCCAAGGGCTGTAAGGGACAGTAGGCTCACCTCTCAAATTTTCAGCCAGGCCAAGAATTATCCCTCCTCCAGGGTCTGAGAGAACAGAGGGGTGACATGTCCAGTTACGAATCCTGTAGACAGAGGCCTCTGTCTGGGAGCCTGTTTGTGGTTTTGCAGACGTGGAGCTCATAAAAGACCAGCATCGTCCACATGAACGAGATGTGAGAGCAAGCCACTCCCCTTGAGATGTGACTGAGCATCACAGGGTCTTGGTTTTTCGGAGATCAGAAAAGGTACCGACTGGTCCGTCCATCTACAGGGAACTCAGCCTCGGTTTTGCCCGGCCCGCACTCACTTCCTGTCACTTGACTCTTGTATTAGCTGTGCAGTCTTGGAGGTGTATTCAGGCAATCTTACCCCCAGGGTTTTTGTTTGTTTGCTTGTTTTTGGGTTGGTTTTAACTGAAGAATTAATCTTGTCCTGAAAGTTGCCTGATGTTTTCTTGGGAGCCAGGGCTGGTGGTGGGGTGGGAACATGTGTTTCTGCTATCTGATGGGCCCAGGCCCCCATGCTGCGCTATCACTGGGAACCAGGTAACAATCTGAGGTTTCTAGTTACAGTAACTGATCCTCACCCTAGGCCCTGGCAGGCAGCAGAGTGCTCCGGGGTTAGCTGGGACCTTACTTTTCGTGTCTTTATCCCTTCCTGCAGGCGTCTGGGCCCCAGAGGGTTTCCCTGTCTCAGAAAGTTCTCTCTTGTCTGCCTTGCAGAATACCAGGTGCTTTATGGTTCCAGTGACACACCCAGAATATCTTTGAAAACAATATTAATAGTGCAATACAATTACGTTTAATAGTCTTTTACGATGAATGGCAAAGGCTTCTTGGGTAAAAACTTAGAATAAGTATGTGGTCTTTCTTAGGGGTGGTCAGAATTTGAGGGAGAAACTGGTGTGGTGGATAGAATACTTTGTGTGTTGATGTCAGTTCCTAAGGAACCTAGGGAGGCGGGGAGTAGAGTTTATGGAGGGCACGGGTGGTGTGCTGGTCTCACTACCGTGAGTAGTCTGTATACTGCTCTATGTTTGGGTGATGGCTCATGGCTGGGGGATCCTCTGTCAGATGAAGGTCCTACACTAGGAGCCGCTCGCTCTGTGGGGCCTTCTGTAGGTTGTGGAGCTGTGTGTTTGTGTTGGCCATCCTTATTTGAAGCCCTAGTAAGTTTCCTGATAGGTTAGTTTCTGTCAACTTTTAACAATCTAGATGTATCTGAGGAGGGGGAGCCTCATTTGAGGAATTGTCTTCATCTGATTGGCCTGTGGAGCATTTTCTTGACTGGTGATTGATGTAACAGTGCCCAGCCCACCTGGTTGGTATAAGAAAGCAGGCTGAGTGAGCCATGGAGAGCAAGCCAGTAAGCATCTTCCTCCGTGGTTCCTGCCTCTGCTCCTGCCTGAGTTCCTGCCCTGACTTCCCTCAGTGATGGGCTGTGATAGCCACGTCAACACTTTCCTCCTCAAGGTGGTTTCCATCGTGGTGTTTACCACAGCCACCAGCTAGGACCAAGAAAGATGCTCACTCCTGGCGCTGATGACCTCAGGTCACTGGGGATACGTTGAGTCTTGAAGCAGGAGCGGTTCTCGGCTGAGTATCAGTTTGGCTTCTGTTGTTCCTTTGATTTTGTCTCCGTTTTCAAGAAGCCAGCTCACTTCTCTGTCCTGTGAGGTGTTTCCTAAGGTTCTCTCGGGCAGCTTTATTATGAGGAAACTCAACAGGTGGCGAATGTTTCCCCCTCTGTCTTTTAAAGTCAAAGTCTTCACCTCCAAACTGGAAATGTAGCCTTGGAGTTCTGAGAGGGTCGGCCCGAGCAGCTGCAGCCCCGTGTGTGGGCAGAAGGGCGAGCGTGGTTGGGGGTGCGGAGGAGTCAGCCCCACAGAAGACCCATGTGCATTTCTGCCTTCATTGATTCGCTTGAAGTGTTTCTGTGTCCACTGACGAACAACTCGTCAAAGCGTTCTGCTGGCTTGAACTTCTGGAGGTTGGAAAGACTGTTCTGCTTGGTGATGCTTTCGGCAGGCCTCGTTCTGTAAGAAGGCCGAACAGAAGTGAGGCGGGACGGGGACGGGAAGTCCTTGGGAACTTGGTTTCTGTCCTCACATGAAGCTGACTCAGGTGGATGCTGTGTATGAACGTGAGTCTGTGCTGGAGTCAACAGAGTGAAGAGGAACCAGCGTTGGGCTTGGTGCATTCCGGCTGTGGTAGCGAAGGAGATGTTGGTGGGCCGGGGATGGGCCGGGGTGAGGGTGTTGGCTGCCACACCTGACTTTGATCCCCTGACTCACGTGGTGGAAAGAGAGAACTGACTCCTGTGGGTTGTCTCCTGACCCCCACATCACTGGCCATGGCGCACACATCAAACACACAGATACACAGTATAGTAAATTAAAAATTAAGGATAGGAAGTGTTGGGCCTTGGTACATCGAATGTGCTCCTAGCAGAGGGAGCATGAATGAGGTTTTCTTCAGACAGTCAAGGTCCCCATCCACGTCAGGTGACAGTGGAGGAAGTGGAAGTGTCACAGAAAGTGGTGGCTGCGGGAGCCGGCAGGTGTAATGGAGGAAGATCCCTCTCATGTAGCTCTCCAGTTCTTCCCTCTCCCCCTCCGTGTATGGTGTCAGAAGAGGGAGGATGTCACGTCCCCTGGTGCTGGAGTTACAGGCAGTCACTGCCCAGCGTGGGTTCTGGGAACTGAACCCAGGTCCTCTGGGTGAGCAGCAAGCGTCCCTAACCACTGGGCCGTCTCTTCACCCCTCTGCAGCCTTGCCACACCCGCTTCGGCAAGATGAGCCGGTTCTGCCCAAGCGTCTGCATCATCGGTACCTGTCAGGAGTTTTGATCTTTGCCTTTAGGAGGTCAGCGTTTGGGAGGTCCCCTGTGAGCCTTGGACGCCTCTTATGGCTGCTGGGCTGCAGTGCTGGGTGGGGGGACTGGAATGTGTCCCCGCGACCGCAGCATGGTGGGTGCTATGACTCCTCACTGAACTAGTGGGAGAAAGCATGACTCACACTGTTGGCCGCTGTTCCAGGCTCCTGACCCCTCAGAGATTTCTGCCAGTCCACGACTACAGGGAAACAGGTCTTCTGTTTCCTGTAGACCTGAATTAGTGGGATGAATTGTAGACATTTGATCATGATCGTGCGAGTGCTAATTGTTTTGTGTTAGTATACGCACATGGACATGAAGAGACTGAGGGTTAATGTTCGTTTTCTTTCTAGGTCATTTTCTACCTCGTGTGTAAGGCAGGAGCTCCCTGGGTCTGGCTACCCCCTATCTACTCCCCCCCCCCACACACACACACTTCTGAGGGCTGAGATTAACAGTGGCCTGCCCAGCGCGAATGTGGGTTCTGAGGATCCGAACTCCGTTCCTCGCATTGTTCGGTGGGTGCTTTCTGGGCCACATCCTCAGCTCTGCAAGTGCGGTTTTTGCTCTGTGACGTACTAAACTGTACATTTCACGTGTCTGTCACATTTTGATTTGTTTGGGCTCCTATTGGTTGAACTTCTTTAGAAGCTCTGACACGTCGGCAGATGGCATCTTGCTTCTGCCCCCCCCCCCCCTTCACAAGGTCTTAGGGTGCAGCCTTTCCTGTCCTGTAACTCACTGTCTGTAGCCCAGGCTGTCCCCCATTCACCGAGATCTGCTGCTTCTGCCTGCTGAGTTCTGGGCTTAAAGGTGTGTGCCGCCACCCCTGGCTCAGCTTACATTTTAAAGCCTAGGTATCCTCTGTAAACTTTGAAAGTGTCATAGGTGTGTGTGTGTGTGTGTGTGTGTGTGGTGTACACACACACACATATGTAACGGTGGAAAGAGAACCAGCTCGACAGTTATCCTCCGACCGCCACGCGTGTTCTGTGGCATCCCCATCTCTCTCTTTTCTCTGTCTCTGCGCATGCGCACACACACACACAGACACAGACACACACACAGACACACACACACACACACACACATGCACACACATGCATGCACGCGCACACACACACATGCACACACACACATGCATGCATGCGCACACACACATGCACACACGCACACACACATTTGTTTTGTTGATGTTTGTTTTTTGTTTTTTTAGGGCTTTTACACTGGTTCAGCCTGATGGAGTCTGAGTCCCCAGACCACGTGGTGAACGGGGAGAACCTCCTTTTCCTGCTTCCCTTCTACTCTGCGTCTTGTTTTGTTTTGGAGGCAGGATCTTGTGTAGCCCAGGCTGGCTCCACCTTGAGGTGTAGCCAGGGATGACTGAGCTTCTGATCTCCTGCCTCTGCTTCCCACCTGCTGGCACCGCAGTGGTTAACCACCACGCCTAGCTTTATGTAGTGGTGGGGACGACCTCAGGGACTGATGCGTGTGAACTACACCACCATCTACGCTACATCCCACCTAGCTCCTTCCTTTTGGGGTAGGCCCGTCCCCCGACATGGTCTTCTCTCTGCTTCCATGCATATGAGAGAAAAGCACATGGTGCTGGCCTTTCTATTTTGCTTAACATGATGTCCAGTTCCTTCCATTTCCCCACAGATGACATTTCCTCCCTCTTTACACCCTTCGTTTATGCTCTGAGGCTGAAAATGGAAGCAGTAGCAGGACTTGTGAGTTCAGAGGTGCTGTGAGCACAGAGGAGCCGTGTGCTTTACACACTGTTTCATCTCAGAATTCTTGATGAGAAGGTTGGGCAAGGGCAGCCGTGGGAGCATCCGCTGGTTTACTCGGAGAACATAGTGATGGCCTGACATCCGTGCAGTGGTAGTGTGTGTGTATGTGTGTTTGTGTGTGTGTGTGTGTGTGTGTGTGTATGGACATATTTTTATATGTATTTTGAAGCAGCCCAGACTGGCCTTCAGTTGAAAATTCTACTGCTTTAGCCAACTGTTTATGCTGGGATTACAGACATGAAACAGTCTACCTGGCCCCAAAGATACATTCATATATATAACATCACATACACACACACACACACACACACACACACACACACACACACACACACACATATAACATAACATATATATAACATACATAGTATATACATAACACAAACACACATATTTAAATATTTCTACTTCTAATTATGTGTATGTGTATCTTTGTGTGGGTATCTGCACGGAAGTGCAGTGCCTGTGGAGGCCAGAAGAGGGCATCTGGTCCTCTAGAGCTGGAGTTAGAAGCAGTTGTGAGCTTAGCCAGATGTAGGTGCTGGAAACTGAACTTGGGTCCTCTGCAAGAGCAGTAGGCAGTTTTATTTATTTTTAGAGATGATCTCATTATGTAGCTGGCCTAGAAATGGCTATGCAGACCAGGCTGGCCTCACACTCACAGAGATCCATCTGTCTCTGCCTCCTGAGTGCTGGGATTAAAGACCATGTGCTACCACACCTGGCCAGTGTGCATTCTTTTTTCAAGATTTATTTATTTAGTATATAGAGGAGGGCGCCAGATCTCATTACAGATGGTTGTGAGCCACCATGTGGTTGCTGGGAATTGAACTCAGGACCTCTGGAAGAACAGTCAGTGCTCTTAACCTCTGAGCCATCTCTCCAGCCCACCAGTGTGCATTCTTAACTGCTGAGCCATTTCTGTAGCTCCAACAAAACATAATCTCAAACTATTCCTCTTCTCTCCGTTTCCAGCTGCACCATCTGTCAGCAGCTGTTGAGTGCAAAGCTGTGTTTCAGGATTCTCATTTCACTGAGAATTTTACCCCAAAAGGTGGGAAATCAAGCAAAATGACCAGTGCTGGAATAATAAAGGTGTAAGCATATTACTTTTGAGCCTGCAGTGAGAACTGCCAGGAACTAAAAGTCGTGATCACGAGGATGGAAGAGTTGACTTGAGCTGTTTCGTCTACTGTAGCAGAAACTCGACAGGAAGTGTTAGGAAATGGTGGAACTCGGAAGTGAGGAGGGCTGGTCTCGCAGAGGCTCCGGATGCATCCAAAGGCCTTGCCTCTAGAGCAGGTCTGGTCTGAGCAGCGAGCTTACCATCAGAGTACCCCCACTGTGTGCTCTTTAGTTAAATGCCTATGTTATGTTGGTAGATACGGATGTCTGCTCCCTCCATACTTACTCTTGTGGGATGGGGCTTTTTTAAAAACTTATTTATTTTTATTTTATGTGTGTTGGTGTTTTGCCTGCATGTGTATCTGTGCGATGGTGTTGGATCCTGGAGTTACAGTTGTGAGCTGCCACGTGGGTGCTGGGAATTGAACCCAGGTCCTCTGGAAGAACAGATGAGCCATCTCTCCAGCCTGGGATGGGGCATTTTAGGGTAGATTTTTCCTTGGAAAATCTAAGGTTTTGAAAATCATGCCCAATGTTGTAGTTGTGGGTTCAATGCACATGTAATAGATAATGAGATATTTCTGGTGATACCATTGGAGAGTTGAGGGTTATATCTCAAACTGGATATAAGGATGGAAATATTTTTTTAAAATGATAGATACCTGTATCTGAGCAAATAATTGAAACAAAATGGAGTTTGGGGATATGTGCACACTTGATATTTAGGATGTGCCTTATCTTCTAAATGAGAGCTTTCTCAGTCAGGTACGCCTCCGAGTAACCAGTCAAGTTCTATGGGATGTTTGCTGCTGAGACAAGTCCCGAAAATTTGGCAACCTTTAATTGCTGCTTTCTGTGATGTAGCTGAAAGTCTTAGCACACTGGGTGTGAACTCCTTCCTCCACTGGAAAAACCTCAAAACCAGTAAATGACTTCCTGTGTTAATCTCAGATGAGCCTTTAGATATTCAAGGCGCTGTGGTCCAGAAGGTCAGGTTCTTCTTGCTCAGGCAAACGGGCTTGAGTCCAGTCGAGCCTGTTGATGGCCCCACCTCCGCGGTAAGGAATGCCTGGCAAGAGAAATCAGCTGGCTTCTGTCCGGAGCTGTTGGCTGCGTCTGGGGTGGCCCTGTGTTGGATCATGGCTCCATCCTTACCTGTTTTTGCTTTAGGTGTTCCCTGGTTGTTAGTGACAGAGAGATACTGATGTTCTAAAACGTGATAAACACACTGCGGCACCTCATAGTGTCTTGAACTACGCGTGATTGGAGTGTCCCGGTCCAGCTAATCTGTGCTTGTCACTGTGTGGTATGGGTCTCTTAAACTTCCTTCCTAGGTGGAACTTTGTAATTTGTATCTTGTAGCCAGCGTCTCCCTAGCCAGCAGCTAACCACCCTTCCATGTTGCTTCAGAAAGTCCGTAATTTTCCCAGGATCTACATACACGTGGTATTATATGTTTGCCCCAGGTCTGGCAGTCTCATATAATTATCAAAATATCACAATGCCCCCCTGGTTTCATCCATGCAAATGCCACATTTTTGCTTGTTTGTTTTTGAGTTTTAGTGGTATTCATTTGTGTATCTCTACTCTTCTGTGAATAAGGCTGTCATAGACAGGAGCTATTGTGACGGCTGGAATGAGACGTGTTCCCCATAGGCTCTGGCATTTGAATTCTTGGTTCAGTTGGTGGGTGCTGTTTGGGGAGATTTAGGAGATGTGGCCTTGCTGGAGGAAATGTGTCCCTGGAGGTGGGCTTTGACATTTCAAACCCTGTTCTTACTCACTGATGCTTCTTGCTTGTGGTTCAAGATGTAACTTCCCAGCTTCCAGTCCCAGCCACCATGCTCATGTCCTGCCACACTTACCCGCCATGACAGACTCGGATACCTCTGGAACGATAAACCGAAGAAGCCCTTGTCTTGTATAAGGTGCCTTGGTTTGGGTGTTTTACCACAGTGATAGAGTGTGTTACCAACCTGTGTCCCAAGTTAAGCCAGCTAGCTACCCATCCTCAATAAGCCAATTAAAACAGCCACACTGGAAGTGAAAGCAGGAGAAGGGGATTTATTCAGTGCGGCCACACTGGGAAGGGGGACATGTGTGGGCATTTGTGCACAGCTTCGGGCCTTCCTGGTGGTGAGTGTCCTACTTGTGAGGATGCTGGTTAGGCAGGACCCACGAGTGACAGCTGTGTCACATTTGGGAGGAATACTTGCTCTTCCCCTCAGTCCGTTGTTAGCTGCCTAAGGAAACTCAGAGTCTGTCTTTTAAGTTAGTCTTTTGCTTTCTGTTCTAAGATTTTGCAATTTTCAAGTTTATTTTTGGTGGTTAAATTGATACCTTTATAAAATGCTAGTGAATAGTTGATCCATACTTCTTTAAAATCTTTACAAATTTAAAACAAAACAAAACAAAAAAAACCCTTCCCTCTCTTATACCTCCCCTATCCTCTAACCCTTTCCTCCCCTTCCTGTCCCCCACTCCTTCCTCCCTTCTCCCCTCCTCCTCTCCCTCCCCAGAGGGTCTCAGGTAGCTTATGCTGGCCTTGAGCTTGGCTTTGTAGCTGTGGCCTTGAACACCCAACCCTCCTGTTTTGGGATTACAGACATGAAACCTCACACAGCCCAGAAGCAAGTGTTGGTTTTCTAGTTAACATTGTGAGGTGGTCCTAAATGGTGCAAGCCCAGCTGAGGATGGCAGCCATTGAGGGGGTAGCATTGTGGTTGTTGGGCAACCAGAACCTCAGCTCTGGGAAGCATCACTGACTGATGGCCTACTGTGGATCAGGCATCCTGCTGGCTGCTGGGAGATCAAACATGAGCAAGATCAACTGGCTGCTGCGGAATGGCCTGCAGGTTCTTGGCTTGGTGATGGGAGGAGAATTGAGTGGTCTGCAGGTTCTTGGCTTGGTGATGGGAGGAGAATTGAGTGGCCTGCAGGTTCTTGGCTTGGTGATGGGAGGAGAATTGAGTGGCCTGCAGGTTCTTGGCTTGGTGATGGGAGGAGAATTGATTGAGCAGCACTGGCTGCTGGCTTCTCTCAGTGTCATCGTGTGTAAGATTGTTTGTTTATTAAAACTCAGAGTTGGCCCCAACTTTCTGGTTATAAAGCTGAGCAATGCTGCTTGAGCAGTTGAACACGCTTTGTGACCAGTAAACCATCCATGCCTGTGCCTCCCTGAGCTATTGTTGATAGACGGTTTATGGCCACGGTAATCTGTCCTGGAAGTAAGAATCACAATTGGGTGACATGGTAATTAAATGTAAGTGGTAGGTAAGCTGCTCACATTCATTCAGCCAGCGTTTATTGGAGGCCTCTGGCACCAGGCAGTGTGTGAGATGTTCTTCCAGGTCCTGAGGGGAAGGAGGGTCACACGATTGTTGTCTCAGCTCTAATGATGGCGTATGTGGAAGACAATGGAGCAGGGATGAACTAGGAGTCACCTGCATGCTGTCATGCAGGGCTTCAAAGCCTGGGAGGGCAAGAGGGAGGCGCTGCCTGGGAGGGCTTGTGGCTGATGATTCCCCGTGAAGGAACCAGTCCCCTCCTCTACCATCACACTCTGTTTAACCCCGTGCTCCTTATGAGATGTTTTTTTTTTGCTCCCCTTCCTTGTTCTTGGTACTGGGTAAGGATGTAGGCATCAAAGTAGCTACACTCTTTTTGCTGGTTTTTGTTTTCTTGAGACAGGATCTTATGTGGCCCAGGCTGGCCTGGAACTTGTTATGTAGCCCAGGCTGGGTTTGAGCGCTGGGATTTCAGGTGGACCACTTCAGTATCTCATTTTGTTCCTTGGGTCCTATTGGTATACCTGGCTATCTGCCTCCCTCTCTCCGCCTTACCTTATGCCCTTTGCTCCTGGGCTCTGCATGCTAAATGATGAAAAGCCAGAGGGGTTCACATCCCTGAGTACAAGACTGGGGAGATAACACAGCATGCCCCTTCTGTAGTGGGGGGAGAGGGTCTGCCTGGGACTGCTGGACTGGAGAGGGTGCCAAGAAGAAGCCCTCTAGTGGACAGAGGGCTTGGCTGTAACCTCCACGGGGCCCAGGCGTCTTGATGCTTCTCTTCCAGGGCTGGCTATCTTCAGGCCGACTCAAGGGATTTTTTTACCCCCAAGGCAAGAAAAAATACAGATGATAATATGATCCCCATTTTCTTCCCTTTGCCTGAAGGAGTGCTGAGTGACTGTAGGAGCTTCCAGGGTTTGGGACTGAGTCAAGGGACAAAGATGGGAGCATAAGAGGCACACGCTTTGTTGGACGGTGCTGGCATGAGGTGGCGTGGGAGATGTCACTGATTGAGACCGGTGAAGGAAGGGGGCTCCTGAGGGGCGAGGACTGTCTAGGTGGTGTCTCATGCCCAGCCAGTGAGCCTTGGGCAGAAGGCAGAGAAGGCCACGGTTCCTAGGTCTTTAGGGACCCCTCTCATCAGTGGGTAACAACTATCAAGGTGAAGTTTCATGGGGGTCACGTAAAGGCAGCTAAATGGCTATAAAGAGGTTCACGTAGGCCATTTTTACATGATTGGAAACAAAGCTTTGCATCTGATTCAGTGGGCATTTGAGCTGACTCTCTCAGTTGGCAGTGAAGAGATACCTGGGCCCTTAAACTATCCTTAGCCCATTTAAACAGGAACACGTCTTTTTCTTTTTATAGTCGAAATGTAAATGCTTGGGGAATAGGAACTCATTTTGAGAATGTATTTCAGTCATGTTCAAAAATGTTTTCCAGTTCCTTCCTCTTTTGATGGGGTCACTGTCCTCAGTCCTACACCAGATGTCCAAGGAAAAGGGTATGACCACGAGAGGCAGCAACACACAAGCTTTAGTGGATAGGACGTCCAGCGGTGGCATGGAAGAAAGTGTCACTAGACGTCCTAAGCTCAGTTGTTGCGCCTTAAGCCTACCTTGTCTCCGTTGATATTGGGGTCATCTTCACAGACACTCGAGTCCACTGAGACTCATGGTTCCCGTCTCGTAGTCAGAGGGACAGCTGTCCACAGGAG
This sequence comes from Peromyscus maniculatus bairdii, assembly GCF_049852395.1. Classification (NCBI taxonomy): domain Eukaryota; kingdom Metazoa; phylum Chordata; class Mammalia; order Rodentia; family Cricetidae; genus Peromyscus; species Peromyscus maniculatus. Next base: position 119,246,222 of record NC_134860.1, on the reverse strand, counting down.
TGACGGGAAGAAGGCCGCTATGCTGAAGGTAAAGGAGGACAGTGTCATCGGCCTTGACTTTTGTTGACCTACAGGAAAAAGACACCATGTGGAGAAGTCTCAGGAAATGCCACCGCACCGCATCTTGCCTGATCTCAAATGAGTTAATCCTTGGTGCTTGTGTAGGATGGAGATAACACTGACTTGTAACTTTCTGGAATTATTGGCTAAGATAGATGCAGGGGTTGGAGTGATGCATTCTTAAGCCAAGGATGCCACCAAAGCTGGGAGAGGCGAGGAAGGGTTCTCTTCTTGAGTCCACAGAGGATCATAGTCCTGCTAGATTTTAGACTCCTGGCCTATGACAGAATGTTTGTGGGATGGCGAGAGATGGCTCAGTGGTAAAGGTACTTGCTACCAAACTTGATGATCTGAGTTTTGTCCTGTGGTGGGAGAAGAAAACTGACTATTTTAAAATTGCTCTTTGGGCTGGAGAAATGGCTTAGAGGTTGAGAGTATTGACTGCTCTTCCTAAAGGTCCTGAGTTCAATTCCCAGCAACCACGTGGTGACTCACAACCACCTGTAATGAGGTCTGGTGCCCTCTTCTGGTCATACATGCTGTATACATAATAAATAAATAAATAAATAAAAAATGCTCTTTGACCTCCACATATATCCCCTCCTCCAATAAATAAATAAACGTAATAAAATGTATTTTTGTTGCTTTGAGCCATTGAGCTTGGAAACATTCAAGGACCAATGTGATGAAGACTGGAAACTTCATAGGCGTGAGAATTTTCTAGAAACCTTTTATTAGTAGCCTGTAGTTGAGTTGGAGGTCATCCCCTCAATATCAGAACCTCTGTTCTGTGTCTTATAAGGACACTCGTTGGACTCGGGGGCCACGGTGGGATGACCTCACCTCCCATCCTTTACAGCAAAGCCCCTATTTTGAGATATAGTCACATCCATGAATTCTGGGTGTTAAGAAATGGCCTGTGTCTGGGTGCTTCTCTTTGGGGAAAGAGGCCTTTAGAACAGAGGTTCTCAACCTCCCTTAGACTGCGATTCTTTAACGCAGTTCCTCATGTTGTGGTGACCCCCCAACCATAAAATTATTTTCATTGTTACTTCATAACTATAGTTTTGCTACTGTTGTGAATCATAATGTAAATATATGTGAAAAGGTCATTTGAACCCCAAAGGGGTTGCAACCCACAGGTTTAGAACCGCTGCTTTAGACAATGGAATTCATTCTTACCTTGTGGTGGAACATCTTTTAGATTCGAGAGGAGAAGAGCATGGTGACAGATACAGATGCCTTCATCCCAGCATTGGGAGGCTGAGGCAGGAAGATTGTCTGAGGTCAGTCTGGACCACACAGTGAGAGTTCATCTCAAAACAAAACAACAACAAAACCTAAACCCACAAAACAAAACAAAAGCCCCACAAAACTTTGGGTTGGGGAGATGGTCTGGAGGTTAGATCACTGGTTGCTCTTCCCGGGAACCTCGGGTCAATTCTTCACACCCACATTCTCACAACCACCCATAACTCCAGTCTCTGGGTATCTGGTTTCCCCTCTGGCCTCCTTGGTACCAGGCACACATGTGGTTTACAGACATTCATGTAGGTAAGACACTCACACATATAATTAAACAAAATTAAAAAGGAAGCAAAGCACTTATGTTTTTCTTACAGAGAGATCCATGTTTGGTTCTCAGCACCCAAGTGTTAGCTCACAACCATCCATAACTCTAGTTCCTGAGTATCTGACCCCTCTTCTGACCTCCATGGCACACATACATACATACAGGAAAAACACTCACACCCATAAAATAATAAAAAAGAAAACCTGTAAACAATAAAAGAACAAAGTTGGGGGGTGCTATAAAGGAGTAGGGGCTGAGGAATTCATCTCCTACCTTGTGTCTTCTCTCGGAATGGGAGCAGAACGTGTCCTATTTCTGCCTGCTCTCCTCCTTCGGAGGCGCCCTGGCCACGCATGCAGAGCCCCTGCACTCCATACGGCTGTATTTGTTAACCGATGACTCAGACACCAGTGGATAAAGGGCTCTACAGGGCCCGTCCTGGGCATTAATAGAATGCCAGCACCCGGAAATCAACTCTGAACTTTGTGTGGCCTACCAAACCATTTCCACCTTGTTTGCAGGGAGGGCTAAAGGCATCTTTGGTTCTGTTCTAACTTAGGGAAGGTAGTCTTACTTAGTCAGCCCTGCTGTAGTCCTCCTGGGTGGGTTCTGGCTCGTGTCCTCCATCCCTCCTCCTGCTCTCTCCACCTTCTCCGCCTTGATTCTCTGTTTTTCTTCCTCTTCTATAGCGGAGTCTGGAAGTGTTTGGTGAAGGACTGCCTGAATTCTGTGGGATCATGAATGATTATGCTGTTACCAAGTCTATGGTGTAATATTTAGATTGAATTTTGAAGAGGAGTACATTATTCCTCGTGTGAACTATAGTATAAGGACTTTTAAGACGTTTGTCATATATTGGAGAGCTTACCGTTATTACTATATGTATAAAATAATATTTCTAATTCAAGAAACTAAAGTATTAGGTTTACTGGATCTATGTCCCAAATGCATGCTGTTTTTATATATAAAAAATTAATCTGTAAAAGATGTTTCCTGGGCTGGTAAGACAGGGGTAAAGGTGCTTGCTGCTAAACCCGATGGCCTGAGTTCGATCCCCATGATCCATACAAAGAAAAGGAAGATGTGATTTCTGCCAGTTGGCCACTGACTGCCACACGCATTCCATGGTACACTCCCCAACAAATAAATTATTTTCCTGAAAGCCTTTCTCCATGCTGGGTATGTAGGAAGATGCAGTATTACAGATTTTAATTGGGTAACTCAGGAAAAACGAGTGAGTGTAAATGGAGGAGGTGAAACAGTTAAATCTCTCCTTTTGTTTTACAGTCATTCAGAGAATGATCTAGAACAGTAATTAATACCATGCTGCAAATGTGCACCACGTTTAAGACATTCCTCAGATGTTTTTCCTGGCCTTATGGGATGCGCAGAGTGAAACTGAAGAGCTTGGGTTAATCCACTGATGTGCAGTGATTGCTCTGTGGACTTGGTCTTCCTTCCTTAATCCTCTCCACACAATGAACGCGTGGGCTCAGTGTGTGAATGTGCTTTCCTGTGTGAGGGCCCCAGATGGCACATGGGAAAACTGAAAACATCTAGTTCTTCAAGGGACACACTGTGAAGATATCTTCCCTCCTTTTCAGAAGCCAGTTTTATGCTGAGTTAAAAGTGGTGTAAAAGCAGTGTTTTCAGCTTGGTAATTAGTCTGTTTCCCAATAAAGATGAGAATATTAGGGTTAAACAGATTTAAGGTAACAAGTGCGTATCAGCCTGGGAATCTGTCGTGTGAAAATGCTCCCATCATGGTCATTTCCCACCAAGTAGCTGTACTGAGAATAATCGACACTTTAAGCTGCACACACTTAAAATGTACAACTCGCGTTAACACCCACATTTAAACCCACCATCACATTTAAAGTAATGAACATGTCCACAACCCAGCCCGTGTGTCCTTGTACCCATTTGTCACGTCTTTCTTGCTCCTCCCTCATCCCTGAGGAATCTCAGATCTGCTTTCTGTTATCGTGAGTTTGTATAAGCATGAAATTACATAGTATGAATTCTAGTATTTTGCCTTGCATCTGTCATTTAGAATAATGATTCTGAGATCAGCCATGCTGTTGTAGTTATTGTAGTTCATTTCCTTTTATTGGTGAATCTATCATTTATTAATCAGTTTCCAGTTTTGGGTTGTTCACAGATAGAGTTGTTTATGAATAATTGTGGACAAAGTTTTGTACAGACATGTACAATAGCTGAGGTTGCCAGCCATCACGTCTGCCGGCTGCTGTTTGCCAGGCTTTTACCATCATGGCTGAACGGGTCTCCGCTGAGTTCCCACTGTGCTGGAGAAAACCGGGGAACCGGGAAGGAACGCGTTAGGGTACTGCTGTGTTTAACCAGTTGCAGTGACTTCACGCTCAACTCCTGGGAGCTTGTCTGCCCTTCTGTCCCTCCTGCTGCTGTCCTATGTGCCTGAGACACTGAACTTAGGGTCGTTATCATTGGTTTCCAAGGCTGCCGTTTGACTGTGGTGGAGAGATAGGTTGGATGCCTTCAGCTGTTAAAGATTTGCTTTTCCCTTATCTAAAGATCTTCCATCAATCCACTAGATGGAGCACTTTGAATATATTTCCTGATTAGAGGATGGGAGAAAAGAGCCCCTGCATCCGAATTATATTGAGGACCCTTGAAGTTGGCCAGACATTTGCTCTATTGCCCCTTCTATTATTATAAAATGTTCCTTTGCCTTAGCATGTTAATGTAGAAGCTTCAAGGAGGCCTGACCAAAGTATTATGTGGAAAGAATTCTAATCTGGATGTTTGTGGCTACATGACTGAACATCCCAGTGCAGAAGCTCAGTGACATCTGGCCATGTCTTTGAACCTTGCTTACCTGTGGTTACACTTGTGCAATAGATGAGGATGTTGATCTTCTGTGCCATCCCATCAGGCCAGTATGCATGAACAATGACACAGTTTGTTCTATTTTCACCCAGAGAAAATTGCAGTTACAGCCAATGCCTGTAACGTGGAGAACCCATGGCATTGCAGGAACGGAGGGCGCTGGGTGCCATTCGCCTGGTTGCCGCCTGGATGTTCCCATTACTGGTTCTGTTGTGTATAAACTCTTCAGGGGCAGGAGTGTCATCCCCTGCATCCTACTTGAGGACAGCATTGGCTGTTGGAGGATTCTTTACACACTTTACACACTTGGGTGTCCTTCCTGGAGGAGCTCACATTGCAGCATCTAATCTTTCATATTCAGACTTCCCTCACTATTACTGGGGTTACTTGGATGAAATGATCTGCAAGGAACAGGAAATAAGGTATAAACGTTTCTCAGTCTTTTGTTCTTAGTCAGTCGGTAGGAAAGCATCATTGTCCACTTAGGCCTGTTACTTATGTTCACCTACAGCAAAACATCCCATGTCCTCTTGTTTTTACCTTTTGTATCAAGGAGCAATTTAGCAGTTACGAGCACATTTGTGCCTCAGAGCCAAAATGGCATTTTAGACTATTGGAATCTGCTACTAAACATTTAATGACACGAAATAAAAGCTTTCATTTTTAGGTAGTTTCAATCTTTCTATGGGAAAATTCTTTAAGTTTACCATTTCTAGATGTTAATTTTAAAAAAAATGATTTATTTTATATGTGCATGGGTGTTTTTGCTTGCATGTGTGTCTGTGTGAAGGTGTTAGAACTCCTGGAACTGCAATTATAGAGAGTGGTGAGCTACCATGTGGGTGCTGGGAATTGAACCCAGGTCCTCTGGAGGAGCTGCCACTGCTCTTAACTGCTGAGCCATCTCTCCAACCCCTACATGTTTTTAATTGTTAATTAAGGAGACATATGAAGTTAAAGACTTTGTAACACAGGTTGACACACTTGGGTTACCCAGTGTGGAAGAGTTCCATATCTGAAGACAGATTTTTCAGAAACCCTGTTGAATTATGAAGAGTTTGTTATTTGTAATGAAGAAACAACAGACGTTCAAACCCCTTTAATTTACAGCCGAGAAATTAGTTATTTGTAGAACTTCCCATTTCTGTTGAGGAAAAAGGCTGTGGTCTCATCTTTTGCAAATAGAAGAGATTTAAGGGGTTTCATATCTGAATGGATTTTAGAATCAGTTCTAATAGTCCATAATCTCATTGGTGGGGCCTGCACCGAGTACACTTAGCACAGCACTTAACCTTCTTCCTGGTGCCTTCTAGCCAGTGACCCACACTGGTGTCTCTGATGAGTTAAAAGAAGGAAATGCATTAATATCATGGCGTTTCTTTGGTTCATAATGAGCTTGATCAATGTCTTTATTATGAAATTAGGTAGCATGTCTTCCTAGAAATGGCCTTGATTTTGTTTATTTTCGGAAGTTGAAGGAATCTGCCTTTGGCTTTACCATGGTTCTCGTTAGGAACAAGAAGAAGCCTTAACTTCCATGTTGTGTTCTCAGAAGAACACGAAGCAGCCCCTTACACTTGCCTTGGCTGTGCATGAACCTCCTTAGCTACCTTTGAGGTGCTCACAGGGCGCCTGGGGTGAGAAGGGCTGTGCCTGGACACTTGCTGAGCATGACATTTGATGCCCTTTGGTCCTGTGCTTTAGACCTCCTGGTTGGTGGAACAGACTTCAGCTTCTGGTCACCCAGTTAGAAGGCAGATCTGTCTTAAGGAACTAATGCAATTAAATAAACAACTACAGTTTCACATTTCCTTCAGAATCTTACATGTATAAGTGCTTTGTACTCTTTGGTTCTTCCTTGGGTTGTCTTCATTGTTCGTGGGATTTGATGGGGCAGGTTGGAAAGAGCTCTCGTTAATACTCCACGCGTAAGCTGCGTGGCTTGGGTCAAGTTTGTTTACTTCTCTGCTCGTGACCCCTGTCATCGGACAGCGGTAAGTGAACTGTGTCTCGTGGCTTTGTTGATTCCTGGGTAGTGTTGAAATGGCACCTCTTACTTTACTTTTTCTTTACATACATAGTTATATACTGGGGTATTAAGAAAATAGCTTTAAATTACAAAAGTATCAAAATAATTGAAAAAATTAGTACTTTAAAAAGATTAATTTCAAAAAGCAGGATGTTTATTATAGATCCATGCTAGTAATGCTCCTTTTGGATATTTTTTACATGGATTTTTGGGAAGTCTTTTCAAAATACGTGTACGTTGAACTTTTGGTTAAATTTTAGTTCTTTTCCTCTTAAACTCACTATGGTAAGTAGAGACTCTTTTTCCATCATCAAGGCATGAGCAAAAGAATTCAAGATTGGAGTCATTCATTTATAAAAGATACTGCTTGTCTTTGGTTGGCTAGATCGGCAGGGGTCTCTATCACATCCACGTGTGTTTCCAGTGATGTGTTTGATGTATTTGATGCCAGTGGTCAGACAGGCCTCGCTGTTTTTGTGACATGGTATCGTCACCTGTCAAAACCTGTTCCTGAGGAAAAAGAAAAATTGCCCTCTGTGTGAGGCAGAATTTTCTCACTTCATAAGGTTATCTTTCTGGCTAATGCTGGAACTGCCCGTCTGTTCTGAAGCAATCAAAACATCTTTCATTCTACATGTACATTCCTCTAACACCTCCGCCAGATTTTGGCCTGGGAATGGAAGCCGCTGCTTTGCTGTGGTGGTGTGGTCCTGAGGTTCACTGTGTTTATCACGTGTAGGTCTCAGTATAAACAGACACAGGTAGATTGTGGTTCTTATTTGTTTAATATGACATAGACCTGGAGTGTTTTATTTCACCATGATATTGAAGTATATTGTGTAAATCCTGACGTTCATTCTAGAATTTAAATGTACGACTCATTGAATTTTAGTAAACTTGCAGGTCTCTGCAGTCATCACCACGGCCCAATTTTAAAACATTTCTATTATGCTCAAGGAGAAGTTAGCAGCTTTCCTCAGTTCCCACCCCAGCTCCAGTCACTACTGCCCTGCCTCCTGTCTCTGTAGTTTCCTTTTCTGAACATTCATGTAGGTGGCGTCTTTTAATCATGGCCTTTGCGTCTGGCTCCTTTTAGCTGCATTAGGATTTTGCTGGCCCACCCATCATTATTATGTTTCTTTTTATTGCCAAAAAGCATTGCATTTTATGTATCTGCTCTCCACTGGCTGGACATGTGTAGCCTTTCCACCTTGTGGCGATCCTGAATAGCGCTGTGGATATCACGTACGAGCCTTCGTATGGACTTGTGTTTTCACTTTTCCTGAGGTAGCACCGAAGAATTGAGTTGCTGGATGATCTGGGAACTGTTTTGAGGCTTCGGCGAACTTTCCCAAAGTGGGTCCAGCAGCAGTGTACACGTGTTCCAGCGCCTGTAAATCCTTTGAAACACTGTTTGGCAATCTTTAATTTTTTTAAGCGTTTACTTGTTTGGTGTGTCTGTGTGTGGGTGTGTGTGTGCCATGGCACATGTGTAGAGGTCAGAGGACAACTTCCAGGAATCACTCTTCTCCTCCCACTCTGGATACTGGGCATTGAACTCCCGTCCTTAGGCTTGTCAGCAAGTGCTTTAACCTGTCACTTTGGCCAGTCTTAAAGTTTTGTATGTCCTGATAGGTGTGTGGTGAGATACCATTATAGTTTTGATTTGCATTTTACTAATGTCTGATGGTGATTATCTTTTCATGTGCTTTATTGGTCATTCTGTGTGTTCCCAGGTGATCTGTCTTTTAAAACCATGTTTATAACCCGGGATAGTAAACTATACTATTACTAAAGAATGTGGCTAAATGCAAAGGTAAAAGACATTAAGGACACCATAGAGGTAGGTTTGAAGGAGGCAACTCCTGTCACAACTGGGGGTGCACAGATGAGGCTTCATTATTAACCCTTTGAAGCTTGAAGCAGAGGTCCCAGAAACTCAGACCCAGGTTTGGGTGCCAGGTGGCTGGTGATGGTAGGTGTTCTGGAGATGTAACGAGGCTTTGTGTGTTAAGTGCTACAAACCTATAAACCTGCTTCACAGAAAGGAACTGCCATACCCTGGGTCAAGATGGGTTCTAGGGTGACCTTGGGAGACCAAGGCCAGCAGAACTACAAGGGAAGGGGCAGTATTGTAGTCTTTAGAGTCTTCCAGGGAACCAGCAGGTGAAACGAAGTGTGGGTTTCCCAAGTCCCAGCTCAGCGTCCCCAAGCTAAGTTTGAGGGTGCGGCCAGAGCCGAGACAGCTGCTCCACCCCCAGCCCTCTTCTTTGAGTCTCAGGATTTGGACCCAGCCTTCTGAACATGCTGGATCTTTCACATAACAGAAAACGTTCCGTTAGGGTCGGCCCTAACAGAATGCAGATGTCTTTCCTGGGGGACAAAGATAGTCTCAACAACTCCTCCTCACATAGTGTCATTTGCCCTGGCACACTGCCATTGCTTACGGTGTGTGGCTCTGGGAGAGTCCTGTCATCCATTTCTTGGCTTTGTTAATTGGTCTTTGAGTTCCAGTTTTGCTTTGGTATTGTGTTACACAAAGTCTGTATCGTAGAGTTCCATGTCCAAGATGCTTACATAAAATAATACAAAAGTGTCCTAGTGTTTTATTGCTGTGAAGAGACACCATGACCATGACCACTCTTGTAAGAGGAAGCATTAGTTGGGGCGGCTTACGGTTTCAGAGGGTCAGCCCACTATCATAGTGGGGAGTAGGGTGGCATGCGGGCAGGCGTGGTGCTGGAGGAGCTACGAATTCTCCATCCTGATCCATAGGCAGCAGGAAGAGATTGACACTAGGCCTGGCTTGAGCATCTGAAACCTCAGAGCCCTCCCCCAGTGACACACTTCCTCCAACAAGGCCACGCCTCCTCCGACACAAGGCCACGCCTCCTAACCTTTCTTAATAGAGGTAATATCTGATGACTAAGCATTCAAATATATGATCCTGTGGGGGCCATTCTTATTCAAACCACCGCGAAGAGGGATGAGGAAAGTCAGCAGAGGGATGAGGAAAGTCAGCATATGCGTCCTACCTCACTAACAGGAGATATGCGTAGCTGTCCACCACTGGTAGTAGGTATTTGTAATGTTTTCTGTGTCCCAGCTGGGCCTCCCTGATTAGAGTCTTATTTAAAGGGCTTCTGAAGGCCCGCAGTCTCAGGCTTGCTGATGGTAGTTCCCGGAAGGAGGGAGTCACAGCCTGCCCTGTGCTCGGGAGGCAGCGCATCAGCTTACTCTCACTCCAGGTGGCAGAGTGTCTTTTCTGCTTGGGTGAAGACTTGAGTCCCAAGTGTCCATGTGACTGTCCTACCTTTAATTCACTGAAAGTGTTGTTTCTCTTTGATAACGTTCTTCTCAACCCAGGACCTCTACAGAGATAAGAAGCAACAGTCCTTAGAGTGGGTAGTTCCAGCAGTGGAGAGCATTCCCACCAGTGTCTGTTGGTTTGGGGAGACGGCATCGCGTCAGGGAGAACTCTTCCAGAATGTTGTTTCTCACAGCTGTGTCCGTCGCCTCCTCCTGAGTCAACGATTGAGCTGTTGTGTCTCCTTATCAATGACTGGTGCATGCAGTGGGCTTTAAATTGTGGGCCGTGGATGGTTCTGAAAACAGTTCACTGAACTGTGATCACCTCCCCGCCTCGCTTCCTTCTAGTGAATTATAGACTCAAGTGACTGAAATGGCCACTCGCTGTGTAGCACGTTACAGAGGCGAGTATTTCTGCATACATTTCTTACATCCTAATTTAAGAATGCATTTCTTAATGAGAGCCGAGGTTGACAGTACTTTAAAAGTGCCTGCTCTAAGAGACACTTGAACTTGCGTGTTGCTCATCACCGACTTCTGACGCTTTAGCCGGGCTTGGTTTCTCAGCCTGATTCCGCGTGGTGTCAGTGTTGGCCCTGCCCCTTCAGCGGACCTGAGCATGAAGACGGGTTTCTGTGGAAATCACTGTTCCTTGGGAGAGTCAAATGTGGCCGCCATGGAGGGCATCACCCATGGAACTTAGCTCTTTGAATTGGTGAAATTGAGATCATGAGACTTAATTCTGAGCTCTGGACCTGAATGTCGCTGGACTCGGTTCCCAGTACACAGAGATGGACCCAGTGCCGTACTGTTATTAATGTTTCTTTAGCGTTAATAAAATCTACATTTCCTATGCTGGTCAGATGACCAGGCCTAAATATAGCCAGTTTTCTGACTTGAGTCATTTTTTAAAATCTTTTATGAATCTCTCTCCATCCCTCTGAATTTTTCTCCAGACAGTATTTTTGTCTTGGATCTTGAGCCTCGTGGTTAGAGCCAGGATGAATATCTTGAGGGAAAATGTCTGTAAAAGAAATTTCTTTGAATAAATTGGGGTAGATGGCCAGGAGCTTAGACCCTAACTTGCGTAATGAGTGAGCCGAGCCCTCGACCTCACAGAGGCTTCGGTCAAGCGTCCTGTAAGTGTTAAGGACAGTAGCTTTAACTGGCCCTGACCTAGGAACCACCCTGCTATTCCCTTCCGCCCTGTCCTTTTCTACAGAACAGTGTCAGGAGTGCGTGAGCCCCTGCTGTGTTGGAGGGGGTAGGGCAGCCTCCAGAGCAGTGGTCTTTGTGACTGTGAGTGTCCTGCTGTGTCCTGCCTTGTGGACAGACATCTTCGCAGGATGTGACTCTCCTACCATGTCACTCACTTAAGCGGCACAATCCTCTGGTTTTCAGTACATTCATGCTTTTGTATCCATCCCTCACTGTAGTGAGGTTTAGGACATTTTTGTTCCCCTCCCTCCCCCAGTGAAACTCTGGACTTCTTGCCTGTTACCCTCTAACCTAGTTCTAGGCTGACCATTCATCTACTTTCCTCTCTTGCCCCACCTCCCACCCCCCACCCTGATACAGGGTTTCTCTGTGTAGTCCTGGCTGTGCTGGAACTCACTCTATAGACCAGGCTGGGCTCAAATTCAGAGATCTGCCTGCCTCTGCCTCCCAAGTGCTGGGACTAAAGGCATGTACCGCTGCTGCTACCTGGCCTCAAAAAATTTTAAAGAGATTTACTTTATGTGAATTTACGTGCACATGTGTGTGCTGCTGCCTGTAGAGACAGAACAGAGTCGTATCCCTCGGAATTAAAGTTACAGGAAGTATGAGCCACTGGAGGTAGATGCTGGGATCCAAGCTCTGGTCTTGATGATTGAGTGGCAAGTGCTCTTCACCACTGATGTGTGAAGTCCATCACAAGTCTACTGTCTTTGATGGGCGTGTCTGTTCTGGGCAGTGAACTGATGAAATGTGCGGTCTTCTATGACCGGCCTCCACTTAGGATGCTTTCAACTGTCATGCTAGTGTTCCATTTCTTTTCATTACTGAGGGGATTCCATTTTTATACTGCGTTTGTCTGGTCATCAGTGAATGGACATTTGGGTTGTTGCTAAGAACAGTCACGGTTAAGTTTTTGTGTGGAGGTGAGCTTTTATCTGCATTAGATGTTTAATTAGGATGGCCTTGCTGGATCATATGGTAACTCTATTTAAAGAACTGCCATATTGGTTCCGGAGAAATTGTGCTCTTTTCCATTTCCATCCACAGTATGCAAAACTCCAAGCTTCTTTACATCCCCAGCAATACTTACTATATTTCTTTTTAAAATTTAGCTGCCAGTTGGTACTGAAATAACATCTCACTGTGGCCCTGATTTGCATTTCCCCAGTGACTTTTCACCTGCTTATTGGGTATTTCTTTTTGGTCCTTTCTGTTTTTAATTGGCTTGGGTGACATTATCTGTAATCTTTTTTATTCTTTTGTGGTGGGTGGTTTTGCTAAAATTACTCCATTTCTCCTCTGACCTAGTTATATCCACTTACGTATCAGGGAATGTTTGAGGGAAGTCGTGCTAAAAAACAAACAAAACGAAAACAAAGGCCCCGCCCCCCAAACCATGGTTTTTCAGCTGGTTTATATGTAAAGGATTTTGAAAATTCCCCCGAGAGGTGGAAGCAGAAGGATCCGGAGTTCAGGACTAGCCTCAACCTGGGTTACGTGAAATTCTGTAATAAAAAACCAGGGAGGGAGGGAGAGAGGGGTGGAGAGAGCCAGACAGAACATGAATTACTAAAGCTCCGAATTTCTGTCTTTGTGAAAATAAAACTGAAGGAGTTAGAGAGATGGTCTGTTTTTCTGAGGCAGGGCCTTTGCACTTAGCCCAGGCTTGCCTTCAGGTTCTGGTCCTCAGCCCCTCAGTGGTGTCATTTATCCAGGAAGGATGAGGTTTTGAGTGTCTGTTAGCAAAGCTACTGACTAGGCTAATTCTTTTTTACGTCACTAGAGTCTAGAGTGTGTGTTTTCTGTCTTTTGACCCGGCTTAAAAAAAAAGTTAGTTTTTCTCTCCTATGATTCAGAGACGTAATTCCATCCTTCTTGCTGCCTGTCTTTAGATGAATCTAACTGAAAACCTGAATAAGATGCAAAAAGGTTTTTAAAAGTTGTCTCGGTATTTAAAAGTCGTTAACAGATTTACATATGTGTATGTGTCTTGCCTGCACACACGTGTGTGCGCTGTGTACCTGCCACCTTGCCACAGAGTTCAGAGGAAGGCATTGATGGGTCCTCTGAAACGGGGGTTTTCAGATGCTGTGAGCCACCATGTGGTGGCTGGGAATTGAACCTGGGTCCTCCAGAAGCACAGCCAGTTCGCTTAACCACTGAGCCACCTGTCCTGCCCCCATTTAAATGATTTTAAAGATGTTATGAATGTTTTTAGCTTGGTTTGGGCTCACTTTTTTTTTTTTTTTTTTTTTTTAAATGAAAGCGATCACAGTGTTTCTATGCAGAGACAGTGTAAGATTGAAGCTGGTCAGCTGCTAAAGAAGTAGTTGAAGGCCGGGCGGCGGTGGTGGTGGTGGTGGTGGTGGCGGCGGCGGTGGCGGCGGTGGCGGCGGCAGCGCAGACCTTTAATCCAAGCACTCGGAAGGCAGAGCCAGGCAGATCTCTGTGAGTTCAAGGCCAGCCTGGGCTACAGAGTGAGTTCCAGGAAAGGTGCCAAAGCTACACAGAGAAACCCTGTCTCAAAAAAACGGTTTGTGTGTGTGTGGGGGAAGGTAGCCCAAGTGTGTAGGACCTGATTTTAGTCTGTGTTTCCCGCGTCCTGACTTCTCAGCAGCCGTGACTCTGTATGTGAACACACACTGTTTGGAGGGTACGTCTGCATGGGCTCACTTGGCTGCATTTTGTTGTTCAAGTCCATCATGCTTTGCTTCAGCGTGACCTTTTCAGATGTCTGCCCAAAAGCAAATCCTTCAGAGAGGCCGGTGGAGGCCACGATGAGTCTGGCTGGTGCTGATTGCATTAGGTCCCTTCGAGTTTACTCTGCGGCTCTGTTGTTCGCTCGGTCTCCCTTACAGCTGCACACTTGGTGCTCCCTGCCTGGCTTCGACCCTTTGTGTAGCCCCCTCCCTCCTCTGGCACCTCACTTCTGGGTGTTCGGGGAGGCGCTGAGGCCAACGAGCGAGCTCCTGGGCAGCATCTTGCAGCTGACACAGGGCCAGCATTTCTGAATGCACTGGTTCCTCTATGAAGATCTGAGCTCCCTCAGCAGCCGTGAGTTTTGCTGTGCGACCTCTAGTAACAGTCATTGGAGTCTGGCTGCTCCTGGCGTCTCCCAGAGCTGAGGGGTTAATGGATCCATAGAACTCTTCCTTCATTTTTTATAGCTCTCAATGAAAGTGGCTGGAGTTGTCTGTGAGTCAGGGCTTGAAATCTCAGCTCCATTTTTTTCTACAATGATGCTTGTTCAAAGGGCTGTTCCCAGGAGGCCAGGACGAGGGGGGGGGCAGGGAATAAACATCATGAAGCTTGTTTCCCCAGCTTCTCTGCCCTTTATGAGGGACTGAGGCACCATGGGAGAGTGAACCGGAGAAGACTAGTTACCTTCTGGGTTTTCTGTTCTTAGACGCACTTGTTCAGAGAGATAGGAAAGCGGTGTCCATTCAGTTTTCTTTCCTTGGTTTTCTTCAGGATCATCTTAGCTGTACGTTTCACTCATCGGCCCCTCATGTGAGCAGAGCCCTGCACTCTCCTGTGTTTGTTATCCCACTTAGTACAGTGTCCTCAGTGTTCATGGGTGTTGGGACCTCTTCTCAGGTCTTCATTTTAAGATGATGTCTGTGTTGTTTACAAGACGGGATTTGACAGAACTCCACCTAGGCTTCCTCGCCTCCAAAATGGACAAGAGGTCTAGTCTAAGCAGAAGATGTCTCCGTGTGAAAATCTGAGATTTTCCCTCAGATTCTTTCTAAGAGTTCCTAGGGGAGTAATAAGGAAATCTTCCAAGAAAATGGATTTGACTTTTAGAAGACATTTAAAACAGAAGCGCTGGCAGGGAGACACCGCAGATGGGGACGATGTCTCCAGACGATCAGCTTTGAGGGGCTCTGTACTTAGGACATGCCTGCTGTGGGCCCTGGCTGTGCTCTAGCGCTTTTCTGGGCCCCCCCAAGAGGCCAGCAGAGCTGGGCCTGAACCGACAGTCGGTAGAGCTCTCTGGTGGCTGGTTGGTCACAGAGCCCCTCGCCCTGAGCAGCATCCACAACCCGTTCAAGTCACTGGGGAAGACAGCGGCGTTGAATCTCAGCAAACCCTGTGGGGTGTGGAGTGAGGGTGCCAGCCGAGCTTGTGAAAATGCCTTGGTTGCCTGCTGTCCTCCTGCCTGATTCGAGCCTGGCAGCTTACGGACTGGACGGCCGGTGTCGGCCTCCCGCGTCATTTCAGTAGCCGCTTTCTTAGGACATGACCTACTCTGAGAGTCAGTCACTCTGCGGGAACAGGACAAACACCCCACCTCCCCATTCCCCAGTGAGCACACCAGCTCCCTCCAGAGGTGACATAAGGTACATCAACCCCTCTCCAAGCCAGGCCCCATGCCCAGGAATAGTTGGTGAACACAAAAGGGAGCCTCTGTTTTTTATTTGTGTGTGTGTTTTTTTTAATTTTATTTTTGTCTTACTGGTGTTTTGTTTATTTGACCTTTATTTATTTTTATTTTTTGAGAGCAAGGGAGAGAAAACATGAAGTTGGGTGGAGAGGGAGGGAGGTGGGGAGGATCTGGGAGGAGTGGGGGAGGGGAAAGAATGTGATCAAAATATACTGTATGTAAGAAATTTTAAAAAATAATTTATTTAACTTTATTTTATGTGCATTGGTATGAGAGTGTCAGATGCCCTGGCACTGGAGTCACAGACAGTTGTGGGCTGCCATGTGGGTGCCGGGAATTGAACCTGGGACCTCTGGAAGAGCAGCTGGTGCTCTTAACCTCTGAGCCATCTCTCCAGCCCATAAGAAATTTTTTTTTAATTAAAATTTTTCTTAATGAATCTTTCTTGGGGGAAGAAAACAGGGCAGCTCCCGAAGGGGTCCTGGGTGGGTGAGAGAGCAGGGGCAGGGGCCGGCTTGGATCTTTTGGTAGCCGTCTGGGGTCTGGGGGTCCTTAAGCTGTTTAACTTCCTGTTGGTGTCAAGAATTCACCTGCCCCGATGGGACACGGAACAGAAATGGAGTTCAGATGCGCTTGCACTCAGTGCAGAGTCATTCCCAGTGTGAGTCGCTTGTTAGGATAGACACAGACTGTGGGCCATGTGTAGATGTTCCTGTATTAGTCAGACTCTGGTTTGGGGACATGTCAGCCACACGGCAGTCAGCACAGCTCCCCGTCCTGGGGGGTGAGCATTAGTCCCGCCCCGCTTTGTCCCTCCCTTCTATCTCACGGGTAGCTCAGGGTGGCTCCGCATCACGGTCCTCCTGCCCAGCCTCTGTGGGCTGAGTTGCCGCACTCAGCTGTGTTTCCTGTCTCTGGGGACGTGTTCATCTTGGCTGTTTCGTTTAGATGGAATTATACTGTGCGGGTCCTTTTGCGACTGGCGTCTTTACCTTCGCACAGTGTTTTCCAGATCCATTCACGTGGCATGCATTGGCACTTTGTTCCTTTTGTTTTGGAGGGGATGTGTATGTGTGAGTGCCTCGATATGTATGTGTACACACACACACACACACACACACACACACACACACACACACACTGCACGTGTGCAGTGTCTGTGGAAGCCAGAGGGCCAGAAGAAGACATCAGATGCCTGGGACTGGTGTTACAGATGGTGGTGAGCTGCTGTGTAGGTGTTGAGAGTTGAACCTGGGTCCTCTGGAAGAGCATCCAGTGTGCTTAGCCTCTGAGACATCTCTGCAGCTCCTAAATGAGGTTTCTCTTAATTATTATGACTATTATTTTGATACAGGCTCTTGCTGTGGAACCCAGGCTCGCCTGGAACATACCATGTAGCTCAGGATGATCTCAACCTCTAGATCCTCCTGAGTGCTGGGATAATATGTGTTCATCATGCCTGGCTATCAACACAGGGTTTAAAAGGAACAGGAAGTTGCCTGACTGTCACACTGAGTGAAGCTTGAGAAAAAGACCTCAAAGCCCGCCCTGACAGTGACACACTTCTTCCAGCCAGGCCACACCTCCTAATAGTGCCACTCCCTTTGAGGACCATTTTCTTTCAAACCAGCACATTTCACTCCCTGGCCCCCAAAGGCTTATTAGCCATATCATAATGCAAAAATGCATTCAGTCTAACTTCAAAAGTCCCCATAGTCTGTAACAATCTCAAAGTCTCTCCTGAGACACATGACAGTCTCTTAACTGTAATCACCTGTAAAAATCAAAATCAAAAAGCAGATCACATACTTCCAATTGTCACAAGATATACATTCCAAAACATAGGGAAGGGAGCATAGCAAGGAAATACTGGGCCAAAGCAATACCAAAAGCCAGCTGGGCAGACTTCAAACTGCATCTCCACCCCTGATGTCAGACTCTCTCCAATTCTGTTCAGATTTGTTGATTGTAACACACTTCTTTCTTTTGGGCTGGTTCCACTCCAGGTTATCAGCTCTTGGGAGTTATCCCACGACTCTGGCATCTCCAACATCTTGGGCTGTCCAAAGCAATCCAGGCTTTAACTTCACAGCTACATGCATACCCCCGGGACCCCGTCTGCCTCCAGAGTGCTGGGATACGCGTGGCCACCGTCCAGCCTTTACACTGGCTCTGGGATCTGAACTCCTTCCTTGTGCCTTCGTGGCAAAGCACTTCTGCCTGCTGCGCATCCCGGCAGCTCCTAGCTGGCACGCCAGTCTGGATCCCACAGAGCCCTTGTTCTGTGCATGTGGCCATGCCTTCACCCCATTAGCCTTATGTGGCTATTCAGATGCATTTTTTTCAGGGTTTTGCTTTTCTGAGTCAACCTGGTGGTTCAACAAGACACGTAGGCGTTTGGGGATCACGTGACAAGACAGTGTTTGCTATAATTCCCCTCACTCCATTACACGGCTCTCTGTTCCTTCCCCCAGGTACTCAGCTGTTCCACTTCAGTATTGGTTAGCTTTGGAATCTAGAGATGGAAATGGTTGTCTAGGTCAGAAATATTGCACAGCTCTTAAAAGAATGGTGACCAGCCGGGCGGTGGTGGCGCATGCCTTTAATCCCAGCACTCGGGAGGCAGAGGCAGGCGGATCTCTGTGAGTTCGAGGCCAGTCTGGGCTACCAAGTGAGTCCCAGGAAAGGCGCAAAGCTACACAGAGAAACCCTGTCTCGAAAAACCAAAAAAAAAAAAAAAAAAAAAAAAAAAGAATGGTGACCATTTTCTAGATGTGTGTGGTAAGTGGGAGGGCCTTCCCCACAGGGAATGGCAGGAGTCAACTTAGTATTCTGTCAGTGGAGAGCTTAGCTGCCAGCCCTTCCCGAAGAGTCACATGATGTACTGTAGTGTCATTGAGTTGACCTGTGGTGGAAGGACCTGTATGGTGGCTCAAAAGTACTAATACTGATTGTGAATGTGACCGCAGCAGTAGCTGCCTTTGCAGACTGTAGAGCTGCTTTAGAGGCACGTGGCCAGCCAGATGGGCAACTCTCTGCCTGTGTTCTCGTTTGCATCTTTGAGTGCCAGGGGTAGGGGAATCCATCTAAGCAGCGCACCCTTGCTTAGCCCTCTCCAGGGGAGAGCAGAGGTGGGCAGAAGTCAGGATCACGCAGCCCTGAGTGTTCTCCTGTGCGTGGCTGCAGCAGGCTGTTAGCCGCACTCGTAAGAGGTTGTTTGAAGCTTGCTTACACGTGTTTCCATAGCAGCAGTCGTCTCAGCATTTCCACTGTTTTTTAGACCGTCTCCCTCTTCCCCTTGGCTTCAGTGTTTCCTCGTTGATGCAAGATTAAGCAAGCCGCATATTTGGGTCAAGGAGAGCGATGTTTGCTAATAGAGATGCTGGGCGCAGCATTCTGGGAGAGTGACTTCCCACGGCACAGGATCCTTTGTGCCTCCAGCAGCATCTGCAGCAGGGTGGCTGTCTGGCACTGTTTCTTTCATTTTGGGCAGGTTGTGAGGCTCAGAGCCATCCCCGGCAAATTCGAGGAGCCCCACTTTCCCACCAACCCCAGGTTAATGTTCTGCACGTTTGTTCTCTGTGTGGCAGGGAAGCAGCTCAACGGAAGAAAACAGTGCTCTCACCGTCTTGTACATCTGAGGTGTGTCATCTTGCCTTTGCGCCTCCCACCTCCGTGCTTTACACAGGGAGCTTGGATTTTTTTTTTTCTTCTGTCAGGCTGTTGGGCAGGACCGGATTCTAGTGTGACAGTTTGGCACTTCCCTTCTGCTCGGTGCCGGTAACTGCTTGTCATGAAGATGGTAGAGTGGGAGCCTGTGTCTGAAGAGCCAAGGAAGCTGATGTGGAGATGGAGTAGAGATTTCTAGAAATCTGAACGTCCACACCTTGGGGATGGGTTGCACGACCAGTGTGATTCTCTTCAAAGGCATCCGCACCGTTTTTGAGAGAAACTGTTCGTACATGTGCAAGCAGCAAGGGGAAAGTAATGCCCTTGAGTACACGGCATACAGCTGGTCAAAAGAAGACTCAGATCTATTGATCTCCTCCTGCCTGGTAAAATGCCATCTCATTTAATTAACAAGTGCTTAATGGTGTTAGCCTAACGCTAGCCTTTAGCTGCAGAGCACCTCTTGTCTATTTCAGCATGCTGATGTGTGTGTGTGTAATGTGCATATATTGTCTGTATAAATGAGTAACCAGTGACCTTAGATTTAAAATCTGAAGCACCTATTTGGATGTGTGAGGATGCTATCTATGTATCAATGAAGACAAGCGTTAATTGTGTTTATGAGACTAGTTCTCTAAGGCAGTTTTACGGGCTTCTGGGGTCCTGGAATAGTCTTAGCAATGATATGTAGCAAAGTGCACATTGAGACATTCACATGTGACCCCCTTTCCTAGTAATGGTGAATTATTCAGCCTCTCTATTTCTTAGCCTTTTACTTGGCTTGTCTTACTAATGGCTGTGGTCAGTGCTCTCATTCAGGAAATGTAAAGAGATCATGAAAGAAAACTGTACTGGACACGAGGCAAATATTTATAATATTATTTTCTTAAAACTCAACTCTAATGTTTGTGAGTGAAGGGTCGTGAGAAAGAGCTGAGTTTGACCTGGCGCTTCTGTGTTCTGCCTGTGCTTGAAGAGGCGTCAAGTCACAGATGGGTGTGCCTCTCGGTGACCTCCTCTTCCACAGCAGGCTGTGAGGAAGCACATATTGGCCACCCCCTCCCTCAGGATGCCTTGCCATTTTCCCTTCTGTTCCCACCGCAGTTTTTGTTGAAATGAGTGGGGACAAGTACGTGTGAGAATTTGTGTGTGAGCCTTGCTGGCGGTTGCCCAGTCGGGCGAGGCACACAGGAAGGCAGGGGCGCTTCAGCACCAGGGAGAAGCTGCCGCGTGAGCAGGGGGTGCACCGTATGCACCTTGGGGTTGGATCTGCAGGAGCCCAGGGAGGGGATGCGTTTTGTGGAGGGGCTTATGTGATTAGCACTCGGAAGACTCAGGAGGAAGAAGGGAGACGTCATGTGAGATGTCAGAGCAGCTTGGAAGTCAGTGTTATATTTGGTACCGACTGTAAGTGGTGCTATATTAACTGTTGAATATTTTAAGCTCTGCTGCATTTTGAAATATCCTTTGGAGAATAGCAGATTAGAAGGACTAGCCCATTGCTCTTCTCTGCCCTATCACCCACTCGGAGTCAGCAAGCAGCCTAGGACCTTAGCTGGGCTAGCCAGGGTGGTGCTCCCACCTCGTGCGTAGGCTTGTGCTCCTTGGGCGGTTTACCTGGCTTGAAGAGACTCCGCCTGCTTTTCTTTTCCTTTGGCTGCACAGGACAGTAGTAACCTGCCTCTCGTGTTGTCAGACCTCAGGGCCTGGGTTTCTGACACACTGTTCCCGTACCATGTGAGCCACGGCTGGCCACCAAGATGCTGCTGAGTTCAAAGACCCCAGTGGGCTTCCAGCTCGGTCCGTGCTCCCAGATCCCCTTCGCACACGTCAGGCAGAGCCAGTCTTTGGAAATGGAAGTCAGGCCATGGTATTCCTCTGCTTAGGACCTTCCAGTAGCTCAGAGTCAAATGCAGAACCCATGCAGAGGTCTCCACAGTGGGGCCACCCACCACCACACACTTCCTCTGCTACCCCTGGTCACTTTTCCCTTTGTCCTTCTCAAGCTTCGCCTCACTCTGGCCTGGAGGCCTCCTGGGGCATTGCCATCCGCGTCTTGTGTGGCTCTTGCCTGTGTTCTCCTGGGGCTCAGTGAGTCACCCATAAATGCCCCCGTTAGCCCGCAGCACCCCAGCAAGCCCTGCCCATGGGCACTCCCTTGGGTCACCTCCATGTAAAGGGAGCCTGACCTAATCTTCAGACCATGTGGGTCCTTGTTGGGGTCCCCAGCTTTGGGAAGGTGTAGCTCTGGTGATGCCTCCAGCTTGTGACTCTGCCTGAAGTGTCAGCAGGTGACAGCTGAACTTCCCTACCTTAGAATGCCACCTCACCCTAACCGCCCAGTGCACACCAAGGGCGTATGCTGTTTGTGTTGGCATAGGCTGACGACCTGAGGGCCCCTAATCCTAGAGACTAGGTATCCCTGGTGTCTGCCCAACAGCCAGAGAGCCTCATGCCTGCACAGCCTCATTTGGGTCTCAGTGAAATTTCTTCCTCTGAACCAAGTTGCGCTTTCTCCCATCTGTATTGAAGCACACTGTGAAAGTGATGCTCGCTCTAAGTCTGGTTTGCTGTAGGTCAGTGAGAGGCAGGGTAGTACATCAAGGGGATCTACGGAGATGGCTTGTAGATGCAAGTTTTTCTGTGTCCCGCCCGGTCCCACAGCTGCACGGTCGGTCCCAAGTAAACACACAGAGGCTTATATTAATTATAAACTGTATGGCCTATGGCTCGGGCCTCTTGCTAGCTAGCTCTTTCATCTTAAATTAACCCATTTCTATTCGTCTATATGTGTGGCCATGGCGTTACCGGTCTGCTGCCATCTCGTTGCTCCTTGGGCGGTGGGTTGGCCTCTCTCCTCCAACTCCACCCTTCTTCATCTCCATCTTCTGTTTGAATGTCCCACCCAACCTTATTCTGCTTTGCCATTGGCCAAACAGCTTTATTTATCAACCAATGAGAGCAACACATATTCACAGCGTACAGAGAGACATCCCCCAGCAGTGGCTCAGTGGTTAAAAGTGCTTGCTGTTCTCGCAGAGGACCAGAGTCTGGTCCTTAGCACCCATCCTGTGGCTCACAACTTACCGTAACTCCAACTCCAGGGACTCTGAGGCCTCTTCTGGCCTAGTTAAACATCCACATCCACATGTGCATGCTTGTACATAGACACGCATGCATATATACATTAATAAAATATAATTTTTAAGGGGTGTGATTCTGGAGCCAGCTTTCAGTTTTTATGACCCAAATCCATTACTAGCTGTGCATTACTAGATGTGGGCGGTTTGCTTCATCTCCCTGCTCCTCATTCTCATCTGCTAAATACAGGTAAAATGGTACTTACCACGGGGACATAAATGAGTGACTTGTCCAAGGTTCTTAGGACACTGTCTGCATTGTAAGTAAAGTGCTAATTCTAAGTGATTGCTTTGTTGCTGGGTTTGGGGGTTTGTTTGTTTGTTTTTCTGGTTTTTGGTGTCCTTTTTATGGCAAGCCTGAAAGAATTTCTTTCCCCCGTATTCTGAGTGGTTGTGCTTTCCTGAGTAATAGCATAAGTGTGTGTGTGCATGCGAGTGTTTGTGTGTGTGCATTTGTGATGTTTTGAGACAGAGTCTGTCTGTCTGGCCTGGCACTTGCTTTGCAAACCAGGCCGTTTCTCACAGATACAACTGCCTCAGCCTCCTGAGTGCCATTTTAAAGGAATGCATCACCATTTCAAACTTTTTTTTGAGACAGGGTTTCTCTATGTAGCTGTAGCTGGCCTGGAACTGTCTCTGTAGACCAGACTGGCCTCAAATTCACAGAGATCCACCTGCCTTTGCCTTCTGAGTGCTGGGATTAAAGGCATGCACCCCCCCCCCCCAGTTACTTTTTTAAGGTTTTTAACTGGGCCGAAGCTGATAGTTTCAAACTCCTGAGAGACCTTTGACCCTCACCACTCTGACAGGTGGAACTACCAGGATTCTTAAATTGGTGTTAAGTCTCGCTTCTTATTTCCTGATCATCATTTATGACCGTATGCTTGTCCCATCTGCTTATTTTGATCTTATGAGTGTGAGTCACTTTTTGGAAGAAGGCAGCATGTAAATTAGCAAGCAGAGAACTATACAGTGCTGAAAAAGCCTCTGTGATCATGGGGAGGATTGTGAAGCTGAGCACAGATATTCGGAGTGCCGTCTTCAGCTCTGTAAAGTCGGGGGGTGTTCGGCCTCTCCTGGGAGGCTCTGTTTCTATTTAAACAATGAGGAATCAGCTCCATGGAGGGTGGTGCCCTGGAAAATGAACTTATCTGGTAAGTGTAGAATGATTGAATTTCAAATATATCCCACTTAAATATCTATGTGTTTATGTTCGTGTGTGTGGCTGCACGTGCGTGCTGGAGTGCCTGTAAATGTGTGGGTGTACCAGCATGTGGGGTCTAGAGAACAGACTCAGGTGCGTTCCTGAGGCACTGTCTGCTTCGATGTTTGTTTTTTGAGACAGGATCTCACACCAGTGTATTTATATCTAAAACATGGTTCTTGGCATGAAACTCAGTTCCTCTGCTTCCAGCGTCTCCCCAGCCTTATCCCATTTAAATGTTGACTGCTGAGTCAAGCAGAGTTGATGTGGAAGATGGAGTTGGGATAGATCTCATTCTTGAGTATAGATTTTTCCTCAAGCATTTTTGCTTTACAAAGCAATTGGATGAATTAGTTCACTACACCGGGGAGTTTGTCTTGATTGCTTGTTTGTGCTGGGTATGAAGCAGCTGTGGGGCTGCTTGCATCGACGTTGCTGGGAGGCTAGTGTGAGGGCCGCACAGGTTCCCGCTGGCTGGGAAGCCAGTTAGTCTGCGCCTTCCACAGAGCCAAGACTTAAACTGCAGCAAAGCATTGCCAGTTCCGCTTCCATGGTCTGAGAAAGTCCCATTTCACTCATGGCCAACATGGCCATATTTTACTTCCTTTCTGGAATTGTGGAAGAATTGAAAACCTAATGTGTTGTTCTGTGGTATATTCTGTTTCTGGTGATTATAGCTGAGGTGAAAGAGGCTGGTCAGTTAGAACCGTGATTGCTGCCGCATGCTAGGGAGTAATTCAGAGGCAGACTGCTTAAAGAGTACAAATGGAGGAAAAATGATCGGTCTTCAATTGCTGTTGGTGCGTGCATGCGTGTCTGTCTGTCTGTCTGTCTGTCTGTCTGTCTGTGTCTGTGTGTCTGTTCCTGTGTGTACATGTACTCCTGCACGTGTGGCAGCTAGAGGAAAACGTTGGTGTCCTTCTCAGAAACACGGTACAGGTCGTTTGAGACCGGTTCTCTCATTGGCTTGGCGCTCACCAAGGCCAGCCTGGCCCGTGACCCCTGTATCCCTCTTCAGTGCTAAGTACCAGTGCTCCTGCCATTTTTGTTTTATTTCTGGGGACT
Source organism: Peromyscus maniculatus bairdii (assembly GCF_049852395.1). Taxonomy (NCBI): domain Eukaryota; kingdom Metazoa; phylum Chordata; class Mammalia; order Rodentia; family Cricetidae; genus Peromyscus; species Peromyscus maniculatus. The sequence goes on along the minus strand of NC_134860.1, from coordinate 119,221,700 downwards.
GAACTCAAGTCCCCCTTGAAGGCACTTTGTTGAGTGAGCCATTGCCCAGATCCTTGAATTTCTTTTGTTATTTATATTATTTGTTATTATTTTATGTTATCTATACCCCTTTATCTTACTGGGGTAATGCAATTCTATTTTATCCATTGTGAATTAATTTTTTTTTAAAGTTTTTCCTGGCTTATTACTATAGAATTTGCTAAATATCTTCGGTGGGGATTTAGCCTTTCTTAGCATCTAGAATTTTCTCTGAGCACTTCAGCCTCTCTGTACTAACTGGTCCTTCCTAATTACAAAACACAGTATTGGCTGTGAAGGTCTTTTGACTTGTTTGCTAATTTAACAGCCATTTATTGACTTTGGGCACTGGCAAAGAGAGCCCAATTGAAGATACTATCTCTTTGGCCACTAAGAGCCTCCGTCTTGCTGCCGTGTGTCTCTGTGTGTCTCTGGGATAGGGGTGCATGGGACGAGGGGCAGGCAGGAGTGGTAAATGCAAAATGACAGTGTGTTCATGAGCTTGAGGTTTTGGGCAAAGTAAAGGCTGCGTTTTGATTGTTCTGCTGTTCTTTTATGATGTCCTTGTCCTGCCCCATCTGGTGGGAGGAGCCTGCTGGCTCTCTTCTACTGGGGCTCAGATGCTTCATCGCCCCTTGGTTCCAGTGCTGGTCGCAGGGCCCTGGCAGTGAAGAGTTTGTTTCCCATGGTCCTTTGGTGCCCTACCTCACAGTGCTCCATGGGTTCTGTTCTCTGTTTAGATCTGAGCAGAGAGCCAGGCTGATGTTCAAGGAGCAGCTCGTTCTCACTCTGGAGGGCGCCCTGCTCTGTAGTGGCTTCTTCTTGAGAGTGCAGCAGCCGAGGAGGAGGGGACCTGTCTCCAAGGCTCATCAGCATCCACCATTTTACTTAACAGTGGGATTTATTTATTTTTAACATTTATTAAACTATAAACAGGCAGTGAACACTGGAAATTGAGCCGCCTTGTGTCCACTGTGCAGAGAAAACCATTGGTTTAAATATCTCAAGGCAACAGATTTGAGACTGTCATCCATGGATATAGATCATAGATATGCCGATAGAATACGTTGAGATTGATAAGGGTTTGAATTGTCTCTCCCCACCAGATTCAGATGCCCTGTTCTCTAAAGTGGCTTCTTTGGAGGGATGATCCTTGGGAGGTAGTTAGGGTTACCTGAGGTCTTAAGGGTAAGACCCTAATCTCAGCAGTGTGGTCCTATGATGCATTATAAGAGGCAGGAGGATCTCTGTGAGTTTGAGGCCAGCCTGGGCTACAGAGTGAGTTTCAGGAGAGGCTCCAAAGCTACACAGAGAAACCCTGCCTCCAAAAAGAGAAGAATGCTCTCACTGGTCCTGGGTGATTAAATAGGTGTGCCCCCCCCAAACCATGAGGGCCCTCACCAGATCTTGGCCTTCTCTATATGCCCTGACCACAGACTTCTAACCTTTGGAACCCTAAGAAATTAAAACTCTCACCTAGCCTGTGCTGTTTTTTATGGGCACCCAAATGAACTGATATACAAGAATGATAATACAGCATATTGTCTTGTATGTTGTTTTGAGATATCACAAATATCTTCCCATGTCATTTACAATAATGGTGTTTCATCTGATGAATGTAACATTTTATTTCACCTGTACTCACTACTGCATTCCCTCACCCCCACCCCGAGATTCCAATGTTATGGTAAGCATCCTTGCACGTGTTCTAAATGCCCGTCAGATTGCTTTTGTAGGAGTCCTCTAGGCCTGGGATACTTAGGTCAGGGAACACTTACTTTTGAAGGGTCTTGGCACATATTGTGGATTGTTCTGCAGAATGAGTAGTTTAAAGAATTCAAGACAAGGGCTGGTGATACGGCTCAGCAGGTACCGGCTGCTGCTTGGCAGCTGCTTGCTACCGAGCCCGATGACCTGAGTTCAGTTCCCGGGACCCCCATGGTACAGGTTGATAATGACTCTTGAAAGTTGTCTTCTGACCCCACACGGGTGCTGTGGCGTGTGCTCCTGTCTCTGCCCCCTATAATAGTGTTTAAAAATGTTCGTCAAGGCGTCGAGTTTGTGTCCTCCCGATGTGACACTGAGTGGGCACCTGACTTTTGCCCTCCACGGAGCTGTTGATGGGATTCTCTGCTACGCAGACTGCGGAGACTTGGATTTCTGTCCACTTCATCTGGCTGGGGCTCAACTGAGCACTGATTGTGCCTCTGCTTCTGGAAGCAAGACCATTAGCATTCCTCCATTTCCTAGGAGAATTCTGAAATGTTCCATCGAGGGGTGGAATGCTTTTGCTCTGGGAGGTCTTCCCCTTTGGGATTTCGTGGACATTCAGAGGGCAAGAGCAGCAGAAACAAGGAAAAGCTGAATGTCAGCAGACGAGTGAGGACCTTGATCTTCTCTCCACCCTTGTCTTTTCCACAGCCTGCTCGCGGGCCTGAGAGCGGAGCTCTGGCTTCCTTGCTTTTTAAAAGTAACATTTGCTTTCAGATTGAGGCTATGTAATTATTGTAGGAAGTTCAGAGATTAAAGAGAAGAATAAAGAGGAAGACAACTACCCATAACCCCGAAGGTCAGAAGTCATTAAGGCTTAGGATGTGGTATATTGTTTTGTAATGATTTTTCTCTGCATGTGAAAATACTAAAGTGGATAATATGCTAGGAGTCTCCTGTGCTCTTTTCACTTCTGTTTTATTAGAAGAGATTTCTATGTTCAGATTATCTTTTAAAACATGATTCAGATTATACCGCATACGTCCATTGTTATGCATATACTATATTTTACTTAGGTACTTCTGTTGGTGTACATTTAGATTGTTGTGAATTAAGTTTTACACCAAAGTACTGTGTGACTATACAGTTATTTTTGTAAGTCTGATTCATAAAAGTGAATTTATCAAGGCAAGAAGGACTTTTCTTTTCCTATTTATTATTATTATTATTATTATTATTATTTGAGGAAGGGTTTCTGTGTACTGCCCTGCCTGTCTTGGAACTCACTCTTAGACCAGACTAACCTCAAACTCAGAGATCTGCCTGCCTCTGCCTCCCAAGTGCTGGGATTAAAGATGTGCCCACCTGCTGCCTAGCTTATTATTTTATGTTTGTAAATATTATACTTTCATGTATTTATATGTACCACATTCATGCACTGCTTGTGGAGGCTAGAGAGATGGTATGGGATCCCCAGGAACTGAAGTTACAGATGGTCGTGAACTGTCACATGGATGCTGAGAACCAAACCCAGGACCTCTGGAAGAACATGAAGTGGTCTTAACCGCTGAGCTATCTCTCCAGACCAGGAAGGAGCTTTTAAAAGCCTTTCATGCATAGCATTTTATTACTGATGATTGACTGAAATCTCATTCTCAGCAACAGCGTTAGGGCTCAGTATATGATTGTGGTAAACATTTTGGGGAGATAGAAGGCACATCACTAAAACTCAAAATCTTTTTAGATCAATTTCAAATACTCCTTATTTGGTTATTTGTCTCTTAATTTCAATTTATTTTTTTAAAGTTACTACATGTATTTAATGTGTGTATGTGTGCATGCTCATGCAAACACGTGCAAACATCAAGTGTGGTGTGAAAGTCAGTTTGCAGGGGTCGGCTCCCTCTTCCCGTGTTTGACCTGGGGTTGAACTCAGGCTGTCAGGCGTGGTGGCAATCGCCTTTACCGCTGGGCCTTCTCACCAGCCCGTTTAATTTCTTTATCACTTGTTGCACTAACAGTTTTGTTATGGATGAAACACATAGCAGCCCTTTTCTCTGCAGCTGTTCCTATGACTTCCATGTGGAGAAATTCTTGCCTATCTGAGACTGGACAGTCACCAGCATTTTGGTCCCGGTGTCTCTTTACAGAATTGTCTGTGGTGCTTTAACAGTGGCAGAGTTGTGATTATGATAGACCCATAATATTTACTAGTTGATTAAGAAAGTTCGCTGTCTGGCCTTCATAGAAACTTGCTGACCTCTGTTTTAGTGGGCTTCAGATATACTTACATATGCGCCTTGATTGAGGTCCTGATTTGATACCTCCTTGCTTTCCTCCACTACCCATTCCCCCACGCCTGTGGAAAAGCCCACCCTGTACCCATCGTTATTGTCCTGCATGCACCAGAGAAGGCAAAGTTCTTGTCCAACTGCCAGTTTAATTGCATTACAGAAAAATGGAAATTAATTTGGAGAGAAATACATGAATTTGTTTTTTAAAAATACAGAATCAATGGGGGACTGGAGAGATGGTTCATTTTTAAAAGTGCTTACCATTCCTGCTGCGGACCTGAGTTGGGTTTCCAGCACCCACATCAGGTCATTCACAATTTCCTGTAACTCCCGTTCCTGGGAACCCAGCACCCTCTGTTCTCCTCAGGCATCTGCACGTCTATAGTGCACATGTACTTATACACACACACACACACACACACACACACACACACACACACACACACACTAAATAAATAAATCTTTAAAAAATGCTAAATAAATAGATTATGCTGCATAAGTTGCTGAACTAAGTAATTTTTTTTTATGTTTATAGACATATTTGATATGTAAGTTAAGTGGTTGGATAAAGCATGTATTGGCTGGAATTCAGAAGCTAAGGGTTAACTGAGGCATTTGTAAATTCCTTTTCATGGGAAATATCCTGTTCATAAGGCAGATCACACTAGTCTTTGAATGGATTTCTGGTTCAGTCTGATGAAGGAAAAATTCCATTCTAGCAGCTGCATCCTCCAGTAGCCCTGGTTTGTGTCTCCATTTTCCTGTCTTTGCTAACAAAGGAATGTCAGCAGAGAAGAACAGAGGTGTCAGAGGTGGTTCCAAAGCGGAGACAGACACACACACACACACATACACAGGGACAGACAGACATAAAGGGACAGAGACTGACACACACAGGAATAGACACACACACAGATACATACAGGGACAGACAGACACACACAGGGACACACACACGGGCATGCACACACAGGGACAGACAGACAGACACATACACAGGGACAGGCAGACACACACAGGGACACACACACACAGGGACAGACAGACACACAGGGATAGACAGACACACAGGGACAGACAGACACACAGACGCATACCCGCAGGGACAGCACCCCTCCCTACCTCTGATGGGGACTCTCCGTCTTTACAGGGTAAATGCTGATGTCCTCCATGGCTCCTATGCATTCTAAGGATTGTTAATGTCTAACTACCCAGATCTTACATCTGTGTGCAGTGTGCATGGCTGTGCTTGTATGCATGTCTGTACGGTTTTGCTGTCAACTTTAGTACTAAAATGTTGAATGAAAGGCTGTCTTACCATTTTTCCAATAACAGGTAACAATCAGAAACCTTCACTGAAGATGGTTTAGTGATATATTATAAGCAATGCATTTTCTAGCTGATGAAAAACAGCTTAGAAAACTCTAGCTGTGACTTACGAACCTCCATGGAGGGACAATTTAGAACTAGTGGCCAGTTGAGGTCCCTCCCCCCTCACCTCCCTTTCCCTCCGCATTCTCTGCTCTTCTTTTTCAATTCTGTCTTTTGAGACTGTCCTATGTAGCTGAGGCTGGTGTTGAGCCAGCCTCTGCCTCCTAAGTGCTGGGATTATATTCATATATACCTGACTTTCCTCTCTTCTTGAGGACGTAGGTCATGTCTGTGCTCCTCCTCTGGGGAAAGAGTTTGTTTACAGGGTTCTCAGATGTGAGTGAGGAGGGCCGTAGCCCACAGGTTGAATACCTTTACCCTTTCATGTCTTTAGTAATCTCCATGTATTTTCCGGGCTATGAAACAGGTAGCGTTGTTAGAGGGCCGGTCTTAGAAGTTACCTCTTCTCTGTGCTTTTATTTTTGAAGAGCTATTGCCAGAGTGCCTCAAATCCCCTTCGCTGACCTCCATAATTTCTCTAATTATCAAATGACCGTTGGATGCCCGCTAATCGTAGGGTGGTATGTGGAGGAAGAACCCACAGATGCTGGTTCCTGACGCTGGCAGAGCTAATGAGTAGATGGACTTGAGATGGGGGTGAGGCTGGGTGACAGGGGAGCCCACTGGAGTCCCTGGCAAAGAACTTAAGGAGATTGAAGGGAGGCACAGGACCCTTTTCGGATGACACGTGGAGGAAGCCGAGGCCTTCTCAGAGCTTCTAGTTTACTGCACAGTGTGGCGCGGCCTCATCGAGCTGGAAGACAGGTGTGGAGGCAGAAAAGTGACTGAAGTGTCCCCACAGAAGGAAGCAGGGACAGACCATATGGGTCTTCATTCTGGTATCTTAGAGAACCATACACCGGAGATCATCGCTACCGTTTGGAGCCAGTGCCTGGCTCCGGAGCCCATACTTCTGCACACTCTCCTGCCTGGTTCCCCCAAGGGCTGGGATTGCGGCCTGATCCCGGAAATTTTAAACGAGGAAACACATGGTCAGATTCCTGTTTTAAAAAGATCACTCAGGCTGCACAGTGGCTGGTGGGTTAGAGAAAAGGAACTTCACTGATGAGGTCATTCTAACAGGGACGGGATGCAGGGGACTGAGCTAAAGTGGTGTTAGAGATGGAGAGAACATACCTACGTTAAAGGGAATCCAGCCAGAGACAGGCAGGTAATCCAGGGAGGAAGGAGGAGAAAGGGTTCTGCCCCAGATGTTCTCCAGGGTGCCACCCCCTGCTGTGTGCGTGTGTGTGTGTGTGTGTGTGTGTGTGTGTGTGTGTGCGCGTGCGTGTGTGCGTGCGTGTGCGTGTGCGTGTGCGTGTGTGTGTGTGTGTGTGTGCGTGCGTGCGTGCGTGCGTGTGTGTGTGTGTGTGTGTGTGTGTGTGTGTGTGTAAAGGGGAGGTTTTACTTGCAGGCATCCTCAGTATTGAGGGGTAATGGTGGATCCCAGCAGAGAGATGAGTGATGTCTCACAAGGGAGCCACAGAAGCTCGTGAAGCCTGGGAGAGGGTTCAGAAAGGAGTACAAGCCCTGGGAAATAGGAACGGAGTCGGGGTCGGAGAGGTGCAGCAAGCCTGCTGCTGCAGGTGTGCAGAGAGGGTGCTGTGAAGTAAGTGCATGGCTTGGGGAGCTTTGCAGGATGTGTGTGTAAGCCGCTGCCTCCGCCTTGCCAGTGCCACCGTCCTTGATTCACTGAAATTCCTAACAGTATGTTGTGTGTGCGGTGCACTTCTGGGCACCACAGCATCTGAAGAGACACCCCCCCCCTTTGCCCTGTAGAAGGGCATTCTGCCAGACAGCGGAGTGACTGGTGAGAGAACAGCTGTCTTCTGACACTTCCTCCATCAGAAAAGCTAACATCTGTTGAGAGCTGACTACTTGCCACCCTGCTCTGAGGCCTCTGTGCCTCTGTTTACTGTTTTAATCCTTAGGATAACACCATGGGCTGCATACTGTGACGACCTTAATTTTATCGATGGCGAGATCAAGGAGCAGAGGAAAGGGCAAAGCCATCCAAAGTTCTGCAGCTAGCTGAGTAAGAAGGCCAAGTTCAGGCCAGTGTCTGGTTCTGAGCCCAGCTGGTTAACCACCGGAGTGTGCCTGCCAGTGCCGTCGTCCAGGCCATGAAGGCAGTGTGTAAAGGCTAAGTCAAGGCGTGTGGAGAAGTGTTCAGAAGTGAACGAACCTGTCAACAGCTGATGGGTGAGAAAAGCCAGACAGCAGCTGAGCAGGAGTCCATCCTGGTCTAGCGTGCGAAACAGACGTGAATCCAAGGAAACAACTGTTAAATTCCACACGGGATCAAAAGGTCTGTGCGCACCTGCTGGCCTGGAGAGCAGGAAAGGAGCCGAGGGTGCTGTCTGAGCCAGGCTTTGGGGGGCCAGCGCAAGGGCCCAGGATGCTAGGGTGTGAGTGTGGGGGAGGCTGTAGGGGAAGTGGACGGCCTGCTCTTGGGTTGCTTGAGGAATGCTGAGAAGTTCAGTATTTGGGGCAGGACGAGCCAGCCAGAATGACAGGAACAGCCTTGTGGGCTCATCAGTCCGTGCTCCAGCCTGAAGCCTGCACAGGGCTGGATGGGGGCTGGTCCCTTCTGCCACTTTGGATTGGGGTCACCATCAGCCAGAGACGGAGGCCTGCCCAGGATAAAAGCTTCAAGCTCCTCTGGAATGTCAGGGTACGTGAAGGCTGCATGTTGGAAGTAGATGGCAGCGCCAGGTCCTCCGAAGGTGGCCATGCTGCACATCGGGGGGGGACACATGCGTGTGGTTTGGTTGAGTTTGGATGCCAGAGACAGACCCAGCTTGTGTAGACCCCATCAAGTTTCCAAGTTGGAATCCCTGCTTAAGAAAAAGAAAAACATGAATACCAGGTAAAGTCCAGCCCTCTGGGAGGAGCGCCTGGGGAAGTCCAGAAGCTTCCCAGCACTCCTGCCTGCCTGGCAGCAGGTGCCTGAGGTGACCCCCGGCTCTCTCCTGCAGGTGCCTCCATATGGTGCCAGGCTTGGTGTTGGTCTCGTCTTCATCTAGTTCGGGTCAGCCCAAGGTCTCAGCAGGGTCTTGGAACCATGGTAGTTCTTCTTAGGTTTCTCCCAAGGAGCATCTGCTGCTGTTCCCTGACACATGAGAAAAACCCAGGGGAAAGGCTCCCGGGGACCTGGAGGGGCTGAGGGCTCCCGTGAAGGCGCCTCTCTCTCCAGCTGGGGCAGGGATGAGGGGCCTCTCTCTCCAGGCTGGGGCAGGGGTGAGGGGCCTCTCTCTCCAGGCTGGGGCAGGGGTGAGGGGCCTCTCTCTGCAGGCTGGGGCAGGGGTGAGGGGCCTCTCTCTCCAGGCTGGGGCAGGGGTGAGGGGCCTCTCTCTCCAGGCTGGGGCAGGGGTGAGGGGCCTCTCTCTCCAGGCTGGGGCAGGGGTGAGGGGCCTCTCTCTCCAGGCTGGGGCAGGGGTGAGGGCCTCTCTCTCCAGGCTGGGGCAGGGGTGAGGGGCCTCTCTCTCCAGGCTGGGGCAGGGGTGAGGGGCCTCTCTCTCCAGGCTGGGTCAGGGGTGAGGGGCCTCTCTCTGCAGGCTGGGGCAGGGGTGAGGCGCCTCTCTCTGCAGGCTGGGACAGGGGTGAGGGGCCTCTCTCTCCAGGCTGGGGCAGGGGTGAGGGGCCTCTCTCTGCAGGCTGGGGCAGGGGTGAGGGGCCTCTCTCTGCAGGCTGGGGCAGGGGTGAGGGGCCTCTCTCTGCAGGCTGGGGCAGGGGTGAGGGGCCTCTCTCTCCAGGCTGGGGCAGGGGTGAGGGGCCTCTCTCTGCAGGCTGGGGCAGGGGTGAGGGGCCTCTCTCTCCAGGCTGGGGCAGGGGTGAGGGGCCTCTCTCTGCAGGCTGGGGCAGGGGTGAGGGGCCTCTCTCTCCAGGCTGGGGCAGGGGTGAGGGGCCTGTAGCAGGGAACTAGTGACTCTAGAGTTTTGATTTATCAAAGGCATCTGGGGGCTATTTTACTAAAACGCCTCACCTAGACTAAACAGTTTCTTAACCCAGTTTTAGTGGTTTCATTCCAGTCAGTGAGGGAGAGGCGGGACCTAGCAACGGTGACCTCAGTTATGCTTGGGAAGTGAGTTCTGTCACAGTAAAGCAGGAGTGAAGAGTAAATCAGTCTGTTTGGGTGGTGCCTTGGACCTGGCCTTGGAGAGAGGCCATAACTGCACTTCCAAGGATAGGAAACCATTTGGGAAGATGCCTGGAGGCTCCTTGGCTTTCTTCCCCACGTCTACACCCTGGCATTTAGAAGCCCCCACCCCCACCCCTGCGCCTCACCCTCTGGGGCTCAGAGCCCCCCACTCCCCACCCCTGCGCCTCACCCTCTGGGGCTCAGAGTCCCCCACTCCCCACCCCTGCTCTTCACCCTCTGGGGCTCAGAGTTCCCCACCCCCACCCCTGCGCCTCACCCTCTGGGGCTCAGAGTCCCGTCCCCCCCCACCCCTGCGCCTCACCCTCTGGGGCTCAGAGTCCCCCACCTCCCCACCCCTGCGCCTCATCCTCTGGGGCTCAGAGTCCCCCACCCCCACCCCTGCGCCTCACCCTCTGGGGCTCAGAGTTCCCCACCCCCACCCCTGCTCTTCACCCTCTGGGGCTCAGAGTCCCCCACTCCCCACCCCTGCGCCTCATCCTCTGGGGCTCAGAGTCCTCCACTCCCACCCCTGCGCCTCATCCTCTGGTGCTCGGAGTCCCGTCCCCCCCCACCCCTGCGCCTCACCCTCTGGGGCTCAGAGTCCCCCACCTCCCCACCCCTGCGCCTCACCCTCTGGGGCTCAGAGTCCCCCACCTCCCCACCCCTGCGCCTCACCCTCTGGTGCTCAGAGTCCCCCACTCCCCACCCCTGCTCTTCACCCTCTGGGGCTCAGAGTCCCCCACCCCCCACCCCTGCGCCTCATCCTCTGGGGCTCAGAGTCCCCCACCCCCACCCCTGCGCCTCACCCTCTGGGGCTCAGAGTCCCCCACCCCCACCCCTGCGCCTCACCCTCTGGGGCTCAGAGTCCCCCACCCCCACCCCTCCGCCTCATCCTCTGGGGCTCAGAGTCCCCCACCCCCACCCCTCCGCCTCATCCTCTGGGGCTCAGAGTCCCCCACCCCCCATACCCTTTTATTCACGTCAGAACTTAACAGTGTCGGTGTGTGAATGATCTCAGCTAGATGTTAGGTTTCATCTGTTTTTAAAAGTCACACCGTGACATAAATAGCTGAGTGACTGGTGGCTGCCGAAGGGCATTTGCATTTTAGAAGGGAGTTTGTGAACCAGGGAGGCTCTGGCTGGCTTTGTCATTTCCAAGCCGCAGAGTGAATGGAGCCCGTGTTATGCCAGACTGTGCGGCTCTGGTTTTTGTTGTGATGTGGGAGAAAGATCTCAACCTCCCTTTTCTGCTTTCTTTTCTGCATAGTTTCCCTTAGTTTTCTAGAGCGTGTTTCTAGTTCTGACGCGGGAAGGCATCACTTCTGATGAGTGGTCTTCCCTGGGGCTGTGGCCTCCCGGGTGAGTGTGGGAAGCTGGCACCCCGCTGTGGAAGCTCTGCCTGGTGTTCTTGCGACTGAAAACACCTGCAGGCACCTTGTTCCCACTGAGATCCCAGACCCTCTTGCTTTCACGTTCAGTTCCCTGCCTGGCTGGCGTGGGCTTCAGGTTCAGAGCACAGCGCGGCGACCAGAGAAAGTGAAGAGCAGTTAAAGTTAAAGTTAAGGCCTCTTCCTGGCTGTAGCTGAAGTTGGGCAGCAGAACCACCTTCCACCCATGACCTCTCTCGGGTCCCTGGGTCAGACCTGACCATTGCGTTAGCATGTGAGGTTTTGGGGGTCTACAGGGGAGGTGCCAGGCAGAGCCCTAAGGTGAGGTTTTGGGGTCTACAGGGGAGGTGCCAGGCAGAGCCCTAAGGTGAGGTTTGGGGGTCTACAGGGGTGGTGTCAGGCAGAGCCCTAAGGTGAGGTTTGGGGGTCTACAGGGGAGGTGTCAGGCAGAGCCCTAAGCATTTTACTTCCCCCCTGCAAATAGACACCATTGCCTTATTTTTTTTCTTTTTCTTTGTTAGATTTTACTTTTATTTTATATGTATTAGTGTTTTTCCTACATGTCTGTATATGTACCATCCATGGCTGATGCCCATGGAAGCCATAAAAAGGTATGGAATCCCATGGAGGTCGGAAGGGGATGTTAAATCCTTTGGGCTGGAGTTACTGATGGCTGTGAGCCACCACGTGGGCACTGGGAACCAGACCCAGGTCCCCTGGAAGAGCGAGCAGCAAGTGCTCTTAACTGCTGAGCTCTCTCTCTGGCCCCTTCTTTTTGTTTCTTAATTTCTATTCCAGTAGGATTTCGTGAGTTCTTTCTCAAGGCCGGCAGAGCGCTGAGCCCCCCCCCCCCAGCCCCCATTCCCACTTTCACTTTCCAGCCTGAGGGGTCAGCTGCCTCCTGGGCCGGGCTGTTGTCTTGCAGAAGGATGCAGGCTACTGTCCAAACCTGACTCTCGTGACCAGCTCTGTCAGACTGGTGGAAACTCTGATGGTCTGTGCAGATGTGTGTTTATCTCAGAGGCTGGACCCGGTCCAAAGGCAAAGCCTGCAGCGATGGTCTTAACTTTGAAAACAACCTCTAGCGACCACAGACATGTAAAACCTTATTTGTTTGTGTAAGTTTTAATCGCCCTCATTCTGTTAAAAACAAACATTAGAGAGAAGACAAAACGGAGAAGGTATTAGGGCTGTGTATGTTGTCTGTCCGGCAGCCAGACATAGGGCCAGGCTATCAACAGGTGAACTGGAGGAGAGAGAGAAGACCGGTGACCCCGAGATACTTAGGGGAGATCTCACTAAAGCAACTTAAAACTGTATTTGTTTTCTTTTTTGAAAAGATATTTTAAAAAGATACATTAGGTATCTTCTCCTTGGCCACGTCTCTTCTCTCCCGTCTCCCACCACCCCCACCTGTGTGTTTTGCGCGGGGTGTGTGTGTGTGTGGGGGTGGGGGTGGGGGGTGTATGCACATGCCTGATGGTTTGTGTTCATAAGTGCTCCTATGACTCAAGCTCTGGGCCCTACCCACCCACCCTCTGAGCATGGGCAGAATGGACTGATTAGTTGGAAAGACTGTTGAAGGAACTCAGGAATGGGTGCCAGAAGATTCGTTCCTAAAACAGACTGTACTGAGCTTGCTATGTCTGTCTCTTTGAGTGGAGTCCTTTTATCATTGGAGGAGGAAGAGGGAGCTGGCCCGTGCCTTTAGTTCCTACTCGTCCAGTCGTCTGTGGCCGGGAAATTTCATAACAAATTCCCAGGATGTGATGGCTTGGCTGCTCTACAGTGAGTGCCTCTGGGGTTGTGGACTAATGTTGATCACCCATAGTGGAATGTCATTATGAAGATGGCTGTGGTTGCTATGTAGATAACTTTGGATTGTCTACTGTGATGGACAGTCTGTACCACACTGGAAAGTCGAGCAGAGTGAGATCGTATAATCTAGAAACCGTGGTGTGCCTCCAGTTTAGGCTGAGTTACCAGAAACTCTGAGTTCTCTTTCAGGGGCTCCGTTAGATGTGTTGTCATGGGGAGGGGGAGGCCTGGAAAGAAGAGGTAATACCCAGGACTGTGGGGCCTGTTCCCACCCAGGACTGTGGGGCCTGGCCCCATGGGTCTTCTTCTTTGAAGGAGTTCACCAAGACCCTGGAGTTGGAAATTCTTAAAAGAGTCGGCAGCATGGTCTGGGATTCTTCCGACATCGTGTGGATGGAAACCAAGGCCAGGAATGTCGTAAGAGCACTCGAGGCTACAAAGGGCCTCCGGTGCTCGTAATTGGCAGCAACATTTTCTGTTTGCCCGCCCACCTGCCTGGACAAAGCCACCACCCTCAGTTGATATCCAGAGGGTAGACACAGTCTGAACCAGCGTGGTGGGGTGGTTTCTACCCTCGGGGGCTTCCCTTCCTTTGAGGGAGTTCATGCACTCAGCGGTATGCGTGCACACAGAGGGTAGACACAGTCTGAACCAGCGTGGTGGGGTGGTTTCTACCCTCGGGGGCTTCCCTTCCTTTGAGGGAGTTCATGCACTCAGCGGTATGCGTGCACACAGAGGGTAGACACAGTCTGAACCAGCGTGGTGGGGTGGTTCCTACCCTCGGGGGCTTCCCTTCCTTTGAGGGAGTTCACGCACTCAGCGGTATGCGTGCACACAGAGGTGTGTGTCCCGGCTCCCTTGTGCCATCCCAATAACTCTTCTCTGAATGTAGCTGCTGCTCGCTCCATCTTCTCCACCGAGGGCCCACACTAGCTATTGTGTGGGGGGAAAATTGAGTGGCCCTGTCCGGTGTCACCTCGGCCACCATCTCCGTGGTGCTTCTGGTGTTTGCACAGCGTCTTGGAGAAGGCTGTTTGCCTCAGCCTCAGCATCTGGGGACACAGTAGGCATTGGTTTTGTTAGTAAAGGTCAGGACTAGGCTAGTTTGCTGTTAAGGCAGAGCAGATCCCTCTCCAACAGTGAGGTTAGAAAGCAGCGTGCTTCTAAATTGTTCTTGTTATTCCTACATGGAAGTGTGGTTTTTAAATTTTATTTTATTATTCTTTTTATAATAAATATACATGAAGTCGGGGGCGGGGCAAGAGCAGTGTTTCTGACTGCCTGGCATTTGAAGTCCTCATCATGAGCTGTGTCTGTAAAGCAGGCATGAGAAAAGCATCCTCAAGAGGAAAAGGTCGATGCTGTGCATGCCAGCGTCCTGGGAAACAGTTGAATGTGGATGGAGAGAAGTGTTGAGAGAATGGGGAAAGAGGGATCGGATGAGTGGATGGATTATCTCACATCATCACCATCTGCTTTGGGTTCAGATGTAGCAAGTGGGAATCTAGTGGGCAACCAGGAAGCGAGTTACCACAGCCCTCGAGAGGTCTTCACAGAGATTCTGAAGTGAGGGCTGAGATGGCAAACAGAGGCTTCATTTTGAGATGGGACCCAATGAGTTGGCAAGTCATGCATGCTTGGACTCTAAGGAGTTCAACAAATGGCTAGTGTGAAATTACCTACAAGGGCCTCTACTAAGCCATTTCCCTATGTTTTCCAAAGCCTCTCAGCCTGTGTGGACCCTAGGGGCAGCACCCCATGAAAGTCATGTCTTCCAGAATAAATACTGGTTCACAGAAAAGCTGAGATGGGACTTTAGAGTAGACTTCACATACATGGGGTTTCTTTGAATTTCAGAAAACCTGCTTTTAGACTATCCCTCCTCCCCTGGAAGAAAGCTATGCTGTTTGCTTCACCACAGGCAGAGACTTTTTTTTTTTTTTTTTTTTTTGCAAAGACAAAGGAAGGTAATGGATTATAAAATCTCCCATCAGAAAAATTCTTTGGTTTGATTATTGGAACAACATGGGCAATGCAGGATGCTCGAATAGTTAACTAGCTGTGTGATGCTTGTGTGGACTTCAGCTCGAGATGGCTTTCAAAGGCTCAGCATAGCTATTGATGAATGGGAAGCACGCATTCATCTTGGGTGTGCTGAGGATCTGGAAGAAGAGATGGAGCTTGCTCATTGTGTCAGGCTTACACAATGGTTGGATACAGTGTGAGAAGGAGTAGCATTGTGTGTGTGTGTGTGTGTGTGTGTGTGTGTGTGTGTGTGTGTGTGTGTGTGTGTGTTACCATGGTACCAAGGGCTCTGTCCTTGACCAGGGTCCTCTTTCTTAGCGATGTCATTCACTCTCATTGTTTTAGCCACCACTTGCCTACACGTGGCCTGCATCTGAGGGTCTGTGTTCCACCCACATTCCTGTGTGGTCATTATTGGAAAGACTGTTAATGACTTCCTGCTTAGCTCAGGTTGAAACACACAGTCTTAGTGGCCATGCCACAGCCAACAAGGCCTAGTAAGAGGTGCGTTCTGCTCCCCGAGCAGGCTCATTGGCGCTCCGCTTCCCCATCACTGCACCGACCCACCTGTGTCTTCTGTGTATTACAGGGATCTGGACTCAGGCCCTCAGGCTTGTGCATCACTTTACTGAATGAGCTCAAACCCCAGCCCAAAAATTATATATTTTTGACAGAAAAATAGTTGCTGTATTATAGGGTCTAAATTTTTGCTAAGCATAGTCCTGATATATTCCTGATGTCTCTGTCTCTCTCCCACTCAACACACCACACACACACACACACACACACACACACACACACCCCAAAAATATATAGAAAGAAAAGAAATAAGAGCACCTTCTACTTTATGTATAGCTAAAAAAGTAATTAGGCCCATGAGATGGCCCAGGGGAAGGGTGCTTGCGTCTAAGCCTGACAACCTGAGTTTGATCGCTGTGACCCCAATGATGGAGGGAGAAAACCTGCTCCTACAGGTTGACTTTTGGCCTCCACATGTTCACTGTGTGTATGTGTACACACACAAATAAATGTAATTAAAAAATTTTAATAACATTAAAAGCAAAATTAAAAGGGAGGAAAAAAGACAGTAAATTAGTTGATCTTGATGAGGAATGTAATCATAAATATATGTCCATCCTATATTTGTATATGCACCTATGCGATTGTATATAATTAGGATGACTCTGTAAGTGTAGTTTATGATTACATATAAACAGCATGGCTATCTATAAGTAGAATTACAGGATGAATATGCTGACCTGTCTGGACACATTCTCTTTGTCACAAGATCACCCGTGTGGAAGTCATTCCCTTCATAGACAGGGCAGGACTTCGCGGTCTCATCACTGTTGAAGTCTTTGGTGTGCGGACTTGTGCATTGTAGACGTTAGCAGCATCTCTGGCCCCCACTCACTGATGCCGGTATCCGTCTCCCTTTGTATGAATCATGACAAACAAACAGGATCTCTAGATATAACCAAGTATCTCCAGAGGAGTAAAATTTCCCAGGTAGGAGGACTGGGCACCCGTCAGCCCCGAGCTGCAACCCCGACTGTCTGGGCCCCAGCTTCTGCTAGGTTTCATGCATCCAGCTTACCACTGACAGTGGCTGTTCAGCTCTGAACTTCTCCTGAAGTAGATGATGTCTTCAATGATTGATTGATTCTATTTTTTTTAAATTTTAAAGCACTTATACAATTCTTTGTTGTTGTTGTTGTTGTTTTTGTGTGTGTGTTGGTTTTTTGAGGCAGGGTTTCTCTGTGTAGCTTTGGAGTCTGTCCAAGAACTTGCTCTGTAGACCAGGCTGGCCTTGAACCCACAGAAATCTGCCTGCCTCTGCCTCCTGAGTGCTGGTACTAAAAGTATCTGCCGCCGCCGCCGCCGCCGCCGCCACCACCACCACCACCACCCGGCTATAATTCTTATTCTTGATGAGCCAGCTTTTGCAAGAAGTTTCTCTTCTTATCCTACCACCCCTTTTTGTTTGTTTGTTAGTTTGTTTTTGAGACAGGGTCTCTTTATGTATTCCTGACTGTCTTGGAACTCACTATGTAGACCAGGCTGTCCTAGAACTTAGAGAGATCTGTCTGTCTCTCAAGTGCTGGGATAAAAGGCATGCATCACAACCACTTCTTTCATCCGCCTTCCTTCCATGAACATAGGATTGTCCTCCTGGAATCCCAAACACTGGATTTGAGACCATGCTAAAGCTTTTGGTCTTTGCACAAACTGGAAAGCTAAGAAAGCTGCAGTGAGCTCTGACATCTTAACTTTTAACAGTTAACACATTCTGACATTGCCAGTTCCACTTGTGAGTGTGTGTGTGTGTTTGTTTTAATAGTCCCTCTACATGAAAATGTGGCAGTGGTTATGGTTTTGTTTTTTTGTTTTTTTGTGGTGTTTTTATTTTTGTTTTTCTTTTCTGTATTTTAGTATTTCTGCTTGGCCAGAATAAATATTGGAAGCTAATGACAACACCCTGATGTCAGATTTATAATACACATGAAACTACTTGAAACTTAAAAAGTTGTATATGGGTATAGAATACTAAATATAGTTCACATTGCATTGATATGAAAGTGTACACGTGTACACATATATTACATTTATTGCATGTCTGTGGATGTATGAGTGGGTACACTGGTATCATTTCACCCATGTGGAAAGACAGATTGAGGGGGTCAGCTCTCTCCTCCACCATGGGGTTTCAGGGCCTGAACCCCAGTGTCATGTACGGCAGCGAAAGCCCCTTTTCCCACTAAGCCATCCTGCTGGCCCTGAAGGTCTATTTTTGAATGTATTGCATGATCTCTTTTTCTTTTTGTGGTAAAACCTCTTATTCTTGGCTTTCCAACATAAGGACATTCTATGTATTAGCTATATAATTCTAATTATAGTGAGAAAAAATTTAATAAACCTTTAAAAGCATCTTTAATTACTTTCTTTAACTGATCATGAATAAACTCTATTTGAAGGGGACATTTTTTCTCATGCAGACCCTAAAAGTGCTACTTGTAGATACAAAAACATGTACTAAAATCTCTTCCCCCAAAGTCCATTGGCCCCAGTACTAAGAACAGGCCTGTCACGATGTACTTGTGTTGGCTGTAGATATGAATGCTTCTGTATTCATATCTGGGGTGGAAATTTGGAATGGTCGGAAATGGAGCTGCGATTGTGTGGGACATTGTTCATCGCGATCTTCGAGTTTCTGTGACACACACCATGACCTCCAGAGACTCAGCATGGACCTCTAGTTTTGACTTGTGTGTGGTACGTTGTGACACGTTATTTATCTTTGTTTTGGTCTGAACTCAATCATGTGAAGGAGGGCCCTCAAAACTGAACACCTTGAAGTGACACCCAGCAAAGCATGCTGTCCCCCATCACTGCTTTCCTCCACCAAGGCCACCCATCTTCCTTTCTACGTCGTCATGTCTTCGTCCTGGCTGCGTCTCCCTAGGACGCTTCGTTTGTTTAAGCCAGAGCTGGGTAATCATGGACAGTTTGCATGCGAGTGGTACACCTTTCCCTAGGAATTCTTTTTCCTACCCGGCTCCCCAGAAGTGGCTGCGGAGGAGATGAGAGGCAGGCGTCCAGCTGTGGGTGACACAGACTCGGCCGTCTGCAGGGTCATCGAGCACACTGAAGGTGGCGGTCTCCAGAGGGGTGACTCTGTGGTCTTGTACTCGGTCCACAAGGATCAGGTCGCCCTACCGTTATGTTCCTGGGAATCATGTAGGTCATGGGAAGGTTTAGTTTAGATGATTACTTTTACTACTGTCCGTGCTGTGGAAAGGGGGCTCTGTGTTTAAAGCCTTCAACAAGGGGCTGGGGAGACGGCTCCGTGCTTCGTACCGGCTGCTCTTGCAGAGGATCATAGCAGTTTCCCCTGCCCATGTTGGGGGCTAATAACTGCCCGTAACAACAGCTCCCTGGGATCTGTTCTCTGCAGACACCTGCACACACGTACACACACGTACACACACACACACACACACACACACACACACACCCTCAACCAAGAGGCAACACCAGCTCTGCATGGCCCAGCACAGCTTCTTCCACTCTGCTCGTTCCCACTCCTGGGTGTGACTTCACCCAAGTCTCGCTGCACAGCCTCTCCAGCATCACAGAGCCTTGTGGGCATGGAGTTTCTGTCTCCGTCAGGGCCTTTTATTCTCTGAACAGCCTCACAGAGTCTTGCCTAAGCCCAAAGACTTGGCTTTTCAACTGTGCCCTAGCACACTTGAAGCCTGAAAGGGGCCAGCAGCAGCTGCCCTTGGGAGCCCGTTAGAACTGGTTCTCAATGGCATTCCACAGCAGTGCGTCGGCTCCCCTGAACTGGGCCGCATTGGCAGGTAGGCTGTTGTTAGCTCACAGGAGGCTCGGGATAGGGGGAGTCTCGGTGCTCTGGGTGGGCCAGCCCTCCTACACAGACCTCCACGGCTGGATCACCCTAGAGAGGATTAGAAGAAGACCCAGCGGGGGTCTGTGCTGTAACAAGCTTTCTTGGGATGCTGGCACCGTGGAGTCAGGAAGCACCACGTAGAGATGCCATTCCAGTGACATGTCATCTCTGAAACGGATCCTGACAACTCCCAGACAGCTAGTCAGCCATCCTTCCCATTGTGACGTCTTTCCATAGTGAAGGGGTTCGTCAAGGCAGGCTGACAGCGGCAGATCCTGCCAGTGTTCATCTCCTGGTTGTGACTGGATCCCGTCAGCTGTACGCTGGGTGGTCTTGTGTGGAAGCGCTCAGAAGCCTGGCTACTTTACATCTTGTGGCTGCTTGTTGCCAGGGCCTCCAGAGTCTCTGCCCCCAGCAGACCCGCAGGTGGAGAAAGCAAGAACGAAAGCAAGAACGATTAGGCAGCGTGTTTTATGACTGTGCTCAGTCTTCTTAGACCCACCACAGCCTTTCCACAGTCCTTCTGCTTTTGTCTGAAGGAGCTTCAATCCCTAAGTACCGCGGAGATGAGAAAGTGCGTGCGCGTGTGTGAGTGCATGTGCACATGCGCGCTACCTAGGGGAAAAATGACAGAATCAGAGACCATCTAATCTAGTGTTCCCAATAATAAAGTCTATTTTTATTTATTTTTAAATTTTTTTCGAATAGTAGAGATCAAACTCAGGGCCTTCTATGTGCTAGATAGGTATTCTATTCCTAGTTAACCCCCCAGACCATACTATTTTGTATATGTAATTTTACCTGTGTGGTTGTACGTATATTTGTGAACACATTTATGTTTACATATATAATTTTATAGAATTGTTAGCTGTATTAGAAATAGGAAAAGGAGCAGATGACATTGATTTTAATAATATACTTTGTTAAACCCAGTAAACTGAAAATGCTTTTTAGCTTTAGTCAGTAAGAAAATTAGTGATAAACTAGTACTAAAAATTAGTAGTAAGCTAGTTTTTATGGCCCAGGCTTGTACTCCAGAGGCTAAAGGGTCTTGAGCTGAAGGCTTGCCTTGGATTAGAGAACAAATTTCAGCCTGGGAACTAGAGACCCCATCTCAGGAAGTCAAAAGGGTTGGGGTCAGCTTAATGGCTCAGTGTTTGTCTAATATGTGGAGGGTCTGAGCTTTAATTCCCATCCTGTGAGAAAGCTGTCTTATGTTGTTTTTGTCTTACATCGTCCTTGAAACTCAGTTTGTAGACAGCTCTGTGTCTGGGTACCTATGTGGCTGGTGGCAGGCGAGCTGGCCAGGGCAGGCCTCGCCCATTCCCTCCCGTGGTTGATACTGAAGTTGCTTGTTTGCGTTCCTTTTAGACCATGGGACACTCCTCCTGTGGGGGTTGTGTGCCCCCGGAATCACCCATTTCTTATAGTACTCTGTGGTTAAGAATGCTTATAGAGAGGTCAGGAGGCGGCCCAGTCAATAAAGACCTGAGTTGACACCTCACAACACACGTTAGAAGAAAATACCTGGGTGTGGTAGCCTACACTTAACAATCCCAGGGCCGGGGAGGCAGAGACAGAGGGACCCTGGGGCTCTCCGTCAGCCCGTCTAGCCTGCCTGGCGAGTTTCAGGCCCATGAGAGGCCCTGTCTCCACACACAGGGTGGGTGACACCTGGGGTGACGGCTGGCTGAGGATGTCTTCCAGCCTCCACACCCACACACGCACGTTCAGAGTATGTGAGCAGCAAGGAGTTTCATACATGAATGGATTACTGGGTAAATGCAGGGGAACACTGTGTTTCTTTTGACTGCTTTGGTGGACGTTTCTGAAGTGTTCTCTTACGGAATGTCCCTCTGCACCCGGAGTCTGGCCAAGTCACTGCTGTAGTAGAGGATGACGCAGGCCCAGCCAACTCTGGCCCTAACGTTGGCCTCTGAGTCGCAGAGGGCTTGTCTGGAGGCGCACCTTTATCAGCTGCTCCGGAGTCTTCATTCTGTGGCTGTGCTAACCCTGAGGTAAATCATGACTGGGATGTGACACACCAGCTCTGGAGAACTGTTCTGTGTCCAGCCCTGTGTCAATGGCCTTTCAGGCAGTGTACACTGCAGTTATTTCAGAATGAGATCTTGGGGGAAGGTGTTGTTTAACCTCGTTGTATCTTTAAAAATGCTGTCTGAATAGGGCGCTCACACATATGATCCCAGCACTCAGAATTCTCTAATTCAGGTCTGCCCGTTGAAGGTCAGTCTTGGTTATATATCATTGGGACCTTGTATCACACTATATAAAATATAGAGCTGTGTGTGGTGGTGCATGCCTGTAACCCGGCACCCCAGAGGCAAGGAGGATCGTTAGTGTGGTCAAGGCCACAGTAAGTTCCACAGGTGTTTCTGGGTCCCCACCCATGATTTCCTGTCTTCAGATTTGCACCTGGGATGTCTGCTCTCCATGCACCTCAAGTTACTGAGGCAAAACCAATGGAGCAGAGAGGAGCTTCTGCCTGTGTCACGCTGTCTCCCAGGGAGCCGGGAAGAAATGTGGATTCCTGGCTTTCAGCTCAAGATACCAATTCAGATGGTACAGGCAGGCAGGACCCTGGAATAATAGATAATAATAATAACATCATCATCATCATCGCTGTTATTTTAAAACGTTCCGACTCGGTGGACAGCCGGGACTCTTGCCTCACCGCCTTTTACCTGGACCAGGAAGACATTCTTTAGGCCTGAGTGTTCTGGGGCTTCATGAAAGGCAGAGACCTTTGTGCTCAAGTTTGCGAGGTGAGCAGGCTCCTGGCAGGGTGAGGTGGTGGGAGAGCATTCCAAACTGATAGATAGCATTTCCAGTGGGAGAGGCTGCAGGAAGCAGCACAGGCCGAGGGGGGCAGAGAAGATGCAGGTCTGT
The DNA here is from genome assembly GCF_049852395.1 of Peromyscus maniculatus bairdii. Lineage (NCBI taxonomy): Eukaryota > Metazoa > Chordata > Mammalia > Rodentia > Cricetidae > Peromyscus > Peromyscus maniculatus. Next base: position 119,199,557 of record NC_134860.1, on the reverse strand, counting down.
GGGCGGTGTCACCTGTGAAACTGTCCTCCTCTCGGGGAACACACCCTGGTCTTTTCTGGTTCCTCCTTCCTTCATTTGAGAAGTTGGCAGGAATGGCTGTACCCTGCTTCTGCAGGTCCTCTGTCCTCAGCTCTGTCCTCAGCTCTGTCCCCTGCTCACAGCCTTCAGGAGGCTCATCTGTGTCTGAACCAGGAAACGAAGGGTTCCAATAGAATGGGCGTGGCTTTCCTGCTCAGATGGGCCCAGGAGTGTGACTTACCATCTGACAGAAAAGCACGGATGTTGAGCTTGAGTTTTTAAATTCCTAAGTTGTGGAGGCATTCTGAACGTCTAGTCATTTGGAGTTTTAGGAGTCGGTTGATTTTATCAAGGCCAAGGGATAAAAGATCTGCACTTAAAAATCCATTTAGAGAGATTGTCCTGTAAGAGCCTCTGCCTAGTTCAACTGGCGTCTCCTCTCCTGGGACCCACGGTGCTTTCATTCATAAAGTAAGAGCCATGTGGCAGGGTCTCTGGAGGACTAGACAGTGCCCGTGCGCTGGAGCCTGCACCCTGGAGCCTGCGCCCTGGAGCCTGCGTGGACGGAGTCACACTGGTGCTGAAGGCAAAAGAAACATACAGTTTATATTTCCAGTTTTGATTTGTATATCACAGGTTTTAGGGGGAAATTTTAAATTTCTTTTGCTCAGTTATTTCATTCAAGTATTGTGATTTTGATCACTGAGTTCTTTTCAGTGCTCTTGTTTGTGAATTTAGTAACTGAAGGGAGCGTCACCACACTCTTGACACTAGCCCTAGAAGAAGCTGCATCTAAGCATCGGCCACATCCACACTCATTCATTTAAATTATTTCCCAAATTGCTTTGAAATTTTTTTAAAAAGTACTTAATTTAAAGTAATTCATGCTTATTAAGGAAAATTTAAAAATCAGGCTAAATGGAAGGAAGGAAAGTTATTTGTTCTACATTTCAGACACAATCATTATTAGTATTGACTTTTATTTAATTTCTTTAGACCTTTTATTTTCAGGCATAAAAGAATTTCCAATATTCATTGTGCCTCCTAAGATGCTTATGTGAGCAAAAGGGAGGTGAAATTATGTCTGAAATAAAGCTTGAAAGATTCAAATCTACTTAATCACCATGTCTCGGATTAACAGTGGAACCTAGCTCAAAACCATGGCACAGTGTGAATTTAGGAGAAGCTCTTTAATTAAAAGCATACCCAGTCTCTAGAAACAATAGCACTTACTGTTATGCTGAGGGCCACTTGGACTGAATTCAGTAAGAATGTAGTCAAGAGCCTGCAGACTGGGTAAATGGTCCCCTACCCCCTTGCTTGCCCTGCCACAATTACAATTAAAAGGAAAATACGTCTCCACATCCCCATCTACGTCTTGGCAAACCATAAATAGAAAAGTGTGTTTGGAGCGCCCTGCCGCTTTATGCAGCATTGGAAACCTCATTTATTTTGTATTTACCTCCACCTGCACAGTTGTGGAAGGCCTGGGGAGATATTCCTGCGGACTGATGTTGATTGATTGTCCCACTCATTTCACTGGACTTTCACTTCCAGAGTTTGTTTTCCCTTGTGTGAGAGGGGAAAGATAAGTCCATTGTATTGCTTGGGTAGCTGTTTTTACAATTTTGTTTTAGGAACAGCAAAGTGGCTCATTAGGTTAGAAAAAAGCTCTTGATGCCAAAGTATGATGCCCCAGTTCAATCCCGGGGCTTTATGGCAGGAGGAGAGATTCAACCCAGAAAACGATTCTCTGCCTCCACACCTACTCTTGACATGCAGGTACCTGCACTCACGAAACACCATGCCCACAAATAATAAATGCGATTAAAAGTTAAAATAATTTAGATTTAATTGGGGCCAGAGAGATGCCTCAGTGGTTAAGAGCTTTTATGCTCCTGTACAGGAAACAGGTTTCGATTCCCAGCACCCACACCAGGTGGCTCAGAGCTGCGGGTAACTCCAGCTCCAGGGGTCTGATGCCCTCTTCTAAGCCTCTCAGGGTATCTGTATTCAGCTCATATATACATGCAGATACAAACACACACACAATTAAAAAGTAAAATAAATCTGTTTTTAAAAAAGAAAAATTATTCCAGTTGACCATAATTGTATATATTTACAGGGTACAGTGGGATGTTTTGATATGCACTTATACTATAGAATGATTAAGTCAAACATTTAATTAGCATATCCATTATCATGGATATCATCCATCAAATGCTTTTACATCAAAATGCTTTTAACATTTTATGTGTAAATGAGAAAAACATTTAAAAGCTAATCTTGAAGGAATTATTTATTTTTTTCACTTTTGAAATGGTCTTACTATGTAGCCCTGGCTGGTCTGGAACTTGCTGTGTATAGATTATGCTGGCCTCAAACTCAGTGAGATCCGCCTGAGTGCTGGGATTGAAGGTACACACCACCACGCCTGGTGGGAAATTTGAAATCCAGTAGACGTGTTACTGAAGTACCGTCAGACTGCCGAAGCCGTTTAGAAAAGGACTAATCAAGTGGACTGTAGTTCCATCCTCACTGTGGCCTAGCCATCATCTGTGTGATGTGGCTCAAGTTTTGAGTAGCAGCAAGGAGAAGGACGCTGGGACCACCCACTTCATACTCACCCTCCTTGTTTAATGTGTTTCCGTTTCCAACTCTGGTAGCATCCTTTGTAACCAGGAAGGAGTTCATTTGGTGTACTTTTAACTTTTCTATGGCACTGCGGTAGGGTCCTGTGACTTCTCGGGTGGTGTTACCCAGGAGTATCGTTGAGTGAGCCCCAACACTGGCTGTGTTCTCTAGTCTTTGCCCCTCTCCGGGTTCACGCGGATTGAGTTACGGTAAGCATGGGGTGTGGGGCTGACCCCATGGCTCTTATTGAGCAGCAGGACAAGGGAGCTGTCACGGTGACTGCTGTTGATATTATCTCAAGGAAGGGATGCAGCCTGCGGGGCTTTAAATGGGGACTTCCCAGTTATTGTTCAGAACCCAGGATTGCTGTACTGGTCCATTGTCTGAAGCCAATTTGAGCCAGAAGAGCCAAGGAAAATGCTGCAATCAATTTGCATAATTTCCTCAGGTGGATTTTCCCTTTGTACCCTTTGCCTCTTTTTGGAAGAAGGTGTCCCAGCGTTTGCCTAGAGGCCTGGCCTCTACTCTGTGTCATTGGTGCCTCCAGGGAATCATTAGAGCTACGTGACCTCCGTTTGCAGTGTCTCTCATCTATAAATTATGATGGTCGGCTGGCTTTGTTCCTTGTAAGCCTCATGGAAATACTTTAGGTCAGTTTAACAGGTACAAATAGAGATTTTACAAACCAGTAACCTTAGGTGGAACCAATTAGTATTTTTCTTTAGAATGGTTTGGAAAGGAGCCATGAGAGGAGAAGGGAAAGAATGGAGTTTTATCTTACAGTGACACTTGAAAGATACATTTTAACTTAAGCAAAAGAAAAAAAAAAAGCCAGATTCACACCAACAAAGCTAGATGTTTAAATTTTTGTTTGTTTGTTTTTGTGTTTCTGTTTTTCTGTTTCTTTGTGTAGCCCTGGCTGTCCTGGAACTCGATCTGTAGACCAGGCTGGCCTCGAACTCACAGAGATCCACATGCCTCTGCCTCCCGAGTGTTGGAATTAAAGGCCTGCGCCACCACCACCTGGCTAGATGCTTAAACTTTGGTGGTTGTTTTTCTCCCTGAGAATGCGCTCCTTGGCCTTCGGCCTCGATGTGTGTGGTGGAGAGAGGAAAGGTAGGAGATTCCAGCTCACGTGAATCCCTTTGAGGTTGGGTTTGCACAAGCCGTACAGAGAGGGTGCTCCTTTACCCCGTAAGCATCGTTCAGGTTGAGTCTGTCTGCTGCGTGTGCTGCGCTGGGTTAGGCGATGGTGAGTTGAAAAGCTGCCGAGGAGAGGTGACGTGGGCACACAGTCCAAACATGGTTGAGGCTGGGTTTCAGTAACCCACACCTGGAGTTGGGTTTCCTGAGAAAATCCCAGGCGCACTGTTTTTCTTGGCTTTAAATTCCCATCTCTGAGATAGATTACTGCATTGCTGTTCGAGTTATTGTTACTACAATCAAAGTAAGTTGGTAAAGCTCTTGGTGTCTAGAGCGCAGGAGTTCTGTGTGAGGTCTGAGGAGATCGTGAGTCTCCAGCAAGCTCATTTCATGAGTGTCCCTGCATCAGGACTCAGGGGGAGCAGTGGACACAGCCTAAACCCTTATGCTCTGAGAAACGTCTGAAGGGGAGGTTTGTCAGCTCTAAACAAACAGGAAATAGAGTATGGAATGCCAGATGTGGGTGACTGAGGCTGTGGGGAAAATAAAGGACCGAGGAAGAGGATGTTAAGGTAGGGTGGGCCGCTGTTACTGAAAGGCTTCTCGAATGCGCTATGGCTGCTGACAAAAGCCTCAGTACACAGTGCACAGTACACAGTTCCCTTGGTCATCATTACTGTCTGCATTTTAGTCCTCCCCTGACCACGACTCCTGTGTCTGCCCCCCCTGTCCTGTGATGTAGCTTTCCTGAGAACTGGATAAAGTGCAGCCCCTGCCTCCCCTGTAGCCCCCTGCCTCCCCTGCCTCCCCTGCCTCCCCTGCCTCCCCTGCAGCCCCTGCCTCCCCTGCCTCCCCTGCCTCCCCTGCCTCCCCTGCCTCCCCTGCCTCCCCTGCCTCCCCTGCCTCCCCTGTCTCCCCTGCCGCCCCTGCCTCCCCTGCCTCCCCTGCCTCCCCTGCAGCCCCCTGCCTCCCCTGCCTCCCCTGTAGCCCCTGCAGCCCCCTGCCTCCCCTGCCTCCCCTGTCTCCCCTGCCTCCCCTGCAGCCCCTGCCTCCCCTGCCTCCCCTGCCTCCCCTGCAGCCCCCTGCCTCCCCTGCAGCCTCCTGCCTCCCCTGCCTCCCCTGCCTCCCCTGCCTCCCCTGCCTCCCCTGCAGCCCCTGCCTCCCCTGCCTCCCCTGCCTCCCCTGCCTCCCCTGCCTCCCCTGCCTCCCCTGCCTCCCCTGTCTCCCCTGCCGCCCCTGCCTCCCCTGCCTCCCCTGCCTCCCCTGCCTCCCCTGCAGCCCCCTGCCTCCCCTGCCTCCCCTGTAGCCCCTGCAGCCCCCTGCCTCCCCTGCCTCCCCTGTCTCCCCTGCCTCCCCTGCAGCCCCTGCCTCCCCTGCCTCCCCTGCCTCCCCTGCAGCCCCCTGCCTCCCCTGCAGCCTCCTGCCTCCCCTGCCTCCCCTGCCTCCCCTGCCTCCCCTGCCTCCCCTACAGCCCCTGCCTCCCCTGCCTCCCCTGCCTCCCCTGCAGCCCCCTGCCTCCCCTGCAGCCTCCTGCCTCCCCTGCCTCCCCTGTAGCCCCCTGCAGCCCCCTGCCTCCCCTGCCTCCCCTGTAGCCCCCTGCAGCCCCCTGCCTCCCCTGCAGCCCCTGCCTCCCCTGCCTCCCCTGCAGCCCCCTGCCTCCCCTGCCTCCCCTGCAGCCCCCTGCCTCCCCTGCCTCCCCTGCAGCCCCTGCCTCCCCTGCCTCCCATGCAGCTCCCTGCCTCCCCTGCCTCCCCTGTCTCCCCATCATCCCCCTGCCTCCCCTGCCTCCCCCTGCCTCCCCATCATCCCCCTGCCTCCCCTGCAGCCTCCTTGCCATAGTGTAACTGGAGTTGTGGGCAGAAGCCCTGGCTCTAGCAGCCCCAACAGGGTAGGTCCAGCCACCTATCACAGTAGCCGATTCAAGAGACGAGGATGCTGAAGAGCAGAGAAAGTTTAGTCAATGTGCATTAGGTTGGGGAGCAGAGAAAAGATTTTTAAATCAACTTGCAAATAAATAAAACCGTCATATACCAAAATTAACCCCACCCAAAGTCTATACATCTCAGTGAACTTTCATACAGTTGGGATAGGCATTTGGAGTGGAAGCTGTGGAGCCTCACATTTAATTGTACACTTTCAGTGTTATTTATGCACTTTTTCACCACCAGAGCCCCCCCCCCCCAAAAAAAAAAACATGACAGAATCAGAACTAAAAAACTATTAGTTTTTTTTCCTTTCATAATTCACGTCCCTTCCCTGAGCTCTGTCCTGCCTCGTGCCTGTGTGTTTAGCCTGTGTTCTCTTATGTTCACATTGCACTGCTCCACACGTACTCATTCACACCTACATGTATGTCATTCGTTAGAGTCTGCATATGAGAGAATGTGCGTTTTTGTTTTGTTATTTCTGAGATTGTGTGGACCTGCTCAATATTATGGCAAGTCCATTCATTTTCTCACAATCTAGTTCACTCATTTATCCTTTCAAAAGCATTTTTATCACTTATTTTGTTTGTGTGTGTATATGTGTGTGCACGCACACACATGGATGGTGTGGAAGTCGGAGGACAGCTGTGGAAGGTTGGTTTTCTCCTCCTGCCGTGTGGGTCCTGGGTGTGGGTCCTGGGTTTGTTCCGTGTGGTAGTTACCTCATGAGCCGTCTTGCCAGCTCTCACTCATTTCTGCCTGGAAAAGTAAGATGAATGTTTGAAGAAAACTTACAAAATGTGGATGATTTTAGAGAAAAAAAAAATACAGATGGCTCCACACACTTAAGAGAACCAGTGGCCACATTTTGTATTTTTGAAATCTTACGTGTGTGTGATACCGTGAGCATTTTGTCTATAGCTTCAGATGTTAACAGATGTGTCAGGCGGCAGTGTTCATCGGGTGTATTATCTGCCCTGGTTCAAAGCTTTCTGTATTGGCTTATGATTGACCACTGGTCACGAGGCCTCCTGTGACCCACTTCCTGATGCTCTCTACTGGTTGTTGAAGTTGCTGTTACCCCCACATCAGTGGGACCTGGACCTGTCAGTGTGATGAGATTTGTGGGTTTCCTGCGGTGATGGGCAGCTCCTCCTTCCAATATTCCCGAGAACTTGATAAGCCTCACCTCAGAGAACTCACAGGCACACACAGCTTCATCATTTTAGAGGCTCACAACCCCCCGCCTCAGTTCAGTCTTGGATTCCCCACTAAGAAACATTAGAATAATGGGTTTCATCTCTGTGCTTACTCAATCAAATATCTAGTGGGACAAAGTTTGTCGAGCTTCAAACTTGTGTCGACTCCGTAAGGAGCCCTGTTCCTCCCACGGTGCCTGCCTCCATCTGCCTGTCCTTTCCTGCTTCATCCCAGTGTTCTCCATTTGGCTGCTTCTGGTACTGTCTATCTACCATGGTTTGGTGGTTCTCAGAAGTGTGGGTCATTTCCTGACACCTTTTTTTTTTTTTTGGCCAGCTAGCCGAACAGTGTCCGAGCTCTGTGGGAAAGCCTCTCCCGTCTGCCCCCTTTGCATTCTGGTAGTTTCTACTTACGATTTTTGTTCACCTCAGTAGAGAGAAGGAACGGTCACGTTAGAGACACATACACGCATATGTGAGTTTTCCCTTGCCTTAAAGCTGATTGCACGATCCTGGGTGTGCTCTTTATTGGAATTTAACCAATGGGTGTGTGAAACATTGAGGTCAGCGAGTCCAGGAACTCAGTGATATAGGTGTAGTTTGAATCCAGAGGCCTGACGTCCACCTCTTTTTAGAAGATTGTAAAGGCTTGATCAGGTTGGGAGGCATCTAGGCAGTGGGACCAAGTCCTGTGCTCATTCCATGAGTTGGCTGTTTGAAACCAGGAACTTATGCAGGGACACTTGGCTTAGTCTGGGAGGAAGGGACTGGACCTCCCTGGACTGAGTCTACCAAGTTGATCACAGTCCTCGGGGGAGGACTTGTCCTGGAGGAGGTGGGAATGGAGGGTGGGCTGGGGGTAAGGGGAGGGCGTGGGAGGGGGGAGAATAGGGGAACCCATGGCTGATATGTAGAACTGAATGGTATTGTAAAATAAAAAATATATATCACAAAAAAAAAAACTAAATACACACTGAAAAAAAAAAAAAAAAAGAAGATTGTAAAGGAATATGTGGTCACCTGCTTCCTGTCCTCTGAAATGGCATTTCCTGTGGGTGCTGCTCTGGTCAGATGTCATCTCGTCCTGAGGTGTAGAGAAACCACATCCTCTTCAGAGCCGTAGGATCTGAGGTTGAGTGCGGCACCATTCAGCTTCCTTGGTGGCCGTAGGTCTGAAGCATCCTGAGAGGTTACCTGGGGAGTCACCCAGCAGTCACATCTAAGCCCCAGAGCTTTCCTGTTCAGCGAGCTGGGACATTTGAAGGTGCCAACGGTCTTGGACGGTGGGTGACTGCTTTACTTGGTCTGGAGTGTAAGTAGAAAGCCAAGACAGGGTCTGACAGCCATGCGAGTGTGTGTGTGTGTGTGTGTGTGTGTGTGTGTGTGTGTGTGTTTGAGACCGGGTTTCTCTGTGTACCAGCCCTGGCTGTCCTGGATCTCACTTTGTAGACCAGGCTGGCCTCGAACTCACAGAGATCCGCCTGCCTTTGCCTCCCGAGTGCTGGGATTAAAGGCGTGCGCCAGCACTTCAGCAGTGCATTTCCTGTAGACACGGTTGGGAACCGTGGCCTGCACACATCAGCCCTTTTTGCATAAATCTCGGCCTGAGAAACTTTTACAAGATTTACTTCCTTTAAAACCTGGCATGTTCTCTCCTGGTCATGGTTTACCTTATGGAACTGATCATATTTGCCTTTCTGTCCTGGCTGCCTAGAAACTCAGAGCCAATTAAATAAAGGAGATATAAAGTCATTGCTAAATTTTTAAAGAAAATACACAAAATCCTTAGAAAATGCCTGGCTGATTGCGTGAACATGTGGTGTTCCAAACAAATATCTGAAAACAACTGTCATGGTCAGCAAAAAGAGAACAGTGTGTGTGTGTGTGTGTGTGTGTGTGTGTGTGTGTGTGTGTGTGTGTGTGTGTAGAGACAGACAGAGAGAGGTACAAATTCACTTAGGTGTGTACTTGTGTGCACTCAGGTGTGTCTCTTATAGTTTTGGTTGTGAGCCTAGCCTTTAACAGCTGAGCCATCTCTCCAGCCCTCAGGTGTGTCTCTTATACATGTGAAGGCCAGAGGTGTCTGGGACGCTTGATTGCTTTCCACCTTATTTTTTGAGACGGGATCTCTCGCTGAACCCGGAGGTCATGCATTCTGCTACTGGTTAGCAAATTAGCTCCACAATCCTCCTGTCCTTTCCCCTGCCAGCGGCTGGCTTGAAGACATCCACCCTGCCACACCAGGCTTTCGCATGGGTGCTGGAGACCCACACTCAGGTCCTCACGCTTGCTGAACTGTCTCCACAGCCCTCCCCTTTTGGTCTTGAAATGTAGCCCAGGCTAGCTTTGACCTCACAGCCTGAGGGAGCTGAGGCTGCAGAGATACAGCCCCAAACTCCCCAGCCACCGAAGGAAATGTAGCCTAGGCTAGCTTTGACCTCACACCTGAGGGAGCTGAGGCTGCAGAGGAACAGCCACAAACTCCCCAGCCACTGAAGGAGTTTTTGTAGTTGGTGGGGATCTTTGTCTGTACGGCAACTGGGCAGTTGGTGGGAATGCCCTCTTAGGCCGTCAAGCCAGAGTCCTGATTGAAGACTAAGTTTATTTCTTTAGCTTGGGGATAACAACAGGAGCTACCCTAAGTGATCATAGATGTGCCAGCACGTGCAGACTGTTTACTACTTCCTAAACTCCTCGAGAGGATCAAACACAAACAGTGACATTATCGGTAGTTGCTGGCTGACATCCTTCTAGCAGAGTGTCATGGTGGAGCATGCACACTGGATCCTTGCTGTCGCTTGCCTGTGGCCTTTGTGTACATTTAAACACCACATCAGTTTGTCCGTGTGAGAAATGGGCTGGGTTATACAGAGTTGTGAACAGTGGGTAGGTTATACAGAGTTGTGAACAGTGGGTAGGTTATACACAGTTGTGAACAGTAGGTAGGTTATACAGAGTTGTAAACAGTGGGTAGGTAGACAGAGTTGTGAAGAGTAGGTAGGTTAGACAGAGTTGTGAAGAGTAGGTAGGTATACACAGTTGTGAACAGTGGGTAGGTATACAGAGTTGTGAACAGTGGGTAGGTATACAGAGTTGTGAACAGTCGGTAGGTAGACAGAGTTGTGAACAGTGGGTAGGTATACACAGTTGTGAACAGTGGGTAGGTATACACAGTTGTGAACAGTGGGTAGGTATACACAGTTGTGAACAGTGGGTAGGTATACACAGTTGTGAAGAGTAGGTAGGTTAGACAGAGTTGTGAACAGTAGGTAGGTTAGACAGAGTTGTGAACAGTGGGTAGGTAGACAGAGTTGTGAACAGTGGGTAGGTAGACAGAGTTGTGAACAGTGGGTAGGTAGACAGAGTTGTGAACAGTGGGTAGGTAGACAGAGTTGTGAAGAGTAGGTAGGTATACACAGTTGTGAACAGTGGGTAGGTATACACAGTTGTGAACAGTGGGTAGGTAGACAGAGTTGTGAAGAGTAGGTAGGTATACACAGTTGTGAACAGTAGGTAGGTATACACAGTTGTGAAGAGTAGGTAGGTTATACAGAGTTGTGAACAGTGGGTAGGTAGACAGAGTTGTGAAGAGTAGGTAAGACAGAAGAGCGCAAACAGCACTAGGGTCACAGTCAACAGTGCTTCTTGAGTAACGTTTTGAACACCTTCACATCACTGCCAGATACTACCCTGGTTTGGCTCAACAGATTTGTGTGTTGTGTCTCCTTAGAGTGCAGGAATTCTGGTTGCTTTGTGGCGGTGGGAATCTGAGGAAGAATTGGCCTATGCTGTGAGCCACTTGGAAAGGTTTTTGAGCTGTTGGTCATGTGGGTATCTGTGTTATGCTGTGATGTCACCTTCCTAGTTTCTCATGTCTCGGATACTTCCAAATCTTGAGGTAGTTCTTCATTCAGTTTTACGTGACTGTAACTGACCCCCCCCCCCATTAAATTCTCTTGTAACCTTACATCTATTTTTCAAATTCATGGGTCATATTATTTTAGAATGTAGCTTTGATTAGAAAACCTGAATTTTGAGAGATAACCTACAACCTACCCTGTTTCTAAGTCTTGGATATTTCCTCCCTCCCTCCCTCCCTTTTCCTTCTTTTTAAAATTTTGGGACAGGTGGGTCTTGAACTTCATATGTATTTTAGGAAGGGAATGGCCCTGAAGTTCTGACCCTTCAGCCTCTACCCCCATAGTGTTGTGATTACTCTTGGTTTGTGTGGTGCTGAGGATTGAACCCAGGGCTTTGTGCATGCTAGGCAAACACTCTTCCGTCTGAGATCCGTTCCCAACTCTTTAAGAATGAATTTAGTATAAAAGCTAGGTTTTGTTTTTTCTTGACCATAGGAGCTCACTTTTTATTCTAGGCTAGCCGTCCTCCTACCTCAGGCTCCTGAGTTGTGGAATTATGGGTGTGAGCAGCCACACCCAGCATGTTAACTAATTTTTAAATGGACTCAGTAATTTATTTATTGGACAATTAATGCCCATATGCAAAAGAATTTCTGGTGTTTAAATGACTGTGACAGGTGCTGGGGGTGGGGGATGGGCACTGGGTGGCTGCTCAGTCCCTGCTGGAGTTCTGTAGCACTCTTCCGGCCTCAGTCACTGTACATAAAGAGTGGGGTGGAGGTGGGGATTTTACCTGCGTTTCTTCTGGTTTCCGTTCCGAGCATTCTGTACTTGGAGCCTGTGGATGCTCTAGGATTAGGTTCCCTGTTTACTAACTGTTACTCAATCTGTCTCAGTTACTAGATGCCTCCTGATTTCAAAGAAATAAACAGAGGCACTAAGTGGGAGGTGCTCCAGGAAGCCCTGCCTGGAAGTACATCATTATATTTAATCCCACGGTCAGTGCATGATTTCCTGCCCCCTTTCAGCAAGTTCCTCCGTTGCTGAGTGATGTTTTTAAAAGTTACTTTCACCATGAATATGAGGAAAAAATAAATGTAACCGACTTCTGGAAGAACCCTGGGGGAGGGGCAGCAGGTAGGACTTGGAATAGTGACCTAACTGCTTCCCTGGGCTTGTGAGTGTCTCTCTCTTCTTAGGTTACCTTTGTCTTGACTTCCCATCTGTTTCCTGTTCTTCTGGAGGGAAGAGACTTCTGCTTTACGTGCCCACTCTGACCTTCTCTGTCCCTTAGCACCGGGCACGCTACCTCCTGGTACACACACGTGCTGGTGCGTGCAAAGAAAATGTTCATGATAAATGCTTTTGTTACACAGAACATTAATTTATTCAGCATAGTTTCCCTGGCATAAAACAGATGCATAAGATTTTGCCTGCTGCTGTCTGTCCCTCAGGGAGAAGCGATTTCTTGCCCTGTACCTCCTAGGAACACCCTTGCTTGCTTGCTTGGTCCTGCTTTGATCAGGAGCTGCGTATTTGGTGCTTAGCTGTACCGCAAAGGAAAGCATTCTGAAACGGCGGCGACTTTCGACTGGCTGGGAGCTTCAGAGTGGAAGTAATTACGAAGGAGTCTCACTGAGATCCGCAGGCGATCTTTTCAACTCCGCACTATTTGGACTCACATTGACTTGGCCCACGCCACGCCACGTGGAAGAGACACAATGAGGCTGGTCTCTCGTCGCGGAGGCAGTACACTGTGTATTGTTCTGTTTGGGGTTTGTTTTCCTTTGGCCAGGAGCGGGAGCCTCCCATTTTCCAAGCTGTAGTAACACCCCTGGAGGCTGGCCTTCTCGGCCATGCCTTCCCACCCCTCAGGCTCTGCACATCCAGCCAGTGAGGCTGACCCTTTGTGCCTGGGAAGCAGGCTTCCTTCCCTTCCTCTGGCCAGTGGTGTGCCTGTGCCTCCAGCAGCCGGGGACTCTCCACCGTGCCTGCTGCGGGCTTTCTGAGGACCGTGCTGGGTGGAGAATGCAGGCTGATAAGTACAGGACTAGTGGCAGAAATGACAAGAAGGAGCTGGTTATCGAGTCCCCCCTGCAGTACAAGGATTCAGCTCAGGGAGACGTGGAGGCGGCGGAGAGCGTGGTGCTGGTAAGACTCCTGTCCCCACTGGGGCTGTGACTGCGTGAATGAGTCCAGCGGCTCTTGCGCGTCTCTGACTTTCCGACTTGCTCTCCTGTCTCTGGTGAGCCTTTCTCTGTCTTCTTTCCTTGGAGCCTGACCTAAAGTCTACTTCCGTTTTTCCTGGCGAGGAGAGAAATGTTGACATTTGTGGGTGAGCAGGTTTCCAGGAGGCAACTTTGCATAAAACAGTTTGGTACCATTTAAAATTTTGTTACACCTAGCTGCAACATTTTTCAGAAATAAACCCAGCCAGGGGTGTTTTAATAGCAATCGGGAGTTGGAGAGAAAGCACTCTGCAGAATTAAGCCCTTCTGTACGTTATCTATGTCAGCGAGAGAACGCGGCGGATGCTGCGGAGCGTTCTAGACTGCCTGTGTTCTCTGCCCCTTGTTTGTTTCTGTTGGGGAGTTTGCTGGGAACAGAGTCGGGAAGAGTCTCACCTGTGAGGCGCCTGACAGGAAAGCTGGTGTTGTAACGTTAGCCAAGTTGATAGCCGTTTGAACAAGGTCCAGTGCCTCGGTAGACTCTGGGAGGCAAGAATGTGCAAAGTGGTTGTGCTGTCAGCCGTCTAGGAGTGGGCTGTGCCTCCCTTTGGAATTTCGTTAGCACAATAAAGGCATGTAATATTTTAAGCAAGCTGCAGAAACCACCCGCATGCTCTGCAGAGGGACAATCGAGCCTTTCACATCGTCTGTTAAAGGATTGTCCAGCGGGAGCCTCGCGTTTCTATGTCGCTTTTTTCCTTCTTTCTCTAAACATGGAAGTTCAGTTGTGGCTGCTGTGGTACTAGAGTGCTTGGTTTCTAATTTACTGCACCGGCAATTAAGAGCTGTGAGGACGGGATTGTAACTTTCAGAATTGCTTTCCTTTGTGATGAGGGAGGTCGCCTTATATTGCACTGCCCTCAACATGGCTTTGCTCACCCTGGGCTGAAGCTCAGCCCAGTACGCTGACCCCCCCCCCCCCAGCTCATTTTCATCTTAGACATTTAGCCCGTCCCCCCCCCCCCCTCCCCGGGATATAATGTTTAGAAACAGTTTGTTCATTATCTTAGATCCTTGTTCTAGCCTGGTGGCCGGAGCCACCTGCATGCTTCCTAGAGTGAACAGCATATGAAGTTGGAGGAAGTTGTGTGGTTTGGATTCCCCGGTGAATGGCCTTAAATGTGTTTGGGGCTTCTCCTGGTGTGTAGAAATAGCCATTCAGAGGACCGAGTGGCTTGTGGTGGTGCGATTTCTTTTTTTTAAATAACATGAAAGTGACTTTTCAAACATTGACGTCTGTTTCTAGTCTTCAGTTTTTTCCCCCCCACTGCTTAGGCTGTAGTTATGTGTTTAGTTCAAATCTCACTCCAGACATTTCCACGGGGAATAGCAAAAGACAAGGCTGGGCTGGCTACACTGTACATGGGGAACACTTCTTGGGGCATGGAAACTTCTCATGCTGTGGAACGGTCTAGCCCTGTGCACCTGCAGAGGTGAGGCTGGAGAGGGAAGGAAACCGAACATCTAGACACCTTTCTTATCTGCAGGGGTTTTCCTTCCACAGAGGCTAACAAGATAAGAGTGATATCAGAAGCCAGGATCCAGGGGAGCCTCACTCACCAGGCAGATCTCTGCCTTTGCCGACAGCTGCCCACAGCAAAGGGGAGCTCAGCAGGCTGCTGGGAGCACAGCTTGTTTCTCAGGGGAGCACCCTGAAGTGTGCAGACACAAGATCAGTGTCGGGTGCTGATGATCAGTGGGGCACCAGTTGTCCCTGTGCTTTTGTGAGGATCCCTAAGCCTGACATTTGAGTGAACTATACGGAGAGGTGTTAGCTACAGGCAACATACTTCCTGTAAGAAGTAGCATTTAGTTATTATGTATAAATAGTCTCTAGGAGAAAATAATAAACCATTAGGAGGGACAACTAATGGTTGATAAGGAATGTAAGTAGTACACCCCCGTCCCTGGGGCAGGATCCAATTCAAAGCCTCCTGTAGGCAAGGCCCCAAATGCTCTGCTCCTGAACCCCACTCAGGCTGCTTGTCCTGCTACGTGAAGGCTGCCATTGTTACTAACCTGCTCTGTGTATTTCCTGGAGTGTTCTGTGCATGTCAGAGCTCAGCCCTCTGTACAGCCGCATGCTTTGGAAAGTGCAGGTATAAAGGATTTTTTAGTATTTTTCTCCCAGAACACATCAAGAACCATACATGGATTTATGCTGGTGTGTGTGTGCGTGCGCGCGCACAGACAGACAGACACACACACACACACACACACACACACACACACACACACACACACACACGTATGTGCGAATGCCTATCAGAGCTCAAGCTCATGTCTCATCCCTCAGGTATAAGGAGCTTAAGTTCCTGTTTCCATCCCATCAACACTACGGTTGTAAGAACACACAGCCGCACCTGTCTTCAGTACATGGAGAGACTGGGGATCAAATTAAGGCCCTCAGCCTTGCAGGCAAGCACTAACTAATGGCTGTCTCCCAGCACACATGTGCCTTATTTTTAATGGTTATAGAACACTCCCTTCTAAATCTCTACCTTAATTGGGTAGTTACTCAGTTTGTGAATGTTCTGGTGTATATATCTTAAAGTGCTTTCTGCAAACCTTCTCACCCTGTAAACTGAAAACTTGCCCTTGTGCTTGGTGATGGTGTCTCTGTTTCTTCTCGGGGACGTGTTTGAGGTTTCCCTGAGCAGTAATCCCTCACCCCCCTTAGGGCTAGGAAGGCCACTGCTGGTGGTGGTGGTTTTGTTTTTAGGTAGGGTCCTGACTTCCAAAGTGCTCCGTCTCCTTGCCAATCTAGTGATGGGATTACAGGTGTAGGCCGCCACACCTGGCTGGAAAGGTTTTTTTTTTTTTTTTTCCTTTGGGGGGGGGTTGTGGGGTTTTTTTTGTTTGTTTTTGGTTTTGTTTTTCAAGACAGGGTTTTTCTGTTTAATAGCCCTGGCTGTCCTGGAACTTGCTTTGTAGACCAGGCTGGCCTCAAACTCACAGAGATCCACTTGCCTCTGCCTCCCAAGTGCTGGGATCAAAGGCGTGCGCCACCCACCACCGCCCAAGAACAGCATGCGTCCTGTGTAGCACAAAGCCTCAGAGGCCAGAGGACTCAGCTTGTCTCTGCACAGGAGCAGAAAGCAAAGGATATCTGTGTCCCTGTTCCACCATCGGTGGTGACTCTGTGGCTGTGCGTGATGCACGGTGAGCACTTGGTGTTTTTATGTCTGTGTGTTGCCTGCTCACGGTGAGTCCCGCTCTGCCCTCCAGACTGTAAGGCAGTTTGTCCTTGGGAAGACCTAATCCTAACTGTTACTTTCCAGCCCTCCAGAGGAGAAGGCTGTGGCGCTCCCAGTGGCGTGGAGCTTCTGTGTGGGGCATTTTTGTTGAGCAGGTGGGGCCTCTAACACTGGCCTCAGTTTGAGGGTTTTGGCCGTTGGAGAACAGCAGGACAGGGGACGCCTGAACATCTGCATGCAAAGGGACATTGTTTGGGCGTTCCCATACTGTCGTGGGACTGAAAGCGTTAACAGGTGAATTTGAGCTCTGACTCGAATGTTTGCAGTCACCCATGTTCACTAAGCAGCGAGGTGGCCGCCCTTGTGCCCCTTGTGGGGAGAGGACCCCAGAGGACTCAGGTTCCAGCGGCTCCCCCAGTGCGTCAGTCCCACAGAGGGAGGAGTCAGGGCCTTTTCTATTCATGGACCGTTTTACTCCAGACTCGCTAGACCGAGTGAAGGAAGACCCAGGTCCTGAAGGACAAGTCTGCGGGCAAGGACCTAACAGCCTGGAAGACTCAGTCACACTGAGAAAGGGCTGAATCTGTGTGAGCCCCCTGAGAAGGAAGGGCAGCAGTCGGTATTATTCAGTGAGTCATTTCCCTGCTATCTGTGTTTCAGTAGTGTGAGGTTCAGGACACATTGTCAGGTGGCCAAATCAGGGCATTTTCTTCCTGAGAGCTTCAGGCACTTGTGACTGTACACGTTTTTCTGCCTCATTTGTTTCTTGGTTCATTCGGCCGCACATGTGAGAACTGAGATCTATCTGCCAGGCTTGCTGGGTAGTCACCGGGACACAGAGGCCTGTCCTTCGCAGGTACTAAGACCCGGGCAATGAAAGGACTCGCTTAGGAATGCTCTCCTGTAGCCACAGTGTGTGTTACTCCCATCCACCCTTTCCAGACAGGGAACATTTCACTCTCCCCAGCTGGAGGAAGGCCACACTCTGGTATATTTTTTCACACAAGCTGTAGGCTTTCTGGTAGGCACAGGGGCTCCCGAGATTCAGAGAACTGTTCCCACAGGTGAGGCTCCCACTCTTACACACGTGTTTCATTGAGTAACCTAGAAGGAAACTATGGAACGCGATCCTAGGGAGAGCGGGGTGACTGTCCTAAGGTGTCCCCGGGGCTTCCAGGCTTCTGCCACTGCCTCACTCTCCTGCTAAGCTGCTTTGGTTTCTTGCTTTATAGAAATGGAGATCGGCCTCTCTGGTGTATTTCATTTCTCCTGCCATAAAGTGCGTGCAGAGTGACTGGCCACTGTTTTATACAGCAGGGCGATGCTCCCCGACTTTTATTTTGGTGGAATAATAATAGTTAAGAAGCCAGTCCCCTGCTGTGCAGAAGGCACTGTTCGATGCCTGTTAGATGCTGATTTCGTGAGTCCTCGCAGTTCCTGTACAGGGGAGGAAACAGGCTTAGAGGGGCTTGGTAGCTGGATCTGCGTCACAGTAAGCTGCAGAGCCAGGATGGCAGATTCCTGGTCAGGTTTCCTGAGATCTGTGCCTGTATACACACACACACTCACACACTCTTACTGACAAAGATAAAGGTTTTCACTTAAGCCTGCCACTGTGAAGGGAAAGAGATAAGAAAGGTAAAAAACCCTCATTAAAAACTTGAAAATTCGAGCTGGAGAAATGGCTCAGTGGCTCAATGCTTGGTGATCTTACAGAGCACTGGAGCTCAGACCCAGGGCTTCTCTCGGTGCCTGCAGCTGTAGCTCCAGGGAATATGATGCCTTCTTCTCCAGGGTACCCTCACACACGCGGCATGTTCATATGTACGTGTGCGCACACAAATAAATCTTACACACACACACACACACACACACACACACACACACACACACACACACACCGCTGACCTTTGACATTTTTATCTGTGCAATGAAAGGTAGGTAGTATATCACCTCTCAGACCAGCCCAGGGTCAGGACTAAGATCATGGAGATTTAATTTCAAGCTTTAAGCTTAGTTTATATAAAAAGGCTTTGTTTGGGGGCTAGGGGCCTGTCCTAGTTAGGATTACTGTTGCTATAATGAGGCACCAGGACCAAACACTTCCACATCATAGTCCATCACCAAAGAACGTCAGGACAGAAACTCACTCAGGGCAGGAACCTGGAGGCAGGAGCTGATGCAGAGGCCATGGAGGGTGCTGCTTACTGGTTTTCCCCCAGGGCCTGCTCAGCCTACTTTGTTGTAGAACCCATGACCACCAGCCCAGGGATGGCACCACCCACCATGGGCTGGGCCCTCCCCCATCAATCACTACTTAAGAAAAAGCCTTACAGCTGGAATTTATGGGGAAATTATGAGGTTTCCTCTTTTCAGATGATTCTAGCTTGTGTCAAGTTGACATAAAACTAGCCAGCACAGGGACCATAGGATGGGGCGACATTTCATCATGGACATTGTCTGAGTCAGCTGTTTGTAGATGCATGAATGAGCTGCAGAATTTGGGACAGAGTCTCCCGGCTGCCTGTGAAGGTAATTTTAGAACCAAGAAGGCCTGGACTATATAATTGTTACTTAATTTTCTAGAAGTTTTCAGTCCCCTGTAATGTGATATAACTAGTTCAGAGTTTCTCCTAAAACAGCGTTCTGAGGCCTAGGAAGTGTGCAGGGCCCTCACTCCCTACAGGCGTATGGACCTCTGACCAGCAGGGTGCTGAGGATCCAGCTTCCTGGATGGGGTTGATCCCACAGTTCTGTGTGCAGATCTCCTTGCTGTGGAGAAAGTTCCTCCCAGGGAAAGGCTGCCAGGAGCCCAGCTCTGGTGCTGAGGAGACACACCTGCATTTCTGTATCAGAACAGTTCAGTGGAGGTCGGAGCTGCCGGCTCCCCTCCCAGGCGCCTGGCATTGCCTGTTCCACCACCACACAGTCTTGCCTTACTCTCCTTTGCAGAGGAGCCTCCTTGCCATGCTGAAGCTGGCCTTGAACTTGGCTGTGGAAACTTCCAAAATACTGTGTCAGAATACCTTGGTGTCATTGCCTGGGGATCATGCTCCTGTTCCTTTCCTTCCATCTTAGAGGATTAGCTGTGGGCACCCAGCCATGTCACACTTCCCAAAAGAGGGAGGGGGCGATGCTGGAGGAAGCAGCTAGACCACGGTACACGTCCCCAGCCACGTGGCTAGCATTGGTTAGTTGAGTTTACTGGTAGTTTAGTTAACGTGTTTATGACCTGACGTGGGTAGAGAAGGGCAAACTTAAGTTCCCAAAGTGAAGCCCTCTCCTGCTCCCGTGTGCTGGCACCTCTCTTTGTCGCCAGCCCCGCCTCTTCCTGGAAGCACAGAGGAAGTGTTCGAGCACACCGCGGGCGGCCTTCCCATGTTGGCTCCCATGTCCCAGTCCAGTCGGTGCTTGCTGGAGATGCGCAGGACAGGGCAGAAACGGCACAGATAAGAGGGGCTTCTCAAAGACCCCAGGCTCCCCTCCTCCCGCTCCACCTCCCAGGTAGATCTGACCGCTCCATCGCTACTGTGGTTTTTCAAACAACAGAAACAAAAAACAGAAACAAAGTTTCAGAAAGTAAACGTTTTCTTCTTGATGTCAAATCTTAAAAGTAGCAGAAGTAGTACGTCATTAGTACCCACTTGAAACTTTCTAGCCCAAGTAAGGTAGCACAACACTGGTGTAATTGATAGTTTAACCAAGGATTTCTAATATATTACTAATCTTTTAAAAATATCAAAGTAGTTTTACTTTCTTTTAATCAGACTGATATCGACATTTAGTCTCTGCTTCAGCACATCTGAATTCAGAATGGTGTGTGTGTGTGTGTGTGTGTGTGTGTATGTGTGAGTGTGTGTGTGTGTGTGTGTGAGTGTTTGTGTGTGTGTGTGTGTGTGTGTGTGTGTGTGTGTGTGTGTGTTCGCCCGTGCTATGCTGTACATTGTATGTGCAGGCTAGGCCTTAGTCTTAAGTCCCGTTATACCTTGTTTCTTGAGGTAGGGATTCTCATTGGCCTGGAACTTACTAGTTACTAGGCTGCCTGTCCAGCAAAGCCTGAAGGACCCCCCTGTCTTCATCCTCAAGGCACTGGGATTACAGATGCCACCGCCATACTCGGCTGTTTTTTTTTTTTTTTTCTTCATGCATCCTAGGGCTTGAACTCAGGCTCCCGTGGTTGTAAGGCAAGCACTTTACTGACTGAGCCCCCTCTCCAGCCCCAGATACCCACATTTCAAATGCTCAGCAGTCACACGTAGCTACTAGCCACCTCACTAAATGCCTCTAAATAATACTTGTCCATAAATTTACACATTTAGCCTCAAAATAGGAGTTTGTCATGGAGGGGGGTGAGTCACTGGATGAGGTAACATATTTGTGAATGTGTAGGAAGAAAACAAATGATGTTAGTGTAAGCCCAGGTTCACTCCTAAAGTGCTTGCTTGTCTGGTGGCATCTATGTGTGTCCATGCACCCGAGCATGTATTTCAGAGTAAGATTATTAATATCTTTCACCTGGGATGTGCATGTTGTTAATGCCAGCACTCTGTGTTTCCTCAATGGAGCAGAGACTGTCAAGCCTCCACGGCATGGGGCAGTCAGCTCAGCAGTGCTCAGACCTGAGCAGAAAGGCCTTGTGCTCGCGTCCTCTCTGGATGTGTGGAGGAGGACACAGCTTTGTGCAGAACAGAGGAATGAGGCATTGGGTGCATGCTTTTATCATGCTTACTGTCCATGATATGGGGATAGTCGTGGGCGTAGGGCTGGGAGACCGCAGGGTTACTATCTGGGTGACCGTCCTTAATTCCTCTAACTCCCTTGAGCTGGTTCCTCATTGTCTATGAGTATGATGTGTAGTCTGGCAAAAGATGTGCCAGTTGAGGGGTCAAATTTTACTGAAGCTGAACTGTACATGGTTACTCATGACCCTTGTAACCTGTGTGATGGGCCACTGCTCTGTAGGAGGCCTTGTATATGGAAACCCTTCAATAACCCCATGACAAAGAGAATAGAAAATGCCACTTCACTGATAGGGATATTTACTTATTTTTAAGTTTCTATTACATTTAATTGTGTGTGTGTGTGTGTGTGTGTGTGTGTGTGTGTGTGTGTGTGTGTGGTGTGTGTGTGCGCGCACAAGTTGTGCTTTAGCTGCTGAGTCATGTCTCTGTCCCAGAGAAGGATGCTTAAAGGTTAAGTGAGTACACAGTTTGCTCTAAGACCACATCATCCGTCAGTAAGCGGTAAAGCTAGGGATTTTTGAAAAATAATTTCTAACATGAAATTCTCCAAAGCAGATGGCCTAGTAGAGTGCTCGCCCAGTCGAGTGGCATCGGAACCATCTGGAGGGTTTGCTGAGACAGTGCTGGGCCACCCCAGAGCTGCTGATTCAGGGGTCTGGGGTGAGCTTGCACTTCTAATAAGTTCCAGATGCTGGGGCTGAGCTTTGAGAGGCTCTAGACTGCTGTAATGAACCCCTCCACATTGTCTTCCATAGTACTCAATATTTGGGGGACCTGAATTTAAATTCTGGCTGCTCCCCTGCAGCTGGTCTCTGCCGCCCCTTCCCTGCAAGCCTGCAGGAACTTGTGAGCAGAATACCCTGTGGACATTGCCCTTCGGCCCCAACAGCTTAAGGTAAGTCGTTAGGAAATGGGACTAAAGCAGGCTTTTAGAGCCTCTTTGCGTAATTGCTTGACCTCTTTGTTTCCGAGTTTCAAAAACAGCTTTCGTTACCTCAGAAGCATCAATAATTTCTAGGCTACGATGTTAAAGAAGGAAAAATGAGGTTGTCTGAAAGAGCCTGTAGTGTAGATTTGTTATAGAATTAGCGATCCCTTCTCGCCTGTAGAAACACGCGTGCTGGGGTTCCGCAGGGCTCCCCTGGGCTCTGTGTGGCTTGTGTCACAGGAGGGGATGCTGGAAGCTCACAGTGTTTGCAAGGGAGCGAGTCCCAGCCCTCTCTGTGTCTCCTCCTGTGACTCCTGGGCACGGGGCAGCGAGTGAGTTCCCTAAATTCCTGTCTTGTCTTCCTCTCTTCATTAATATTCTCAGCAGCATCCCTGCTGAGCACAGCTGTCTAAATGGGAGCAGTTGCATGGGTTCTGGGTAATTGGTATTAATATCACTATGACGTCAGCCTCCAGCCCAGCATTTCTCTTGTCCATTTTCCAGATGCTGTTGATTACAGTTTTCTACAGTCTTGACTTCTGTTCACTTGAGAAGTAGATTAATAATTTTCAAAAGCCATGTCCCCTATAAAAATGACACATTTGAAACCTTTACCCTTCATTTGCTGTCACGTGGTTTTGAGATGGACAGCTTTCCTTATGTAGACACGTTTGATCAATAAAACCACCATTCGGTGACCAGTTCTATAATTCGAATGCTTTTGAAAGTGCCCTCGAGAGTGAGGCTTGGACGACTTCTTGGTTCTACAAGAGAAAACTGAACTCACAAGTGTGTGGTTGTTGGAGTTAGTCTGCACTGCAGGTAACCCTGTGTAGCAGTGAGAAGTCCCCCTGGACGGCTGGGAACCTGGTGCTCCTGTGTGCTGGGCTGTCGTCTTCAGATCCTCATGGGTTGTGCTTTAACGCTCGGGTTCAAGTGTACTTTACATTTAGGTAAGCTTTATTTGTCTCCTGTGTTTATCACAACGTAGAAATTTAACAGTGCCTCCACGGTTTGGGTGGGAGCCGAGGGGAGCACCTGAGCCAGGACTGCCGAGACCCCTCTTAGGGACTCAGACGGTTCATTCCTTCCCCTCCTCCTGACCCCGCCTGTGACAGGAGGCCTAGAATGGATGATCCTCGAGTTCAGATGTTTGTACAAGCAGGTGGTCCCTGCATTGGCTACTTTTCTACTGCTGAGACAAACACCACAACAGAGGCAACTTACAGAAGAAAGTTTGTTTGGACTTAAAGTTTCAGCCAGAGAAGAGTCCATGGCGGCAGAGTAGGGGTGTGGCAGTGGGAGCTGGGGGATCGTGTCCTGAACTCTGAGGGGGAAGGGCTCACTGGGGATGGCAGGAGGCTGTGGAAACTCACAGCCTGCCCCCAGTGACATCCTTCCTCCAGCAAGGCCACACCACTGTGCCATCCGACAGGAACCAGGTGTTAACTCTGAGTCCGTAGGGGAGATTCCCTTTCAAACCACCGCATGCATGTACTTATTGTGAAATGTTCCTGACCTTTGTTTACAAAAGTGAACTCCAGTGGGGAGCTGGAGATAGTGCTGTGATTGAGAGTGAGTACTGCTCCTGCAGGGGACCTCAGTTCAGTGGCTGTGAGCCACCTGTCACTCCGGCTCCAGTGCACCTGGACTCTGTGCACTGACACACACACACACACACACACACACACACACACACACACACACACACGCACACACACACACACACACGCACCACGCACGCGCACACACACACACACACACACACACGCACACACGCACGCATGCACGCATACACACACACACACACACACACACACCTTAAATTTTTTTAGTGTGCTTTCTAACAGCTTCTAGATCTTTCTTACATATGCTAATGAGCACTGTAGAGAAGATCCTGAGTTACAGAATGATAATGGATTGTATCATGTTTACTGTGATCTCAGAGGTTTGTTGATTTTGTTTTGAGACAAGGTCTCACTGTTAGTCCAGGCTAGCCTGGAACTCCAGCCTCAGCCTTGCAAGAATTAGAGGTGTGTTAGCATGCTGGCAGTCTCCCAGATTTTTTTTTGGTTTTTCGAGACAGGGTTTCTCTGTGTAGCTTTGCACCTTTCCTGGAACTCACTCTGTAGTCCAGGCTGGCCTTGAACTCACAGAGATCCACCTGGCTCTGCCTCCCAAGTGCTGGGATTAAAGGTGTGCGCCGCCGCCACCTGGCTCTCCCAGTCTTAATGTCATGTAACTGTCATTTGGTGAGAGGTCATTTTCCCTGCTGGAAGGTTGTGTGTCTCTCAGTTCCCTTGCTTCTCCTGTGTGTGGCCTCCTCCTCAGAGCTCTTCTCCTTACAGTCCACTTGCTCATCTGGCTTCATTTTGCCCCACATGCTGTAGACTGGAGGTGAGCACCCCACGTTTGAACTAGTCCTTGCCCCCCCCCCAGCTGAATATTTGCATGCATTTTAGAGAAAAGACTGAGAACTGTGCAAAGACATGGGAGCAAGGGTCCCTCATCGGAGCCATGCCTTTGGCCAGTGCCACCCATGCATTCAGAGGAAGCTGGAGCAGACTGTTAGTCATCTCTTGTTCCTTAAGCAGTGGCTCACAGTTTCACTGTTCACTTCAGGCAGCAGCCACGTAGAATATAGTAGCTTTGGCTGTCTCTCTCACATTGGATTTCCAGTAAACCTGAAGTGTCCTGCACATCAGTGCCCCACCTCTCGCCTGCTGCACGCCCTCCACCCCTCACAGACCCACTGTTTTGAGCAACGTGGTGCTTTGTGAACTCTTTGTGCCCAAGGAGAACCTGTTGTAAAGTCGATGGAGCTGAGTTGTGTAGCTTCCTTCTGGGGTCTGGGCAGTTGGATTCATTTGAATTCATCAGCTTGTATTTTTCAGTTCCCCTCTAATTTTGTAAATTTCAGGTTGCCCTAAATCCATGTGCACCTATGAGCATGCACACTGGTGTCCACCCTTAATCTCCGCTGCCTGGTTCAATCCCAGAAGCTTCCTTTAGGAAGCACCATGTTGCGGGTTCCCTCACTCATCCCTGACAGTGCTGCATGGTGTCAGGTGTGGTTCCAAGTACTGGAGATGCCTTAGCTCGAGGCAGATATAATAACCTCACTGCAGTCAGGTCAGAAACCCCGTCTGTCCTGGGCCCCCACCGTTGTTACTCATCCTGCCCTTCTCGTTCACAGATTGAGCTGTCTCTCTGGCTGTGAACTCTTTTGGGCAGAGGCTTTATCCTCACCTCTGTGTCCCAAAGATCTGTCATGGCGCATGTGGACAGGTTCGGTAAATATCTTCGGAGAGTACGGATGCATCGTGATAACAGTGTTTGCACACCAGGAAGGGTGGCTGTCCGTTGTCTATGCTCGCTCTAGTCTCAGGAAAACAAGGGCTCCTCAGATCCCACAACTTCAGGAAGCTGGGAGTAGGAGTTAATAAACAAGACTCTCACGTAAGTGGACAGACAGTATAGGAAGGCCCAGGCTTGTCACCTGGTTCAGAAGCACATCCCTGCTCTGTCGCATCCCCAGCAGATGTCTTGGAAAACAGACTAGGTTTCATGGCTTTCATCCTCTTGAAGAGAAATCAAGGGAAGTCCTAAATTCTTCATGAGCAAGAATGATGAGTTTCTCATTTCTCAGTAGAGCCTACCAAGAGTTGCCACTTCCTCTGTTTGCTATTTTAAGAAGTGGTGTTCAGGATCTCATGTGTTAACATCTAGACCGAGACAGAAGAAATGTCTAGAAAGTTCACAGGAAGCTCTTAATGGCTGAGGAAGAACAGTGGGGTTACTCTGTTAGTTTTTGAGGTTCGCTCTTCCCATGGCTTGCAGACCTTGTGTTGGACCGTAACTGAACTATGTTGTGGATGAACGATTTCTAGGTTGTCTGCCTTCCACAGGCATCCAATTTCCCCAGGGCTGGGAATATTTCCTGGTTTGATTACCTTTCCATCTGGAATTCTGGTGTGCATGAACATGGGTCATCTCATCCAAGGAAGCATGTGCTGTGGGAGGCGGGGTTCAGAAGGCCTAGAAGAGTGTTTAGCACCAGGGCACAGAGGCCTCACCGTCCTTCATCCATGAGCACAGTAGGGGGTTTCTGCACTGACAGTCCTGTGTTCAGTACCCTAGAAATGCTGTGATTTCCTGTGCAGAGCTAACTTGTACTCATGCAGTCCCTTGAGATGAGGAGCACTCTCTAGGCCATTCTGATCCCATGGCCCTTGTATCAAGCCATTCCTGTGGGACTCTGTGTACTGGGTGGTTTTGTTTGTCAACTTGACATAACCTAGAGTCATCAGAGGAAGGAGCCTCAGCTAAGGAACTGCCTCCTTAAGATCCAGCTGTGGGGCAATTTCTCATTTAGTAATCAATGGGGGAGGGCCCAGCCCGTGGTGGGTGGTGTCATCCCTGGGCTGTTGGTACTGGGTTCTATAAGAAGGTGGGCTGAGCAAGCCATGGGAAGCAAACCAGTAAACAGCTCCCCTCCATGGCCGCTGCATCAGCTCCTGCTTCTGGGATCTGCCCTGTTTGAGTTCCTGTGCTGACTTCTTCAGTGATGAACAGCAATGCTGAAGTGTAAGCCTAATAAACCCTTTCCTCCTCAACTTGCTTTTTGGTCATGGTGTTTTGTTGCAGCAATAGAAACCCTAAGACAGACTCCTTGGACTCCATATTTTTATCCTAGATGAGGAGACCATTTATAGGTCGTGGGCCTGTCTGACCCCAAAAGTATTCAACAAGTATATCTTGCCCTGATAAGTGCCGCATAACAAGCAGCGTACTCTTTCTCTTCCCCTGAAGGCTACACCCTGCCGCCTTTGTGGGATTGCTCTAACAGGACTGCCTTTCTGAGCACCTCAGTCGCGCCACACACACACACACACACACACACACACACACACACACACACACACGGACACGGACACGGACACGGACACGAACTGCATCAATAGTCAATTCAGCTGATAATGTGAGCTTTATATCAGCTCTGTGCTCGGCCCCTGAAAATCAGTGTCATCTCTATTATAGTTTTCTCTGTTAGGTCCTTTGTCTTTCTGTCTTTGTGCATGTCCCTGCCATCCTTGACTGTTGTATTTCATATGTTCATAGACAGTGGAGGAAATTATCTGTGAGTCGATCGGTACGTTGAATATATATGAAGCATTCACTAAAAGAAAAAAGAGACGTGCCCTGCAAGCAGTGATTGAAGTACACTTTATAATGATAAGGTACACCTAGTGTGTGCCCATGGACTGCCAGGCCCTGCTTTTGATGTGTGTCACCTCAGCTGCCCAACGGCGGTCCCTGATGACCATGCTTCTCCTCTCCTGTCACCACTGTCCTGCCTGGCCTTCAGTGTGATCACCTTAGCGGTGCGTGTGGCCCTGTACAGCAGCAGAGCCCGGTTCTGCAGGAGACCGCGCTTATGAGGCCTCCCGGAAGAAAAGGCACCCCTAGTTTGAAAATCAGACAAAGCGTGTGTATTAGTTACTTTTTCATTGCTGAAAACAAGAATGCCTGACAGAAGAACTTCAGCAAAGGTTTATCATGACTCGTAGTTTGAGGATGCAGTCCCTCATGACGAGGACAGCGCGGTGGCAGGGACCCGAGACATCAGGTCATTAGAAAGAAGCACGGGGCGGTGGCTTGCTCAGCCTCCTTCATCCTTCTGGAGTCTGCAGCTGCAGCCCGTAGAACGGCACCATTCTCATGTACCCCGGCCTTCCCACTCGAGTTAACCCAGCCTAGAAGAGCTCTCACAGACATGCCCAGAGGTTTGCTCTGAGCTGGTCCTAGACCCTGCCACAGCATGGAAGCAAATACTTCTTTAGACTTTCCTTCCCACCTCACCTAACCTGATAGAGAACATCTCCCATGGGGTGCCCAGGGGCTCGCCTCCCAGGTGGTACTAGATCCTGTCAGAGGATGACAGTACAAACTGACAGGGCATGAAGTGAATGAAAATAAATTATTCCTTGTGGCCGAACCTCCCTGAGGAGGTTTAAAGTTTAGCCTGTCCGGGCAGTGGTGGCGCACACCTTTAATCCCAGCACTCTGGAGACAGGTGGATCTCTGAGAGTTCAAGGCCATCCTTGTCTACAGAGCGAGCTCTAGGACAGCTAAGGCTACACAAAGAAACCCTGTCTCGAAGGGAAAAAGAAGTTCTGTCAGGGAGAAGAAAGAGTTCTGGTTGACGGAGGCCCAGTCGTAATCCAGTCTCACTGGCTGTTCCAGACCATTAATTAACTTGTTGGCCTCGGTGTTGGGTGGGCTAAGTGTAGTCACATGAGTGAAACCTCTTGAATGTTGCACTTTGGCACATAAAAGCAAGGCACTGCTTACATCTTCAGTGTTGTGTCTGGTTACTGAATACCTCCCAGATGACTTCTAGGGAGACTGAGTCACCTAGTTAATGAAAGCAGTATCCAGTGTCCTGACTAGGAAAAATGACCCTTGACATTAGAAAACAAGACTTTTGAGCAACTCAAACTTTACCAAATGTTTGAGAAATAATTACTGAATGCCTTTAATAATTGTAAATGTATTATCTGTGTTGGCCATAGATAGGAAACACATAAATATGCGAACATGGAAAAGTAATGTATGGAATTATTATAATAAATTACTGTTATTATTTTTTACCTAGCAGTGTGGTAATGGCAACTCTAGAGTTTAGGTTTGTCAACCATATGCTAGATCTGGCTATTGCCCATCTATAAAATTTTAAATCCATTCTTTGTCCTTTTGCCCCTGGCCGCTTTTGAATTCCAGGAGCAGAGCTTATGAATTTGACACAACCCAAAAGACCGAATATTTATCTTCTGGCTGTTTACAGCGTTTTCCGATTTCTGTTCATAGAACACAAGTGTTGGAGATCCTGGGAGCAGTGTTCCCAAGGAAAGAAGAAACTTGGAATGTCCTACCTACTACCTGGGGCTAAGATTCCGGCCTACTCAGAGTGTGGTCATGCATAAGGGATGTCAGAGAGTGCTGAGGTGACAGACTGCGGCTGATGGGCAGGGAGCCTTCCCAGTGACACTGGGGTGAGGCTGGAGCAGGATTTCCTGACTTCTTGAGGAGTGCCAGAGCAGCCTCCTGGCGGGTGTACGCCCCTGGGTCTTTCCAGAAAGTCCCCTGGCTGCTGTCTTGTGGAGCAAGGTAGAACAAAATATAAAGCCCAAACAAAACAAAACACATGAAAGACTGTAGGGAGACAACCCTTTCTCAGCAGTACCTTCCAGTACCTTCTGCTAGGGCCTCTACTGTGTCTGTGTCTTGAGTCTGAAGGAACCTCAACCCTTCTGTGGAGTCTGGTGGAGCTGATGGCCATTTTGTGAAGGGACAGATGGTAGATGTTCCCATCAGCCTGGAGCCTGGGCAGGTGGTTGTTCATGCTGTGTGTTAGACCCCCTTGTAAGCTGGGGATGGGGTGGGGTTGATGCCGCTCTGAGGGAGTTGTCCATCTTGCCCCCTTGGTAATGGAATTTTAGAAAACTGCGCTCATGTTTGGGTTGTGTTAGGCATATGGAGATGGCTTCTAAGGCGAATGTTATTAATTATGACGTCCGTTCATTTGCCAGCCAGTGTTTATTGACTGGCTGCTAAGTGCAGCACAACAAACAGAAATAGAAGAATAAATTTTTTAAAAGTTGACTTAAAATCATTTGGAGAATTTTTTCCCCTTGTGGCAGTTCTTATTTTAAAAAGAATCACTTTGTGTGAATTGTTTGGAGTCTTACATTTTGTAGGCACTGCCTGAGCTTTGGCCATCCCAGACTAACAACTACCTAGACGTTTATGATACCTAGCTCCAGTGTTATGATTTTGCATATTTTCCAGCCTCTGCTGGTTAAATATACACTTCTTTGGGTTCTGAACTTTTCTTAGAATGTAAAAATATCTTTGTCAAGTCTGCTTGGGTTAAATAATGGAAGTTAAATGTGAGCTTTTACTCACATGTTAGGTCAAGTTGTCTGGTTGCTGCTTGGACAACTCCAGTCTCAGGGCCTAACCACAGTACACTTTCAGTTCTCACTTAAGGCGTATTTCAGTGCCTAGGGGCTCTGCAGGGTGACTCAGCATCCAGATGTTCCAGGTGTGCTCTCTCACAGAGCTCCCTTCTCCCTGCAGGCCACTGCTGGGGCCAAGGTGTAGGTGGCCACATCTCTTCTGCTTACAGATCATTGGCCAGAAAGACAGTCATATAGCCACACCTAGCCAAAGGGAGCCTGGGAAATGTAGTTTAATTGTATTGAAAAGGAACCCAGAGCATCTTCAGTTACAATTCTCATTTAAATGCTGCATATTGGATGTCTTTAGATATTTCCTAAATTGTCACTTCAGTATATATAATGTTCACTGAGACCACGTGTTTTAGATCTTGTATTAATAGTTTAAAAATAATTTTGCAGTAATTTGTTAATGATGGATTTAATTACTTTGTAAAATTTGTAAAATTTTTCATTTATTTATTCTGTGTGTGTGTGTGTGTGTGTGTGTGTGTGTGTGTGTGTGTGTGTGCATGTGTATGTGTATCACATATGTGCTTGCTTACTTGTACCACAACACATGTGTGAAGGTCAGAGAACAGCTTCCAAGAGTTGGTTCTCTCCTTCTACCATGTGGGTTCCGGGGATTGAACTCAGGTCGTCAGGCTTGATATCAGGTGCCTTTACATGCTGAGCCATCTTGCTGGTCCTGGATTCAGTTACTTCTTATAATAGATACATACACATATAAAATTTTAGTGGCTTTGTATAGCACACACACACATGTACACTTAATATGTATATACTTGTGTCTATTTTGACACTCTGTAATATATAGTTACTTGAATATGGATTTCTGCCTGCAGCATAGATGTGCCCCACAAACGTGCTGGCAATGATGGTGCTCAAGAAAAGGGAGTTTTACTAAAAAGGTTGTTGGAAGTAGCTGGAAGTATCTTTCATTTCCCGTGGGCTTTTTACCATTCCCTGGAGTTCACTCCCAGAGGGTGTGAGTAGTTGTTCTTGCCTGCCTGCTTTCAGTCCAGCTCATGTGTTTGTAGGTTCAGGCAATGTGTATGTTGTGAGTATGTAGTATTTCAGGGGATTGGGTGGTGGCCCAGAGGGTCCCACGGAGTGTTGTATGAGTTGGTCCTGTAGGGACATTTAAGGCCTGGGCAGGCTATGGCTGGGTCTCTCAACAGGGCAGTTCTTATGGAACTGTGGTTAGAAATGGCTGGAAATCCCATCAGAATGCAGACCTCTTGTTTGCCTAAATAAGTGAATGAGCATCACTCTGGCTGGGCAGGGTGCCATGAGAAGTGTCTCTTTTCCCTCTGAAAACAAATGTGTTCTCATTCTGTTTCTTTTCAGTAGTGAAGTCAGTGCAGTTATTGTAGAAAAGTTGGGAAATGTCACGGTCTAGATAGATAAAGTCCTTTCTCTTAAGGCACCTTTCTCAAGTAAGCCGTGATGGCTCGTGAGAAGCCATCCTGGGCCCAGGGCCATGAGCCACATGCTGAGTTCAGGCCAGCCTGGAGTTACAGTGTGAAACTCTGTCTCAACAAACAAACAAACAAACAAACAAAAGGGTGTATCTGTTGCTAAGGGTATCTCGGTGACTGTGACTTTCCTTTGGTCTCCTAGGCAAAGCCAAAGCTCATCGAGCCACTTGACTATGAGAATGTCATCGTGCAGAAGAAGACCCAGATCCTGAATGACTGTCTGCGGGAGATGCTCCTCTTCCCTTATGATGACTTCCAGGTGAGTGACCGCTCCACTCTCCACAGAGCCATGTTATTGTAGAAGAGTAGGAAATGTGATGGTATTGATTCGATCGAACACATTTTTCTATATATTGATGTACTGTTTGATTGGTGAACTCATGGTTTTTCAAGAGAGGACCAGAGCCAGTCTTGGTGGTGCAGGCCTCTCTGTTCCTATTTAGCTGGGAACAGAAGGAAGAGGAGGATCCCATGTTCAAGGACTGACTAAGCCACAGAGGGAGTTCAAAGCCAGCCTGGACAATGTAGTGAGATGGGTAGCGCGCTGCCCTAGCGTGTGTGAAGCCTTCTCTTCAGTCCTAGCAGCGTAAGAGGAAGGGGTTGTTAAATAAAAGAGAAAATGAATATGATTGTGTGCCTTATTATGACGTTATATTTTTAGTGGGGTTAATTATTCATGTTAGAAATATATATGTTTATATGTATGTATATGCAAACTTTGGGTTGACCTAGAGGATACAAGTGATTCTTATGTCTTAGAAGATTATTTTAGATTTTGAATCACTTTTTATTTTTGGTTTTTTGAGACAAGGTTTCCTTGTGTAGCTTTGCACTTTTCCTGGAACTCACGGAGATCTGCCTGGCTCTGCCTCCCAAGTGCTGGAATTAAAGGCATGCGCCACCACCGCCCGGCCTTGAATCACTTTAAGAAAAAAAAAAAAAATCAAACCTAGGACCTCCACGTGCTAGGCAAGTGGTCTACCACTGAGGTATATCCCCAAGCCTTGTTTGCTATTTTTTAAAGCAGGTATTCTTAGAATTGTCTGAGGAGCAGCAGAGGTTTGTTACATTCCCTGTGGGATGACACTTTGGACCGTGCCGTGAGGTGTCCTGAACCATGGGTTCCCCAAGAGAACAGTGGTGCTGTGAAGTCCGACTCGGTAGCAGGACGTAGGTGTCATTCCTGGGAGGGAAGCTCCTGCCTCCACTGCTGTCTGGGTGGATGCTTGATGTCTTTTAGCCTCTAGCTAGGTGACAGGCAGGAAGCGATGAGGTCACCGAGGAGCCAAGGGTTAGTCATCCTTCCCTAGTGACCCAGGACCACTGCGGTCTGCTCAGAGGTCTTGTTCCTATTTTGTTCTCCTGGACATTGCCCAACAGTTTCCTGTCCTCTACCTCAGTTTCCTTTACCTGGCTGCTCCTACGTGATGCTGTTACAGTCCAAGCTTTGTCTCCTGCGAACTGAGCTGAAAAACAAACTGTATGTAAATTCTTACATACTTGGAAGAAAATAAAGTCGTTGGTGTTAGAAGCCCCTTCTGGGGCTGGAGAGTGCAGTGGTTAAGGCTGCACTGCCCTTTGTGGTTGTTTTGTTGGTTGTTTTCTCCTGACTTCTCTGTGTAGTCCTGGTTGTTCTGAACCATCTGTCTCTGCAGACCACACTCAGATTTACCTGCTTCTGCCTCCCGAGTGCTGGGATTCACCAGCCCGGTTTTGCTTGGCGCCCTTGCAGAGGATTGGAATTCAGATCCCACCCAGCACCTGTGTTTGAAGGCTCACAGCTGTTTGTAACTCCAGCTCCAGGGCATCTGGCACCCCGGCTTGCGTCCACAGGCAATGCACACACACGTGCAAACTCACATACAGACACATAAAGAAAAAGGACATCTTTTTATAAGTCTTCTCCTTTGTCCTAATCTCACTTTCCAGAATTACCATGTACACTGTTTACTGTGCACACTGTTTTTTGCTTTTTGTTTGTTTTGTTTGTTTGTTTAGAAACTCTCGTGCTAATAGCATTTGTTCAGTTATAACCCTTGATGTTCTCCCAACACCAAATTTAAGAGACTTCAGTTTATATCAGGAGTGAGAATTTCATGAGTGTCTTTTCTTTCCAACTTCTAGAAATGCATATGTCAGCTGGACATGACTGTCTCCTTGGGGGGGGGGCTCTCTGAGGGGCGCAGGATGCAACGGGGTGGAGGTGACTGATTATGTAGTGTTACAGCCACAGGATGCGGCACTTGTGAGTGGAATCCTATCATGGCCCCAAATACCACGCTTTGAAAACGTCCTTTGATGAATAAACCCTGAAACTGAAGGACACACAGGACAGCACTCTAGAATTCTGCCTTTGGCCCAGGATTTGGCACCAAATGAAAAACAAAGTCAGTTGTTTACAGAGTAGACTCCTTGTTGACAATTTTTCCCTGCAGTACTCTCGGGGAAGCCACAGGTTATCTGAAGCTTCTTAGGCCATGGAGTGTACGCTTTTCTTGGTATTAAGGAATAATTTTGTTGTTTAGTCTTACAACCAAGAATGAAAAGTTGTATTTGTAGACATGAAATAAAATTGCTTAAGAAAGAAAACAAATCACCCAACACACAGTTTTTATTTTTTTAGTATCTTAGTATCATCTTCTCTCCCAGCGACAGAGGACCCAGATAGTCAAACATTTGTAGAGTCAAATGATTAAAACTTAAAGGAAATCCATTTATTTCTCGCCCGAAACCATTTCTGTGATATTCTAAGGGACAAAGAGCCTCAGCATCCCTGTTCGGACCAAGAATGAATGAACAAGCATTGGTTTCTGTTTTAGGAAAATCGTTCTAGAGTCGAAGGAGTTTGAATGTCGGCTTCGGCCCGCATCCTGGCAGCAGTGACGGCCACAGCTGACTTTGGACACTCTTTGTTTTCCTACAGACTGCCGCTTTGTCACCAGAGAGACTATTCACACCATCCGTTCTTGCTAGTCTGTCTCAGTGATGGTGCTAACTCTAATTAGTGTAAGTTAATGACTTAGCCATGCCACCAAATCTTGTCTCTGTTTTCTTAGGTGGTAAGGAGCATCACTGACACTGCATTTCTAGAGGCATCGCAAACGTTTGATCAGGGAAAAGCGTCTTTTTTCATACAGAAAGGGGATGATGAGGTCAGGAAATGGGTTGGATGGTAAGCCCAGTGCGTGAGGATGCAGCAGTGTTCTTCACTGGGCAACAGTAGTTAACAGTTAAAAGCAATAGAAGTTGTGTAGGTCTCTGCCAAGCACGCTCAAATGACGATTTCTACAACATACATGTGCACAGTAGTGCTGCCTTTACGTGTTTCCAGGTGGGCATGCCGACAGTGAACCCCTGTGCCTCAGATCTGAGGACATCCCAGTGGCCTCTGGAAAATGAATTGTGTGGGAAAAAGGCTGTCAGGTAGATGTACTTACCCAAGGATGAAGACGTTAAAACAGAAGGCTGAGAAATATGAAATGTATTTTAAAAAATCAAGAATAATTCTTCATGTCAGGTAGTTACAAAGCAAATGAAATGATCTTCCATGGCTAGGAACAGGGGTGTCACAGGGACAGGGGTGTCACAGGGACAGGGGTGTCACAGGGACAGGAATGTTCCTGGAGAGGTTTGTTAAGACTCCAGTGCTGGTGCTTTGGGTCTGTACTGTGTCTGTCTGTCTTGGCTCTGTGGTTCTCCTGGCCATCAGTTTCTCAGGATCCTTTAGAAGCCAGTTGAAATCTCACATCCTCTGAAGCTACTTGAAGTCCATGGTGCCTTTCCCTGACTCTTCCCCTTACTGTGTCTATAAATACTTAGCGCGTTGTACAGCCTGCCATGGGTGCTGCTGTCCCGGTGTGACCACTGTGGGCCTCAGGAGGCTCGGCCAAGTACTACTTTTCTGTGTTTCTGTCCTACCTGCTGTCCTCCTCTCTGTCCGCACAGACGTGTAATCCCTCATATATGGAGCATTGGGATTGGATATATGTTGAAAATGCCTATCAGATCAGTGATTCAATATGGTGAATGCCAGGTAATTTCTTAAGTTAAAAAAACGTAGATAGGTTGGGCATGGTGGTGTTCATCTTTAGTTCTGGGACTTGAGAGACAGAGGCACAGGCAAGTGTCTGTGAGTTCAAGGTCTGCCTGCTCTACATGGCAAGTTCAGGCCAGCTAGGGCTGCATACTTTCTGATGGTTAATGGGTCTTTTTCTTCTTAAAAAGTTGTAGTGTTTTCAAAGTTTATAGTTGGTATAACTTTGAACCTTCCAACAAGCAAAAATCAGAGGAAAATTTTTAACAGGCTGTGAATGACAAACTTTTCTCATCAGAATGTTTTGTATCAAAAAAAATGGCCGGGCGGTGGTGGCACACGCCTTTAATCCCAGCACTCGGGAGGCAGAGGCAGGTGGATCTCTGTGAGTTCGAGGCCAGCCTGGGCTACCAAGTGAGTCCCAGGAAAGGCGCAAAGCTACACAGAGAAACCCTGTCTCGAAACGCCCCCCCCCCAAAAAAAAAAATGATTCATTGCTTGGAAGATGGCAGCCGTTTGCGTAGCTGAAAGTCCTGCTCCTGAGGGACACGGACTCTGGAGGGGGCTGAGTGGACATTGCCAGTTACCCTGCGGTGGTGTTGGAGATGACGTACTTAACCTTGATCAGTCCACTGCGTCACACCTTCAAGTTCTCATCTGGCTCGTTACGTAGGTTACTGGTGTCTGTATCATTTTATATTATCGTGGAGCAC
This sequence comes from Peromyscus maniculatus bairdii, assembly GCF_049852395.1. Classification (NCBI taxonomy): domain Eukaryota; kingdom Metazoa; phylum Chordata; class Mammalia; order Rodentia; family Cricetidae; genus Peromyscus; species Peromyscus maniculatus. The sequence goes on along the minus strand of NC_134860.1, from coordinate 119,163,435 downwards.
AAAAGACAGTAAACATTGAAAAGGGATGTTTGGAGGCAGTTTATGGGCATCAGTCATATTTCATAACAGTTAGACTTAGGTGTCTAGTATAAGCCAGGATAATGTTTGTAGGGGAGAGCGAAGAGAGTGTTTACTCCACTTCTGACTGCATCTCTGAAGACCTGAGCAGAGATGTAAAGAGGAGTGGTCCAAGCTCTTCCATGGCTGTGTGAGTTGCAGGAAAAGGATGTCTGTCCCTGGATGAACAGAAAAAAGCAACAAAACATTCCAGTATTTATTTGTGGTAGGAAAGGAAAGGAGATGCTTATGGGCGGGTACCACCACACCCAGGCACACCACATTCTTTAAAAAGAGTGTTTGGTGATAGGATTTCTAGCTAAATGTGGGTGTAGGTATGTAGTAGTTCTTAGAACTGCATTCGAAGAAGTCAGATGAGGTGTGATACCTCAGGAGAAACCCCCCCCCCCCCCCCCCCCCCCCGAGATCCATGGTGCATCAACCATACCTGACCAAGAGTTTAAGATGCCGTTGAGGATGATGCAGGATCGCCAGTTTAGGGAGTGTTGAGATTCTGGACAACCTTCCAGTTGCCTCAGTGTTGTATAGGGAAATATGGTAACTCCATTTCCCTGTCAGTAACATCCTGATTTCTATTCCCCCCCCCCCCCCCCCCCCCCCCCCCCCCCCGGTTCTTTTCCGCTTTTACTTACACACAGCCGATAATTATCTACAAACCAGTGACCTGGAGAGGAAGCCAAGCGCCAGGACTTACAAAGGCCTGGAAGTCCCTGATCTCATTTCCCATCTACCCTTTGGAAAAGAAAACACTTTCAGCACTGTTTTTTCCTGGGTATATATATATTTTTTTTCCCAATAAAGTAATCTCAGGACTTTGTCTTTTACTTTTTACAAAAAATGCTCTCTTTTTAAATTCCTTGAAAATTTGACAGCTGGAATTCAGTGTCCAACAATGTGATTTTATGTGAACATTATGGGATAGTAGTTCATGTCTAGGGCTAGACCTACCTGGAAAAGATATATATATGTATATAGTTTCCAAATTGACATTAGACAGGCCTTTAGGAAGTGAGAGTTTTCATTTTGTTCAAGTATAAGAAAGTGACTTGATAAGTTTCCATTATGGAATGATCCTTGAAAAGACTAATTGGCTTCTCAGGCAGGAAGCTGGCCTTTGAGCTGGGCTGAAGAGAGTATGTGCTTAATGAATACTCGTGGCCTGTGTGAGGGATCAGCAGCTTTGTCTGGTGCTTCGGGCTGTACACACAGACCAGAACCTCCGACTTCACACTGTGAAGGCCGAGGAGAGGAGAGGAAAGCGTTGTGGAAACTTGTAAGAAGCTGGAGTTTAAAGCATGTTCATTGTTACCACACAAGTCACATTCCAGACAGCCTGGAACCTCAGAGGTCCACCCTGAGGAAGAAATGAGGGCCAACAGAAAGGATGAACTAACCACCAGTGTGGGAGTCAGGAGCTGGGTGGGCTCCCAGGAAGGAGGAGGAGGAGCACACACAGGACAGACAGACCAGGAGCCAGGCTGGGGGTGCAGCCAGGTGTAGAGCTGCTGGCCTGGCGGGTGAGAGGCCTGGAGTTCATCCCAGCACCATAAAACAAAAGCAAAACACTAGGGGACCGTGATTTAGGAACCATCGTCACCTCAGTGCATCTCTACACTGTTGAGTGGACAGAGAGACTCCAGGGTGGAAACTTGGGGGTCACAGAGTAACTAGGGAGGGATACCCCCCCCCCCTTGTTCCCAAGAGAGTCATTGTGAGGTGCCGGCAGACTCAGAAGGAACACGAGAAATGAGCTTTCCTCCTGCCTTCATCAGGCTTGTCCTTTGCAGTGCTGTAAGCTGTTCTTCGGAAGGCTTTTGTTGTTTTGGAGTTTGGGGTGTTTATTTAGAGTTATTTTTAAATGGTGTGTTTGTGGGTATGAATGCAGGTGCCAGCAGAGGCTCGAAGCCTAGGAAGCCCCCGAGCTAGAGATGTAGGTGGTTGTGAGCCACATGACCTGAGTGCTGGTAACTGAACTTAAACCTCTGAAGAGGATTGTAACCACTGAGCCATCTTTCCAGCCCCCACCCCCCCACCCCCGGGCGGGGTGGGGGTGTGTTGGTTTGTTTTAACATGATTTTATTTTTTGTAAATGTGCATGTGTGTGCAGTTGTCTGAGGAGGCCGGAGAGCTTTGGATTCCCTGGAGCTGGAGTTACAGAGTTAGAGTCATTTGTAAACCAGCGAGGGGGTGCTAGGAATTGCCCTCACCCTCTGTGAAGAGCGGTGTGAGTTGTTAACCACTGAGCCACCTCTCCAGCCCGTTTGGGGTTAAATGGAATTCTCTCTCCAGGCCCTTTACAGGTGAGCTAAGCATTGAGACGGGGGTGGGGGGGGGGTGGGTGGGCTGGGGGAGGGGGGCACTTCTCTAGGTGAGCAGACCATGGGAGTTGAAGGCCAGGACAGGAACTTTGAGGTGTGTAGTGTGGGACGCCCTACATGAATTTGAGTTTCCAGGCTAGCGTGGTGCCGGAGCCATTCACCAACAGCTCGTGTGCGTGGCGTGTCTAGCAGACATCAAAGGGACGGAGTTCTGCAGACACACAAGACAGCGTGCAGTTGGTCTTAGGCCTAGAGAGGGAGAGTCGGAGCGGGGAGCTTTCCTGATAATAAGCAGTAGTTTGGAACTGGAGATCACTTTAAAACATTGATGTGGGTGCTGCATTCCTTTGGGCTGGCTGAACATATTAATAATTTAAAAAAACAATCAAGCTAGGGCTTATCATGTGATGAAGGCAGTGGGCCCAGCCAGGGGACACCAGTCTCAAGAGCCCAGTGTCTTCTGGGTCACCTGGCGGTGCTTTGTGGCTGTGTTCATTTCTCTCCTTCTTCAGGTACCTTTCACCAACTAGGAGTTGTCCTTTTCCATGTAGACTGAAGCGCGATTTCTTAGACAAATGTATGAAATTTGCAGAGTTTTGAAGGGATCATCCTATGGAGAAATAAAGGCAAAATAATGACAAATCTGGAATGCTCCACGGTAGATTGTGAGGAGGGCTCTGCTAAGACGGTCACGTTCTCTAGGCGTGGTGGCACATTCCTATAATCCCCACGCCTGGGAGGCAGAGACGGAAGGAGTTTCAAGGCCAGCCTTGGCTACCTAGTGAGTGTGAGGCTAGCCTAGGTTCCTTAGACCCTGCCTCCTAGTGAAGAGCCCGCGGTTCTCAGTGTCTCAGTAGTGACTGAGCCAAGGCTACCCGACCCAGGGTTGTCCGCCTAGTACCCCACCTCCCTTCTCCTGGGAGAGCAGCCACACTCCCCCTCCTGTCTGTCCTTGGTGTCTGTTTGTCTGTCTGAGTGAGGCCACTCCCGGCTTTCTGCTCCTGGATCAGAGGAGACAAATACTTGGTCTCCATCCCTGCAGCTGGCTTAGGTTACAGCCCACCCGCTTCTCTGGGATCTCTTCTCTGGTTCATTGTTCTTGGGGTCCCTGGGGGAAGGGTGGACCTTTTGTTTCAGGCTTCTAATTAAAATCTTATAAAAAATGTTTTATATGCCCAGCGGATATGCATACTTCGCCCTGCCCCAGGAATTAAGAGTATTTGAAGTAGTTTAATGCCATCGTAAAGCGATTAATAAAATAACCAGCAGCGTGTGAGTGGAGAGGTGTCCAAAAGTAAAGATGGAACACAGCTCCATACCTTTGACAATATTTATATTTCTTTAAATCCATATAGTGAATCTTTCCTCTTTTAGTTTCATTTCCAAAAGTAACTTGAGCAATGTAAGTCAAAGCAAATCCGATATTCATCTTTTCTCTTTTTACTGGATTTTTTTTCCCCTCTCTTTTGATTTCTCCCAGATCGCTTGCTAGCACTCAGCTTAGCTGTTGGGAAGGGGTGGGACTTGGAATTCCATGTTCACAGAGCTGTGGAATTTCTGAGCCACAGAGGAAACCTGGCGGTCCTAGAAGGCCAGTTTATGGACGGTGGAAAGTTCAGGCTTTCCCCAGCACTAGGCTGCTGAGAGGCAAACCTCCCCCCAGGGCTCTTGGGTTTCCTGGCTTTCTCTTCAGATCCCTTCCCAGTGTCACTGCCCAGCTGCTGCCCTAGGAAGTTTGATGAGATGATCGGATCGGCTTCACATTTCTCCTCCTTGGAAGCTTGAGCTTCTGGGTGGTGTGGGTGTGGGAGGGGGTGTGTGGGAGGGGGTGGAAAGATGTGGGGCAGTGGAGGTTTCATGGTCACATGTGTAAAATAGACCCCTCATCCCCTTGGGATCTGGACGTGGGTTAGTTTAAAAATGGGGAGCTAAATTAAATCTCAGAAGATAGGATTGCAGCAGGTCCCGGGTCGGAGCCAGGACAGGGAGCTGCCAGGTCAGGAACTGTTGCCTCTCTGTGTTCCCCCAGGGGGCCACACAGCCCAGAAGTTTCCTACTCTGACCTTGTAGCTCGGGACCATCAAAGTGTTTGCAGGGAATCATTTCAATCAAGAGCAAAGTTCTTAAAGTAAAATAATCTACTTGAATTTTTAGATTTCAAACCAGAGCGGGAGATGGTGGTATGTTTTGCTCTTCCTGGGTCTGGGAACAATGAAATGGTTCCATTTCATTCCATAAAAATGGAAAGCTTGGCTTGGGGGTTGCTAATGTCCACACATCCTTCAAAGTGCCTTTGATGGGGACACTGTGCTCCTTTCTTCAATTTCAACTCTTCCACTGGTTCCTTGGGGTTCCTTGTGAGAATCTAGTTTGTCTCTGGATAAGGTAACTAAGGATTTCTGTGTGTCAAAGGCTGCCAGTTTTTAAACCATATAAAGTTACTTCTCATGGTAGCTGGAAAGCCGTTATTTCTAAATTGCATTTTGAATTTGGAGGTGTCCATCTTAGTGGTTATTTGGGGTGCTAACTATACTTTGCTTTACTCCTCAGAGGCCAACCACATTTCATAGTATGAAAAAGTTCCCCCTTCCCCTTTCATATTTGACTCTCCATTTACCCAGATTCCCTGTCTGTGGGTTCAAACAACATCAGCTGAAAATATTTGGAGAAAAGGAGAGTATATGAGCATGTGCGGACTTTGTATAATTGTTCCCTAAATGGTGCAGCATGGCAGCTCTTTAGATATTATAGTCTTGTCTTGTCTTGTAGTAGGTGTTAGAAATAATTGAGAGAAATTGCACGGGATCTATTCAGATACCCACCTAAGGTAAAGGACTTGAGTATCTCTGGGCTTTATAGATATGGGAGGTCCTGGACCTAGTTCTTCAAGGTCACTGAGGGATGAGTGTAATTTATTTCTAAATATTCAAAGACTGGGGCTGGCCATTTGTGTTAGAGTGCCTTATAAACTATCTTGAATTAGTGTAGACTTGGAAGTTACATTGCATCAACCCCCCTTTAACCTCTAAGATTCCCCAGAGAAAGAGTAATGACTGTCCCCATTGCTGTAGATGAGGAAAATAAACTATGAAAGATTAGGTGATTTACGTAATGTTACAAAGCAAACAGGAGCCTCATTAAGAAAACAGTGGGATTGCTATTTGCCATTTTTGATGTTGATTTTTGGAAATAGGATAAAGACCCATCCTTTGGCAAAAATAATTATTATGGATAGGAATGCGGAGGATATGAGCTCAGCATGGCTGCACACACCTTTAGTCTCAGCAGCACTCAGGCTGAAGCAGGAAGGTCATGGGCTGAGGGCCAGCCTGTGCTATATGGTAAAAGCCTGTCCACACAACCCCAAAAAAGAACTACAGTATTAGAACGAAACTTAGCTCATTGTTTGGAAGGGCTCTGGTACTCACGGAGTGTGACTCTTAGGAGATTGATTTTGAACTTTTTATAAACCTGATAAATAAAACTATAGAAATTTAATGTTAATTGGTTTGGCGTAGAGAAGACTATCGTCTGGATGTGACTTTTAATACACAAAATCTATAGAGAGGTTAAAATAGAACATCTGCTTGTGCTATAGACATCCCTTGTCAATTTCTGTAATGGGTCAGAGAGCTTTTGTCTTAATAGGAAAGCCTTATATGCAAGTAATGGATGGTGATTGGCGGTTTCCTTTTTCTATCCCCATTAACTGCTTTATTCATTCATTCCTGAAACATTTATCAAGTATTTATCTCAGAGATACAAGTAAGAGGGAGATGCCTCTTGGCCTTAAAGGAACTCAAAATCTATTAGAGGAAAAGGCATGTGCCTGCAGGAGAGTGCTAGATAATGGAACCAGCTGTTAAAACAGGTCTTGGACATTGTTTTAAGATTACTGAATTATAGGGTCAAATATTAGCTTTTCAGGTCCGTAGACCAGATAGTTGATCAATATGACCAGAGTTGTTCAGACTCAAGGAAACTGACATGCATTTGCTGACTCCACAAGAAAAGCAAAATACTGTTTTATTAAAGTATGTTGGGATTTCAATAAAAAAAGTCAATCTGACTATTTGTTTGCTTTGCATCTTTTCCCAGTAAGAAAATCAAAATGGGAAGCATGTTATAAACAAGTGGATTGTCCAGACAAGTGGATTGTGGAGACTGGACTTAGAATAAGGCAGTGAGGACGGTAGCTGTGGCATTAATGGTGGCTGCTCCATTTCTGACAAATCCACTATACCCCCAGGGAATCTAACCTGATGGAGTCCAGCCTTGGTTTTTAAGTAGTGATAGGGAAGGTCTCCTACTATGCAAGTCCTGTTCTTTCTGTGACCGGTTTTTACCCCCTGATTGATTAAAGTGGTGGGGTGTTAGTGTTTAAGTGGAAGTCAATTGAGTTCAAAGGCAGTTTTTGACATAGCAACTGTGCTTACTTCTAGGCCCTATCTGTCTGTCTGTCTGTCTGTCTGTCTATCTATCATCTATCGATCGTCATGACCTCATGTATCCCAGGCTGGTCTGGAACTTGTTATGCTTCTGAGGATGACCCCCGAACCATTGATTTTCCCCTCCTCCACCTTCCAAGTGCTGGGGTTCTAGGCATGTGCCACCAGGCTTTAGTCAGTGCTGGAGCCAGCCCAGGGCTTGGTACATGTGAGGCAAGCACCCTACCAACAGAGCTCCATTCCAATCCATCCCTGTGTTTTAAAGCAAAGCTGATCTCATTAGTTGTGTTTTGGTTTTATCTTTAGGTCTCTCTCTCTCTCTCTCTCTCTCTCTCTCTCTCTCTCTCTCTCTCTCTTGTTCGTTCTGAGTACAACTTGAATTCATCTTTTGCTGTTTCTGTGTAAAGTCCGATACACCTTTGTTCGATGTTCTGTTTTATTGGATTTGGACCCTCTGCTCTTTTCTTTCATGTCGTCCTGGAATTCAGTGCTCTTCTCTGAATGGCCTTCTAGATGGAGTACTGGTTATGCTATGAGAACTTATTTCCTTCTTCATCAGACTGTATTGCTTGCTGAGTGGCAGATGTGTGTTATTAAGTGTCTTGATAGATAGGTAAATATTTATGCTGAGCCCTTAAATGACTGGTAGAATATTTTTCATGAAGGGAGGACACTATAGGTTGTGTTTGGGATCTGGCTGATACTCACTTTTTATCCATTTTACGTGCATGACCTCTTTAGGCCACCGACTGAATAGAAGGTGATGATAGAAACCAGGTTGCAGCAGACTGTCTCTGAGGAGTGCTCTGTCCTGCGGGTGCAACATTCTTCAGTACTGTGCCGCTCAGCTGCTTCTGCTCTCTTACAACCATGTTTCATTGGTCTGTTGAGTAACAAACCACCCAGAAGTCTAGTAACTTAACTGTGTTGATTGTGTCTCACAGTTCTGAATTCTGGTCAAGGGCCAGCTGACTGGTGTAGTTGAAAGTTTTCCTATGTCCCGCCCTTCCTGCAGCCGCTTGGACAAGTAAACACACAGGGGCTTATATTAATTACAAACTGCATGGCCATGGCCTCTAGCTCAATTTTCTTGCTAACTAGCTCTTATAACTGAACTCAGCCCATTTCTATTAATCTAAATGTTACCACATGGTCCGTGGCTTTACCTGTGTGCCATTACATGCTGCTTCCTGGACGGCAGGATGGCATCTCCTCCACCTCTGCCTTTCTTTTTCCTGTTTCTCTCCTGGGTTTTCCGCCTGCCTCTAAGCTGCCTTGCCATAGACCAAACAGCTTTATTTATCAACCAATCAGAGCAACACGTATTCACAATGTACAGAAAGACATCCCACATATGGATTGGTTCTGCTCTAGTTATCTAGGGAGGCCGTGTCTAAAATGGCCTCTTCACTCCTGTGATGTGTTTGCCTTGGGGGAGTGGAATATATAAGATGGCCCTTCTTGATGGCCATCTTATGTTTTTTCTTAGTAGTCTCAAAATAGTAGAATTTTTAGAAATATATTTTCACCAGCCCTTTGAGACTTTCATAATGCATACAATGCGTTTTGATCATGTCCACCCCTCCTCCTCCCCCTAAGTCTTCCACCTTCATCCCCCACCCCACCCCAACTTCAGGGCCGTATGACCCACTGAGTCCCCTTTTTGCTTCCTGTGTCTTCACGGACATGGGACCATTCACTGGAGCATGATCCATCTTCCAGGACCTTCATCCCTAAAGAAAACTGATTAGCCTCTGCCTCCAGCAGCAATCAGCCACCAATGGCTCTTCAGCTGTGGGGCTGTGAGCCCATCCCCCCACCACGCTGGAATGTTGACTGTCTTGGTTTTGTTCGGGTCTTGTGTTGACTATGAGTTCATGAATGCAGTGATCCTAGAATATAGTGCCCAGAATATACTTTCATTTCAGTCTGTCCTACCCACCCTCCGGCACTTACGGTCTTTCTACTCCTTCATCCATTATGATTCTTGAATCTTTTTTTGGGGGGAGGGGGGTGTAATGCAGATGTCCCATTTGTGGCTGAGCACCTCACAGATGTGTGTTCTTTGCGCTTTTACCAATTGTGGGTTTCTACATGAACCAATGTCCATGGCACAAAGATGAGGCTTGGCAGCTGCAGAGACAGGGGGATTCTTTGTATGGCGCTTAGCTCAGCTTGGAAAGAGGAAGGAAGTGCCTTTCCTAGAGGGTACCTTTGGAATGCACATGATGACTTTCCTACTTGGTTTTGGTAGTCCAAGCCAGCCTGTGTTCAGAGGAAGAGGAAGTAGCCTCCACCTTTTGGTATGAGAGCAGCATCCGTACAGTGAGGAAGGGCGAAGGGTCGGGCCACCTGGAGCCTTCCTTAGAGAGCATCTAAAGTGGGTCTGATGGGATGTAGTTCAAGAACTCAGATGTGACGCTTGAGCCAGATGAGTGCTAAAGGAGCACAGCTAACATTGTTTTAAATGAAGTCTCTAGTGGGTGGAGATCGTGATTTCTAGTGGCAGAAAGTGACTGGTCAAAATCAGTTAGGAACTGATCACAAATGACTGATGGGTAAACCTAAATTTGAATCAAGTCTCAGTCTCTCCGTCTGTCTGTCTGTCTGTCTCTATATATCTCCCCCTACCCCAGACCGTGTTCTGGTATGTGTCTGGCCTTGAACACAGCAATCTCCTGCCTTAGCCTTCCAGATGCTGACATTATAGATGAGAGAATAACCAGGCCTGACAGGTGTCAGTCTGTTGATTTAAAGTTGTTTTCCTTCTCAAATGAGAGCGTAATAGCCTTTTATCCTAACCATCTAGAAGAGCTGTTGACAGTTATTTTCCTTACCCAAGGCAGGTGTTAAGGAATAATGCCTCATAATGACAGGTTCTTGAGTTCATAATTCTACCGGGAAATTTTTGCAACAAATTTTCTTTCTTTCTGGTGCTCTAATGTGAAGTGGGCTTGAAGTGACCCTGGTCATGGTTCTTTTTCTTCAGGTGAGCCAGTTGGTGAAGGTCTCACATATATAGTTAGATTTTTAAAAAATGTGGAAGGTGCCCTTGTTTGAGATGCACAGACTTTGACGGTCAGTTTTCTTTATTGTAGTCATGGCTGGCTTATAAGATTTTTTGGCAGTCTGGGAAGACATGATGTTGTGTGAAGGTTTTTTGAACAGTTTGCACCTCTTTCCCATGTTTATGATCATGTATCTCTCTAGCATACCTTGAAAACAGTTTTACAGTAAAAATAAACATTTGTTTGAAATATTCACTAAGAAACCAAGACTCAGGGTCTTAAAACTTCCCCAGGGGCAAAGGAGACAAATAATTCACCTTCATAGGACTTGGGTGGAGGACAAGAGATGCATCCATCCCCTTTATATAGTAAGGAAGCCACCATCTAAACACGGGCTTTAAGACGGTGCTCAAAGATCAGTGTGATGTACGCAAAGCCGGAGCAGCTAGAGAAGACATCCTGGGGAAGACCTGGAAATCTGAAGCTGACTCTGATAGTCCATCACGTAGCAGCAGTTGACAGATGGGATTGCAAGAAGCTACAGAGGGTGGAGAAAGTCTTTGGCAGGTCCTTGTTCATTGTTCAAGATTAGTGTCCATATTAAAGAACTGAAATAAAATTAAACACACAAAATAAATCAATAAGTAGACAGATGAATTCAGGAGTTCTCAGATGAAGAAGTATAAATGGCCAATAAATATGTGAAAATCTTTAAGGTATTATCAGGCAGATACAACTAGAAATTAGGTTGAGATTCCATCTTACCCTAGTAAGAGTGGCTATCATTAAGAAAACAAAAAGTGGGGGCAGGAGAGGTGGCTTAGTGGTTAAGAGCGTTTGCTGCTCTTGTACAGGACTGGGGTTCAGTTCCCAGCACCCATGTGCTGGCTCACAACCATCTCTAACTTCAGCTTCAGGGGATCTGACGCCTTCTTTGGACCTCTAAGGGCACCAGGCATGCATATGGTACACATACATACATACAGGCAAGACATTCATGCACATAGAATAAAGTAAATCTAAAAAGAAAGTGAGCGACAAAGGGTGGTGAGGATCTGGGAGAGAAATGGACCCATGTGCTGGTGGGACTGTGAATTAGAACAGCCACCGTGGAAGTCAGAATGGAGGTTCCTCAAAAATCTAAAACTAGAATTACCTGCAGGATCTAGCTGTCCCGTTCCTGGGGCTTATACATAGAGTAACTGAGGTTGGAATCCTGTAGAGATGCCTTAAATCTGTTGGCTGCAGCACCGCTCACAATAGCCAACTTACCGATCAGCCTGGGTCTGTAAGGAAGTGTGGTAGGATTCACAGTGGAGTATTAGTCAACCATAAAGAGCAAAAGTGGGTTGTTTTCACAGAAATGGAGCTGTGGTGGTAAGAGAAGCAAGGCGGACGTGGGAAGCAAATGGTCACACCTTTTCTATCATATCTAGACTCTAGAGGTGTTTTGTTGTTGTTTGCTTTTTAAAGAGTCTGAGAAGAAGGAGAGGCTGGAGGAAGGACAAGAGAAGGGGAATGGGCGTATCTGAACACAATCACAGTATGTGGTGTATAGATACGGAAATTGAGCACAATCTCAGTAGTGGTGTGTACATACGGAGATTGAACACAATCACAGTGTGTGATGTATACATACAGAGAATGAACACAATCACAGTGTGTGGTGTATACATAGGGAGATTGAACACAATCACAGTGTGTGATGTATACATACAGAGATTGAACACAATCACAGTGTGTGGTGTATACATAGGGAGATTGAACACAATCACAGTGTGTGATGTATACATACAGAGATTGAACACAATCACAGTGTGTGGTGTATACATACAGAGAATGAACACAATCACAGTGTGTGGTATATACATATGGAGATTGAACACAATCACAGTGTGTGATGTATACATACAGAGATTGAACACAATCACAGTGTGTGGTGTATACATATGGAGATTGAACACAATCACAGTGTGTGATGTATACATACAGAGAATGAACACAATCACAGTGTGTGGTGTATACATATGGAGAATGAACACAATCACAGTGTGTGGTGTATACATATGGAGATTGAACACAATCACAGTGTGTGATGTATACATACAGAGAATGAACACAATCACAGTGTGTGGTGTATACATAGGGAGATTGAACACAATCACAGTGTGTGATGTATACATACAGAGAATGAACACAATCACAGTGTGTGGTGTATACATAGGGAGATTGAACACAATCACAGTGTGTGATGTATACATACAGAGATTGAACACAATCACAGTGTGTGGTATATACATACGGAGATTGAACACAATCACAGTGTGTGGTGTATACATACGGAGATTGAACAAATCACAGTGTGTGATGTATAGATACGGAGATTGAACACAATCACAGTGTGTGATGTGTACATACGGAGATTGAACACAATCACAGTGTGTGGTGTGTACATACGGAGATTGAACACAATCACAGTGTGTGGTGTATACATACGGAGATTGAACACAATCACAGTGTGTGGTGTGTACATACGGAGATTGAACACAATCACAGTGTGTGGTGTGTACATACGGAAATTGAACACAATCACAGTGTGTGGTGTATACATACGGAGATTGAACAAATCACAGTATGTGGTGTATAGATACGGAGATTAAACACAAACACAGTAGTGGTGTACAAATACGGAGATTGAACACAATCACAGTAGTGGTGTATACATATGGAGATTGAACACAATCACAGTAGTGGTGTATACATACCTCGGTGGCATTTCAATATAGCATAGTGAAATCCATTATTTTTAGTCAGTGTCTGTGGTGATATATTGTGGACCCTAATAAAATTTGCCCGAAGATCAGAGAACAGAACAAGCCACTAGATTAAACATAGAGGCCAGGCAGTGGTAGCACATGCCTTTAATCCTAGCACTTGGGAGGCAGAGATCCATGTGGATCTCTGTGAGTTCAAGGCTACACTGGAAACAGAGCCTGGCAGTGGTGGTACACACCTTTAATGCCAGTACTGGGGAACACACACACCTTTAATCCCAGCACTAGAGAGGTTGAGGCAGGAAGTGATATGGTGGGCAGAGAAAGGTATATAAGGCATGAGGAGACAGGAACTAAAACTTTTCAGCTGAGGAACCCCTTTTGGCTAGAGGCCTTTTGGCTAGAAGGCTTTTTCAGGCTGAGGAGTTGGTGAGGTAAGAGGTGGTGGTTGTGACTTGTTCCATTGTCTCTCCAAACTTTCAGCATTTACCTCAATATCAGGCTCCAGATTTTTTATTAAAAGACCTTTTGGAATTTGAGCAGCAAATGTTTAAGTCTATGCTAATAAAATAAAAAAAAAAAGTGTAAGACTGAAATCTCCTGCATCAAAAATAGCTCTTATCTTCAGAGGCAAGAAATAGCTTTCTTGGTCTGTAGATTCATGTAATAATTAGTGATAATTAGCCTGCCATGCTACCTCGCCTGGGCATTGGAACTTCAACATGTCACTGGATCTGTCGTGAGTGACCTGAGGAGGCAGCTGTCCTCACCTGCCGGGGGAAAGTGGGGTGTTTCATAGGCTTTGGTGCCATTGCGGGCCCTCAGCTGCAGTTAGCCTGGCCCTCAGTCTTCACCAGCTCTTCCTGTGTTCTATTCACAGACGGCTGTCCTGAGGCGGCAGGGGCGGTATGTACGGTCCACGGTCCCCTCGAACGCAGAGGAGGAGGCACAGAGCTTATTTGTCACTGAGGTAGGTTTTCATGTTCTCTGCATCATGTGCATTATAAAGACGTTTCCCTCCACCCCTGCCTTTTCACTAAATCTTGTTCTTCTCAATGCTGTCAAAGAGGTAATGACATTTATATGACAATTAAAATAGAAAGTTTTGGGTGTGTAGAATGAACGAAAATGTTTGCAGAGCTCATTTGTAATTCCCAAATACCTATTTCTACGGAGTTTTTCTTGGGGACATAGACTGAAGGGTAACTGGTAAATGGAACTATGTCATCAGTACGGTTTGTAACGGTCGATTCAGCAATGCATTATGGGTTCTTTTGCTTCCTGGTATGTTTGTATTTGCAGGTTAGGTTAAGGACTAGAACCAGGTGCTTATAGGCACACCTGATTATCTCTGACCTGTGTGAGATATAATCACGGTCTTTCTTGTTTGAACACACAAAGAATAACCTGACCAAAGAGAAATCATCACCAACTAGAAGCATGGCTTTGGCTCCCTGTGTTTGCTTATTCCTCCAGCTGTTTTTAGGTAGAAGAAACTAATCTGGAATTTTGTTTCTTGAAATGTCTCTTCCTTTAGAAATGAGTTTGGGGGCCCAGCAAGATGACCCAGTAGGTAAGGGTGCCTGGCAACACCAGTTAGATCTCCAGGACCCACACATAGAAGAAGAAAGCCAACTCTACAGGTTGTTCTCTGACTTTCACACACACACACACACACACACACACACACACACACACACACACACACACACACACTATTTAAAAATGAGTTGGGCCCAATTTTTTCTAGTTGATATTTAGATGAGATACATTCCCATTAGTAAAACTGCAAATAAGGCGTGCTTTTTAAAGTGAAGACCAGTTAAATAACAATAGTTTGTTTTACTAGAGATTTAAAAATAAAAAATCTGCATATAAAATGTTTAAAGCAGTGTTCTGTCACCTCCTAAAGGTTATGTCCTGCTTCATTTCCTTCTCCACCACATTAGCACCTTTAGGTGTGTTTACACAGACTTCCATACACACACTAGGTGTGTTTACACAGACTGCATACATACACTAGGTGTGTTTACACAGACTTCCATACACACACTAGGTATGTTTACACAGGCTTACACACACACTAGGTGTGTTTACACAGGCGTCTATACACATACTAGGTGTGTTTACACAGACTTCCATACACATACTAGGTGTGTTTACACAGGCGTCTATACACATACTAGGTGTGTTTACACAGGCTTACACACACACACTAGGTATGTTTACACAGGCTTCCATACACACACTAGGTATGTTTACACAGGCGTCTATACACATACTAGGTGTGTTTACACAGGCTTACACACACACACTAGGTATGTTTACACAGGCTTCCATACACACACTAGGTATGTTTACACAGGCTTCCATACACACACTAGGTATGTTTACACAGGCTTCCATACACACACTAGGTGTGTTTACACAGGCGTCTATACACATACTAGGTGTGTTTACACAGGCTTACACACACACACTAGGTGTGTTTACACAGACTTCCGTACACACACTAGGTATGTTTACACAGGCTTACACACACACACTAGGTATGTTTACACAGACTTCCATAACACACTAGGTGTGTTTACATAGACTTCCATACATACATACACTAGGTATGTTTACACAGACTTCCATACACACACTAAGTATGTTTACACAGACTTGTATACACACACTATGTATGTTTACACAGACTTCCACACACACACTAGGTATGTTTACACAGACTGCATACATACAGTAGGTGTGTTTATACAGGCTTACACACATACTAGGTATGTTTACACAGATATGAACACTTCTTTAAAGGCAGGCTTTGGCAAAAATGTGACTTCAGACAAAATCTGCCCTGCAGACATTTTCATGACTAATGTTTTATTAATCCATGGCCTTGCCCATCTGTGTACATATTGGGCTGTAGTCATAATACAACCGACTTGAGATAAAGTGACCCTGAAAGCTCATGGTGTTAGGACTGTCTGAACTTCCACAGAATGTTTTCTGACTTCTGCCTTAGAGCATGTGGTGAAATTATCACTCTGTTCTCCCAACTCTTTAAAAAAGCTTTGTTTTTGTTTTTATGGTGGGGGAAAACCCTCAGTTACATTTTTTTAAAGATTTGTCTGTTCTTAATGTTTATGGGTGTTTTACCTGCATGTATACATGTGTACCACGTTGTGTTGGTGCCCCTGGAGGTCAGAGAAGGGTGTTGGAATCCCTGGAACTGGAGTTATGAATGGTTGTAAATCATGATGTAGGTGCTGGGAACTGAACCCAAATCCTCTGCAAGAGCAACAAGTGTTCTTAACTCCTGAGCCATGGCTCCAGCCCAAGTTATTTTGAGTCTGAATGTTTGTGTGTGTGTGTGTGTGTGTGTGTGTGTGTGTGTGTGTGTGTGTGTGTGGTGTGTCTGCAGTGCCAGCAGAGACCAGAGAGGGCATCAGCTCTCCTGGAAGTGAAGTTACAGATGGTTGTGAGCCATCGAGTAGGTGCTGGGAATTGAACCCAGGTCCTCTGTATGAATACCCAGTGCTCTTAGCCACTGGGCCATCTCTCCAGCCCCTCAGTTAAGTGTTTGAATCACTTCAGGCTAAACAATTCCTGATCCGTCCTGAGCTGCTGGAGCCCATGTGACTAAACTGTGTTACGTCTTTTCCATCTGCTGTCTACCCTCTAGTCTAGAGGACAGTGAACTTGTAAAAAACAACAACAACAAAAACAAAAAGCAAACAAAACAAATTCCTTCATATGCCTGTCACTCTAACTTAATATTCTTGTTGAGGTTCCCAAGTTTGAAAGGTGAGCTAAAGCTGTGTCACATGCCTACCCATTTGGACCCAGTTTTCTTATTAGACTCCTGAGGGAATCTGTTACGTCAAAGACTTTCTGGAGTCTTTACCTGGTGCCTCTGCCTTGGGATTTAGCCAGTGCCTACAGTTAGACAGGCACCGGCACTTGTTGAGTGAATCTCTGGGTAGTTTAGAATGCTTGATGCTTTCTGCAATTCCTTTGATTTTACATTTGCTTAGTGTGTGTGTGTGTGTGTGTGTGTGTGTGTGTGTGTGTGTGTACACATGTACATGCGTCCCACAATGCATACATGGAGGTCTGAATACATCTTGCAAGAGTTCATTTCTCTTCTTGCACTGTGGGCTTCGGAGGGTTGAACTGGGGTCATCAGGCTTGGTGGCTAGTTCCTTTACCACTGAGTCCTTACTACCCAGTTCCTTACAAGTTTAAATATTTAGGCATTATATTTCCCTATTTTGCTTAAAGTTGTAAACACATGGGCATTCAGATGCTCCCCTCATAACAACATTCGCACTCCCTGCCTTTGTCCCCCCTTGCTCTTCATTTGCTGGGCATATGCTGTACCTCAGGATGGTTTAACGTCTGGTTAGAACGATGGTGTGCAACTTTTGCTACAGTTCTTGAGAGACCGTTACGGCCAGATGAAGAGAATAGGAGTATGCTACACAGAGTCAGGCCTGCCTCCACGGGCCGGCAGACCACGGGCAGCTGTAGGAAAACCCATGAGTACATGTGACTTTTCTTTTTTTTTTTTTTTTTTTTGGTTTTTCAAGACAGGGTTTCTCTGTGTAGCTTTGTGCCTTTCCTGGAACTCACTTGGTAGCCCAGGCTGGCCTCAAACTCACAGAGATCCGCCTGTCTCTGCCTCCCGAGTGCTGGGATTAAAGGCGTGCGCCACCACCGCCCGGCTATGACTTTTCAAACCATGTTCTGTGGCTTTGGAATCTGATTTTGAATGTGGTTATCTGAGGTCCAGGTGTGAAAGTTTTGCTGGAAATTGTGAAAAAGTATTTGTTAGAATAAATAACATTTAAAAATGTTTACCATTGCGTGGTCAAATGGAGAGAAGTTGCTCACTCCCCTGGCTGACTCTGCCCTTGGCCTTTCTCTCCTGTTTATTCTGCCTCCAAAGAGTAATCTAGAACACCCACACTCCCCTCCCTTCATATCTTTTCAAGCAGAGTTGCTCACTGTGAAGCCTGGCATAGAAAAACAGAAATTAAAAAGCAGCACCCATTGTTATTACTGTTGTAAGTTGGTAGCTGCCCGGGTGGAGGCTGTGACACAGACAAAACACTGGGTGTAAATGAGCCAGAACAAGAATAGTGACTTGGTTCAAAAGCGTTAGGCACACACAATTTACCCCCCCCCCCAGCACAAATACGTCTTTTCACATGCTCTTCTTCTGTACTCAGTTTTGTGTATGTCAAGAGCTAACTATCTAGAATTTCACATGACCTAAGCCCACTTTAACAAGCTGGACTTTCAGCTACCAAATTCCACTCATTCATATGTGAAGATCTGACTGGTGTAGCCTTGTCCATCTTAAGACTGCACAGCCCTCAGATGGGTGCTGACATGCCAGATGGGAGATGAAGGGCACCCTGCCCCTCCTTGTCGGAGTGAGTGCCCCATACAGTACACACACACACACACACACACACACACACACACACACACACACACACACACAGGTAAAAAGGCCATGATGCCATGTGAGTTGGAGTCTACTACATCTTTCCTCCTCATAACCTCACTCTGTCACTTAGGAACGTGAAGAAAAACCGAGGATAGATTTAAGTGACAGCACTAACAACCCTAGTTCTGTTAGTAAACATCATGAAAGGGTCTTGAGACTCACGCACTTAAGACATATGGCCTCTTTCCAAACCATGTGCTAATGGTCAGCGGGTACAGGCACCTGCTGCCAAGCATGCTGGCCTGAGTTTGACCCTCCAGACCCATATGGTGGAGGGAGAGCATTGACTCTGGCAAGTTGTCCTCTAGCCTCTGAAAGGACCCACACTGTAGCTAAGTTTTCCTGCCTGGCCCACAGTCAGGACAAATCTTTGTCACCCACCAGCCCCACAGCCGCTCAGACCCAACCAAGTAAACACAGAGACTTATATTGCTTACAAACTGTATGGCCGTGGCAGGCTTCTTGCTAACTGTTCTTATAGCTTAAATTAACTCATTTCTATTAATCTATACCTTGCCACATGGCTTGTGGCTTACCAGAGTCTTCACATGCTGCTTGTCATGGCAGCGGCTGGCAGTGTCTCTCTGCCTCAGCCTTCCGCTTCCCAGAATTCTCCTCTCTCCTTGTCCCACCTACTTCCTGCCTGGCCACTGGCCAATCAGTGTTTTATTTATTGACCAATCAGAGCAATTTGACATACAGACCATCCCACAGCACCACACACCGTGGAGACTCCCTCCCAGACCCTGGATTAGGCACAAACCACACCCAATCACCTGTTTTCACAGAGAGATCCTTTATTAAGTAGGGAAGAAAAGTTAAAGTAGCTGCTTTCTGACTCAGAAAACAGCAGCAAATGACCTTGTAGGTGTAACTTTTAAGAAGAGAAAAAGGAGAGGTCTCTGTTAGAGTGGGCTAGGATGCCGTGGTATGCTTTGGTTGGACATGTTTGTAGATGGGTTTTTCTTTGGGCCGCCAGCTCACAAAAAAACAACATAGATACTTATACATTATGAAAGCTCAGCCGATAGCTTAGGCTTGTTTCTAACTGGCTCTTATATCTTAAATCAGCCCATTTCTATTAACTTACTTTCTGCCTCATGGTTTATTACCTCATCTCCGCAGTGCCCATCCTGCGTGCTCTGTGTCTCCTGGCATCTCCGTCTTCTTCTTCCCAGTGTCCTCTCTGCCCAGCAAAGCTTGCCTAGCTATTGGCTGTTCAGCTTTTTGTCAAACCAATCAGAGAGACACATCTTCACAGTGTACAAAAAGATTATTCCACACACATGTTAATTACGTGAGCCAAAGGGGCTTTTGATTGCTGGACTTCGGTAGTTAGCCTGTGGAATTAGTCTGCCGTAAGAAAATGTCCAAATGAGGAACAGGCCTTGATGGCTAGCTTTAGGGATATACTCTGTGGTTTATAAGGAAGGGGGCTGGGCAAGGCCGGCCTGCACCATGTTTGCCAAGTCCAGGCCTGCTAGAGCCCTCCGGCCTCTACGTGAGCACGTTCCCCACAGACAAATAAATAAATGCAGTCTTCTTAGTAACTTTCCCATTGCCGACCAAGGTAGCTTATAGAAGAGTTTATTGGGGTCGTACAGTTCAGGGGGAGAGTCCATGACCCGTGGGCAGGGAGAATGGTAGGAGGCAGTCACTGAGAACGCCCATCTTGATTCACAAGCATGAGCCTGAGCGAGAGGCTTTGGGAATGGTGCAGGCTTTTGAAATCTCAAAATTCTATACCCTCCAGTGACACACCTCCTCCAACAAGGCCACACTCCAACAAAACCACACCTCCTAATCTTTTACAAGCAGACCAACTGGGGACCAAACATTTAAATATATGAGCCTCTAGGGGCAATTCTCCTTCAAACTGCCGTAGTACCATAACTCTTTTTTTTTTTTTAAATAAAAACAAATGATTATAAGCCAGGAATAGTAATTGCTATTTCAATGTCACCATATAAAAGCTGCTGTCAGATCATTAATATTGATAACTTGAAACAGCATTTTTCCCAAGGGTCATGTTTCACTGGTTCAAAGTCTTATACCTCGTGGGAGACTCTGCAGGTAGAATTTTGACAGCCCATGATTGATGGCAGAACTTTGATATGTCTCTCGGGTCTGACTCCCCAGAAAGTCACCTGACTTTGTTTCTCTGGTTTGTCTAAATCCTGAACAGTGCATCAAAACCTACAACTCTGACTGGCATCTTGTGACCTATAAATATGAAGATTACTCAGGAGACTTTCGACAGCTTCCGAGGTGAGTCACTTGTTAGATGGACACATGAGGACACGTGTGGCTCCATCTGCATAGTCAGAGCCATGTGGAAACAGACGATTGTGAGACTGGCTGTCATACTCTGATGGGGTAGACAGCATGAGAACATGTAGGTGAATTAATCCTGTTCTGAAATTCTGTTTGGAGGCCAGAAAGTTTTCACTAAAGTGTATAAAGATAAGGCCACTATATTGAAATGTTCTGCAGTATGGTTTTATGTTTATTAGACTGACCACTTTTTGTTAGCATTTATTAATTTTATGAAGTAATGAGTTTCATCATGACATTTCATCCACGTATATAACACTCTGATCATCTTCAATCCTCCTTTACCTCCCACTGTTCAGTTTTCACACG
Source organism: Peromyscus maniculatus bairdii (assembly GCF_049852395.1). Classification (NCBI taxonomy): domain Eukaryota; kingdom Metazoa; phylum Chordata; class Mammalia; order Rodentia; family Cricetidae; genus Peromyscus; species Peromyscus maniculatus. The sequence goes on along the minus strand of NC_134860.1, from coordinate 119,142,651 downwards.
CTCCTTCCACTTTCTCATATTCACGCCTTCCTTTTTATTGACATACGTCCACACACACGCTCCTGGGATCATAATCACATGTTCACACGCATACACTGTGCTGTGAGCATGTTCTCTGCTGTCCACCACTCTCCCCATTCCTGCCTGGCCCCCACATCCTCAGGCACATTCTTTTATGTCATCTATGCCTCTGTGGTTTTTATGTATCTGTATAAAATTTAGGCACCACATATGGAAGAAAGCAGGTATTTGTGTTTCTGAGACGGGTATAATTTCTGTAATATGACTATTTCCAGTTGCATTCATTTTTTAGGGCTGAAAACAATTTCATCTTATGTATCCATTCCTCTGTTGACAGACACCTAGGTTGGTTCCAGCTTAATTCATGAGAATAGTTTCTCTCTCTCTTCTCTCTTCTCTCTTCTCTCTTCTCTCTTCTCTCTTCTCTCTCTCTCTCTCCCTCCCTCCCTCCCTCCCTCCCTCCCTCCCTCCTTCCCTTCCTCCCTCCCTCCCCCCCTCCCCCCACCCACCCATCTTAGGTGTCTGTGTGTTTCTTCAAAAGAATATTTTGGAAAAGAAACGTGTGAAGACTATCTATAGTAAAGAAATATTGTTCTGAGAAAGTAACTCTGATAACAAATGTTTTTCCAGGTCAATTCCTTGCCTGCTTTGAAACTTTAACTGAGAGCATACCAAAAGCAATTGTGTTCAGATAGGTTTGTCACCAAGGGAAGCGGGTGGAGAGGGCTGTTAGAAAACAACGCGTTCCGAACCCAGCTGCAAAGGGGAGTGTGATTGGTGCTGGAAACCGAGCAAACGGAGAGGGCTGTTCTCAGGGTCACTATCACGACTGAAAATCTTAGGGAACCCAAATTAACGCGTTCTTGGGTTTGTTGCGTCTGTGAGATTTTGAGCACTTTGTACTTTTCTCCCTGGACCTCGCTGTTTGTTTTTCCTATGTGTGTGGCTCAGCCACTCCTTAGAGTGTTCAGCCAACTTCCTGATTACCTCTTTTTAAACATCACAACTCCCGGCCAATGTTATTTTCTCCACATGGATGGGCTCCCTAGCTCTATAGTTCCCCAATTCTCACTTGGGATTTGGGAATGATTCCTATTTAATCCAATAAATCTACCTTCCTTGTCTTGCTCAGACTATCCCCATGTTGAAAGATAACTGACTACATGTATTCTTTGTTTACTATGGGGTAGATTTTAACTGTTGGTTGATTTTGCCATTGAGCATTAATAAGAATTTCTAGCTGAATGGAGCATTGTAATTGGGATTACGGACTCTGGGTTTCGTCTGGGTTCGCTTTGCTCTCTATATGCCTCAGTTTCCTCCTGGTTAGTAGTTTGACAACGGCCCCCACCAGCTCAAATGAGTCAGTGAGAGGGCATGTGTAAAGTACCCAGCATGCCCAGCACATGGCTATCCACATGATTGCAGCTACTGCTGCTGTGGTCATCAATACTGTCCATCATTAATTATTTCATCACCCTCCATCATTAATCACTTAAAATTCTGTGACCCACTAATTCTTTTCTCTGTCATATTTTATATTAAATTTTTCCCACCAAGTCTTCTACTTAGTACACAATCCACTTTCTTCCATTTAATAGGCCTCCTAGCTCTAGCAAGCTGTGTCTCCATGTCTACAGGTCTACAGGTCTGCGGTGCTGTGTGGACCTTTGACTGGGGTCCCTTGTCTCATTGAAAAGCAAAGGCATAGATGGTGTTATTCTTTACCTTAGGGGCCACTGTTGGGCTTGTTACGGGCTGGCTCTTCTGATGGATGGAGACATAGACTCTATTGATTATGCAATTACAAAGCAAGTTTTCTTTCTTGTTTTTCAAGCAAACTGGCCAAGTTGGATAAACTTCCAGTTCACGTCTATGAAGTCGATGAGGAGGCCGACAAAGATGAGGTGGGGTTCCTGCTCTCTCCTGCCTCTCTTCTCACTTGAGTCTCTGGTTGTGCAGGCTTCAGGAGACGTACCAAACTTACGCCCAAACAGGAATTGGGATGTTTAATGAAGCAAAGGAAGAATTTTTTTAAAATATATTTTTGGGTTGTCTTAAGGTTCCTGCTTTATCTTGACTGCTCAGCACCTCATGCTCTCTGACCTGTGTTTTGTTCTGAGATCATTTGCAAAGATTTGGATCAGATCTTAGACCTTGAATTTAGACAGTTTTCAACAGGGTCTCTTCCCCTGGCAGCCCGTGGAAGTAAAATGGTTATTTCTCCAGTGGCTGTTTTAGCGCAGGCTGACTTTAATAAGCTCCCTAACTCTTGGAGAAAAGAGTCCTTAGAGAAGTGTAGAAAGAGTGTGGGGCCTTACAGTTGTCTGCTCAGGAAGGGAATCCCCATCGTGAGTTTAGACTCCTTCCCCCTTTCCTTAGCCGTACACTGAGTACAGCATTAACCATCTTTAGAAGTTAATATTCATGGCCCTGGGCAGAGGCAGGTGGATCTCTGTGAGTTAAGGCCAGCCAGGGCCACACAGTCTTTTTTAAAGGAGCTGATTACAGGACTGGGAGGCCCAAGTGGAGGTTCACATGCAGAGGTGCCCCGGGCTTCGGAAACCCTTGGCGGGCAAACGATTCCTCAGTTCCAATGATCATAATGCGAACACCACGAATACTGACAGTGAATGGTTGGGGACAAAGCTGGAGCCAGGCCTTCTTCCCACGGCTGTCAGCTTTGTCAACAAACCCGAGGCCATTTGCAGGCAATGTTGCCTCTGTCTGTCTACGCTCTCTCCCGGCGTGTGCAGCCTCTGTCACTGGAAGCTGATGTTGTCACTGTGTAGTCCACATGCTGTGCAGCCAAGTTACAGGGAAAAAAAAATGTCAAAAAGTGTTAAATGGCTTAACGGATTTGTGTTGGGCCACATTTATAGCTGTTCGTGGCTGTGTGTGCTGGCTGCAGCTGGGACAGGCACCAGCCCAGTGCCCACCAGCTCACACCCAGAGCTCGCTGGGTAGGTCTGAGCTTGAAGACACACTTTTATTCTAGCTCCTGCCTCCTCCGGCCTCCCTTCCCCTCACCCGGTCATTTTACAATGCCTTCCTGCATGGCCTTGTCTTTCCTTTTCTTTATTCACCTTCCCCTGAACCAAGCCTCTGGGAAGCATTTCAAGAATTTTCTTTTGTCCTCTAAGCACGGAGGAGTGTAGTTTGAAAACTTTTTTTCATGAAACCGGGTGAGGCAGTTCAACTGAGTGGTATGTGGTTTCTGCGGCTTATTAAATTCCCAAAAGTAAAAATTTGGCCAGAACTAACCTGACCTTAAAAGAACAGGATATCTGGACGTTTAGGCTCATTTTCTCTCACTACAAATGGACTCCAGTGTGACTTAGGGGCATTGGTGTCCCAGTAGAGTAGTCGTGAACAGATGGAATGATTTTCCCATTGGTGAAACTCACAGAAAGTAATCTGTGTAAAGCAGTGGATTGATGTTGTGGCATTTTCCTCCCCTCCTAGGATGCTGCTTCCCTGGGGTCTCAGAAGGGTGGGCTCACCAAACATGGCTGGCTGTACAAAGGCAACATGAACAGTGCGATCAGCGTGACCATGAGGGTAAGAGGGCGTCACCCTGCTTCTCCCCACATAAACCTTGCTACTCTGGCTCGAACATACTGCACAAGGTGAACAGGCGTGCCGGTTTTCCCCACAAAAGGGATACTGTCAGGCTCCTAAGATGCTTTCCTTCTAAAGGACCTGAGTTCAAGTCCCACTACCCCTACCAGGCAGCTCACGACTGCCTGTAACTCCCGCTCCAGGGGTATCCCACACCTCTGGCCTCCACCGGTACCAGCATTTCTATATGCATACCCACACACAGACACAGACACATAGTTAAAAATTTTTTTTTTTAAAAAAGTAAAAGTAGTTTAAGAAATTATGCAGGAGAGGCCAGGGTGAATCTTAAGGAGAAAAGAAACAGTGAGAGGAAGGTGAGGCGAACACAGAGATGGGAAGTAACCCAGAGGAGTGCTGACTACCAGAATCCCGAGGCTCAAAAGACAGCCCTGTTGTATGAGTGAGGAACTCGGGCGGTTGAGAGCATCTCTGTCTCAAGGGTGGAACTTTTCCCCTACCTTTGGGTGGTTCCGTAAAATCTCAAGCTCTGTGGATGAGAAACAGTGACCCATGGATGATGGTGACACCTTCTTAAGACAGATAGGCAGGAAGACCATGAACCATGGTGGGGGATCTTCCTGCAGCCAGGCCTGTTACCAGCAGCATTGGCTAGACTCCCACTGGGGTTACAGAATTCTTCAAGAGTCCTAGTGGCTTATCAGTTCCCACTGTCCATTTAGAAAGAAGAACTGTCTCTGTTTGTTTGTTTTGTTTTCAGTCATTTAAGAGGCGGTTTTTCCACCTGATTCAACTCGGTGATGGATCCTATAATCTAAATTTTTATAAAGATGAAAAGATCTCCAAAGAACCCAAAGGATCCATATTCCTAGATTCCTGCATGGGTGTGATTCAGGTGAGTATGAAAAGAATTTTTATTTAGGTTTCTGGTCTGCAGCGATACTATGCAAGAATGAGCAGATTCAGGGAAATGCTTCTAAACATGGTGTAATTAGGTAGAAACATAATACCTAACCTGAAAACAAAGCTTACTTTTCATCATTCTGAAGATGGCAGGATACTGTAGTAGGCAGGAGCCCTGCAGTGTGCGAGGTTTTGTGTTTAAAACTTGGGCATGATGACAGAGAATGAGTCAGAGGGGGACCTTAAGTTCAAGGCCAGCCTGGGCCGCGTAGTAAAACCCACCGAACTGGGATGTTTGCTGTCTAACATGGAGACTTGTTCCATTTCACAATTCACAGTGTGTAAAACACAAACACCCTGATTCTTCAGAATCTGCCCGAGGAATCGCGGAATGAAGAATGTGAATGCGTTCCTTCTGAGGCCCTCAGACAGAGGGACTCTGTGACCAGTTAACACTCCCCCTGTCAACTAGATAGTAAATGGATTCAGCATCACCAGAGAAGCCTCTGGAGAAGTCAGGGACGTAGCTGACATGGCTCTTGGGTTTGACCATAGGTCTTTTGTTTGGGTGTTTACATTCTTACCTAAAGTCCAATTGCATCTCCATCCTCTGGTGAAGACGCTCACCTCATTGAACAGAGAAGGGCTGAAGTGTACTGCTAGAAGTGCTTCACCCCCGCACCCCCTGCACCTCAGTCCTGGACCTCCCAGCAGGGAGGTAGAATGTTAGACCCTCGCCTTTCTGCTCCCTCTGGGCCGTGGCGTTTCCCACCTGCAGAGCTGCTGTCGTGGACACCCTTTCTTCTCTTCACATTCCCTGCCATGTCGCGTTCTCTGCTCCTTCCTGAGACAGGGCCTCGTGTAGTCTAGGCCTCAAGACAAGTGGAGGGTGAGTGGACCTTCTGATCCTCCTCCCCCACCTCCCACGTGCTGTGGTGGCGGCCATGCACCACCTCGTACGCCTGAGCACCCTGGGGATGGAGCCCTGGCCTCGGGCATGCTGGGAGAGCACTCTACCAGGTGACCTGTTTCTCCAGCCTGTTTTCCTCCTTTTTATTGTGATTTTTAAATTTTTTATTTTGGAGGAGACACCCTCTAGTTACTAGAGTCTAGTAGCTGCCTAAGAAACTTTATACAAAATGATACATTTTTATTTACTCTATCTGCAAATACCTTTTATTCTAGTTGTACTCGGCTCATTTTTTAGAAATCGCAAGAAGTTTTTTGACCTCAGAACATCAAAGGCATTACAGCATCTTCTCATCACCATTGTGTTTAGGGACATCTGCTGGAGTTCTTGCTTTCTGTTTTTTTATGATCACCTCTTTGTAATTTAAAAAGATATTCATTGTTGTGAGGGGTTGAGGTGGTGGTGAATCCCACAGCACACATGGCCGTCGGAGAACAACTTCTCCTTCCCACCAGATGGGTCCTCCGGATCAAGTCCAGGGCGCCACATTTGTGAGGCAAGCACCTTTACCTGCTGAGACCTCCCTGGCCCCTGATCTCGTCTTTCATTTTCTGAAGTCTAGTAGGTTGCTCTGTCTTGAATTTTATTTATTAATTGGCAGACTTTTTTTTGTTAAGGTAGGTATGCGGATAGAAACTAGACATGACAGATGTGGGATCTGAGGATTCTACAGTGTTTGTCCACCTGATGTCTTTCACCTGTATCTCATTCTAGAGACTTCCTATTTGTTCTGTCTGCCTGTCTTCATGAGATTTGGTCAGTAGCTTTATTTTGACAAGATGACAAAGACCCTGTTTGAGTCTCTTAGCCAGATGCTAAAGTCAGTGGGTTCATTTATCTTTCTTCTGTTGGGGATCACAGCCACATTGACTCTACCCTTATTTGAGAATAGTGTTTTCATCTATTTTGTCCAGTGCTCTGGTAATTATGACTCTGTCCTTGTCAGAAGCGAAAATTAGCACACCAAGTTAGAAGTGTGGGCGTGGCAGGAGAGATGGGGAATGCCGCAGGTGGGGATGCTGGGGACGGGGACAAACTGGCTGCCGGGTACCTAAAGTAAAGGAAGCACCTGCTACAGCTGATGAAGCCAGATGAGCATTGCTAGCTTTTGAAAACAGCCAGAACAATGGAATTTTAGTTAGATCTTGGCATGTTTAATTTTTGGGAATCCATAAGCCACAGGCCAGGACCTTAGACCGCAAATGGTGGGCATGTGTCTGAGCCCTAGTTCAAGACTGTAGCATTACTTCACAGTCCCTGAAAAAGTATCTTCAGCCAACAACCAATCAGCTGGTGGATCCCCTACCAGCAGCCAATCAGCTGGTGGATCCCCTACCAGCAGCCAATCAGCTGGTGGATCCCCTGCCAGCACCTTCCCCGACAAGCTACCAGTGTGAATAACAGAGTATATTAAAGTATATCAAAGCATGCTGATTAATTGTAAGTAAGTATCAGAGTGATTCATTAATGAGTTTATTGGCTTCCTGCGTCAGATTTCCACGCTCAAGTTTCATTTATGTGAAGTTGAGAGACCTAGGAGTTACTTTTTTAGCTGAATTTTCTGACATAGTTGAAAGCAAAGCTAGATGTGTTTTTTCCACCCTCATTTTGAAGTAAGAAGTAATTCTTTTTGTTTGACAAGAATGTCCTGTTGCAAGTCTGCAACACAGTGCACAGATGTTTGTTGTTGGATAGCTCTCATCCAGCTGCTAGCCTCATGGGTGCATTTCAGACTCTGAGGTCTGACCCCAGTGTCCATCTCTTCCTTCAGATTCTTTTTGCATATGTAGCTCATAGCATTTCTCATTTGCTGAACTGCATATAAGTCTTCAAAAGACTAATTTCCTTTTTATCTCACCTGTTTGAAGCTGAGCATCAAAGGTTGTAAGTTAAGCCCATCTATGGTAGCATACACTGGAAGTCCTAGCACTTGGGAGGTGGAGGCAAGAAGTGCCAGAGTTTCAAGTCTTTCCTCGCTACCTAGGGGGTTTGAGAGCAGCCTGCCTTACATGAGACCCTGTCTCAAACAACAACAAAAAGAAACAAAAAGTTGTGATTTAAATGGTTTTGAGAAAAAAAATAATACTTTGGGATGTTTGCTTTTTAATTTTGATCATGTGTATTTACTGTTCATGATACTGTGTTCCTTAAGGAGATCTACATATAAGTATATATTGTATGTTAACACACTTTTCTACCCTCTCTCATGCCCCTCCCACACCCCTCTGTCGGCCCCCACCCCCACATTAGGAGATCTTCATATAAATATATAGGCTACGCTAACACTTCTCTGCCCTCTCACACCCCTCCCACACCCCTCTGTCGGCCCCCACACCCCCATAAGGAGCTCTTCATATAAATATATAGGCTATGCTAACACTTTTCCCTACCCTCTCATGCCCCACCCCTCTTTGGATGTTATTTGAAATAATAGCTGACTACTGCTATGAATGAAAAGAAATGCCTAAGGGGAAAGTTTCCAGGTAGACCTGAAAGAGAACTTGAGTCTTAAACCCTAACATGTCCTAAATAAAGCCACAGGAGTCGGTCCATTAGACTTGTACTGCAGATGAAAAAAATGGCTCTCTGAAAGGATCACTTAGACTCAAGGCCTAGTGCTTTTACTTGACTGTTGTGTGTTTGAGGAATAGGTGATTCCCCGGTACACAGAGAAAACTCCTTCATTCCCAGCTTTCTCTCCTCGATTCCTACCTTTGCATTTAAGTGAGACCCGAGGTGGCAATTACTGAGCCCATGGAAGACAGTCTGTGCACAGTGGTTCGTATGGCCTTCCCCAAAGAAGCAGTTAGCTTCAGGCTTCTAAAAACTGTGCTGCAGAAACGATGGACCTTCGGTCACCTTGTGCCTGGGCACTACACTGTGCAGCATCCTTGAACTGCAGATGGTTGGGTGTCGGTCGAGACAGTCTGCCTGCTCAGCAGTCAGAGGGGGATTGTGACACCTCCCCCTTCAGCCTGTGTGCACTGTTCTTCAGAGATGAATCTCTGTCTAGTGTGGTTAGCCTCGAGTGTTTGTCTCTAGGATATATTTGTCGGTGTCTGGAGATGTTTTTGACTCATAGCTGTCCCACTGACATGTGATGGGTGGAGACTGGGATGCTGCCAAACATAGTACAGTACATAGAATAGTCCCTTGTGAAAAGAATGATGGACTCGAATGTGAGCAGCACTGACGTGGACTAACCTTGGTCTACACTTATCTTCCATCCCATAATGGACATGCAAACTGGAGACAGAGTCCACATACTTTTAGGATTAATAAATGATGGAAAAGTTCCAGGGAAGTAAGCAGAACTGATTGGTAGATAGTAGTCAGCTTTTAGAAAGGCAATGGTGGAGCACAACTTGATTTTTTTTTTAAGTAATTGAATATAACATTTACATGTGAGATTTCATAGATTCAGCTATTTTTCAAATGCCCACTGTGTGCCAGACATTGCTTTAAAGATCATGGATGTAACATTAAATAAAGAGAATGGATAACCTCTCTCCTTGAGGGATTTCTATGCCGTTGCAGGGGACAAGTAATCCATAAATTAAATAGAGAAGAAAGGTAATGAGGCCTGGAAGATGGCTCAGTGGTTAAGAGCACAAGTTTGGTTCCCAGCACCCATGTCAACTGGCTCATAAGTGTCTGTGACTCCAGCTCCAGGAGATCTGATGCCGCTGGCCTCCGTGGGCACCTGCACTCACATGCACATACACACATGGAAATATAATCAAAAATAATAAAAATAAACCTTAAAATTGAACAAAGAGAGAGAAAGCAGCAAATGTTCTTAATCACTGAGCCACCTCTCCAGTCCCAGCATGTACTGCTTTTGCAGAGGACCCCGGTTCAATTCCCATCATGTATATGGTGGCTCACAACCATCTGTAACTCCACTTCCAGGGGATCTGGTGTTCTCTTCTGACCTCCTCTGGGACAAGCCACACACATAGTATACATAGATACCACAGACAAAGCACTCATATACATAAACTAAAAATATTTTAGTTTTAAAAAAATAGGTAATTAATCAAATGGGAAGGTTAAAGGTGGAGAAGGTGGGCTATGATGAGGGCTCAGAGGGAGGGAGTTTGCAGTTTTCAAGTAGTATCGGAGAGCTGAGAAGATGGCACCTTTAACAGATAGGGCAGATTATCCTGAGCTACTTCCCAATGTGTCTCTTTTGCCTGTTTCCATCACAGAACAACAGAGTCAGGCGCTTTGCTTTTGAGCTCAAGATGCAAGACAAAAGCAGTTACCTCCTGGCAGCAGACAGTGAGGCGGAGATGGAGGAGTGGGTCACGGTTCTCAACAAGATCCTCCAGCTCAACTTTGAAGCTGCAATGCAAGAAAAGCGAAATGGGGACGCTCATGAAGGTGGGTAGGTCCGTGAGAGATGGGGAGATGGGAGCCATTTTCAAAGAGTCTGTCAACAAAGAGTTTTATTGTGTTAGATTTTACTTCCCTGAAGCCAGGTATGAGGATTACCTCTAATTCCAGCCTGTGGGGGAACAAAGGTAAGAGACACAGGTTTTGAGGTGGCAGCCAACTGTCTAGGGAGTTGTAGGTTAACTGGAGCTACATAGTGAGCTCCTGTCTCAAAAAAATAAAACAAACAAAAAGAATTAATACTTTGATGATGTTTGTGTGGCATGTGAACAACCATGGTGTAGGGAGGCAGGCCTGGATGCGAGGCCCAAGAATATCACTTTTAGCTATGTGACCTTGCATAAGCTGCTTATGCTTTCTGAGTTTCAGTTTTTACTTGAAAATGGAAATAAGAGCTAGGGATGTAGCTCGGTTGGTAGAGTTCTTGCCTTTCATGTATGAAACCTTAGGTTCCCAGTACTGCATAAACCTTGTGTGGTAGTACACACCTGTAATCCTAACATTTAGGAGATCAAGGCAGGAGGATCAGAAGTTTAAGGTCATCCTTGACTACTAGTAAGTTCAAGTCTAGCCTGGGCTACATGACAGCCTGTCTTTAAGAGAAAATAAAAATTGTGTGTGTGTGTGGGGGGGGGATAATTGAAAAGAAAATTACCGATGGAATGAGTAAGCTTAAAAGTGTGGCTCTAGCCATTGGCACGGAATCTGTCTTTAAAGAAAGTTACTGCTGTTGTTGGTATTACCTTCTGAGATTTTCAAGATAAAGATGGACAGTAACCTGACTCTAAATTACAGGGAATCAGCTGTGTTTTTGATGTATGTTCATATTGTACTTCAAGCCCATAAGTGAACAACTCAGGTTGTTCCCCAAATTACCTGAGAGTTTGAAAAAAGCCAAAATACTATTTCCTTGATCTAACCAAAGCTTCTGATTGGGTGTGGCTGTGAAGAATGTTGCACACAGCTAACCTAAGTTCTAGTGTGTGTGTGTATGTGGGGGGGGGGTGTCTGTGAAGGATGTTGCACACAGCTAACAAGTTCTAGTGTTATGAAGGATGTTGCATACAGCTAACATGAGTTCTAGTGTTAGGGAGGTGGCTGTGAAGGATGTTGCACACAGCTAACATAAGTTTTAGTGTGTGTGTGTGTGTGGAGCTGTGAAGGATGTTACACACAGCTAACATGAGTTCTAGTGTTGGGGAGGTAAATATGAAGGATGTTCCGTATAGCTAACATACGTTCTAGTGTGGGGGAGAAATTTAGGATGGGGAATCTTAGCTGTACAAGGTCTTGAGTGTCACCACTTTCCTTGCTAGGCTTGGCCATCAGTGTCATTCCAAAGCCCTGAGCTGTTTGGAATGTTCTTTCAGACTCGAGAACCACTACATTCGGGTTTCTTTGCTCATATTAAATAAGAAGCTTCAACTACACATGACTCAGTAGATCTTTTTTGTCATTTAGATGATGAACAAAGCAAACTGGAAGGTTCCGGTTCCGGTTTGGATAGCTACCTGCCTGAACTTGCCAAGGTGAGGTCATCCTAATATTCCCACTCTTGACTGAATGCTAAATGTTTCTCATTTCAATGCTCTCTTATAATAATAACACTGATGGTGTGATTGTCTCTGTCTGCTTCCTGATGTGAATGTGAGGGGATGGCAATTATTATACACTAGGAGCATTTCAGTCTATTTTCCAGAAAATGCCTTACAAAGTATGTTGGTATTTTTAAGATGCCACCATTGCATTTAATATGTCAGCACAAATATTGAAGAAATAACCAAAATACATGCCCATATATACCTAGTATTCTCTCTTATTCAGGCTCCTCTCACTTAAATTATGTTCATTGGTGTCTTAGTTAATGTTTCTATTTCTGTGAAAAACACTATGACCAAAAACAGCTTGGGGAAGAAAAGGTTTATTTCAGCTTACAGCTTTTAGGTCATAGTCCATCACTGAGGGAAGAAGTCAGGGCAGGAACTCAGTGCAGCAAACTGGAGGCAGGAACTGAAGCAGAGGACATGGAGGGGTGCTGCTTACCGGCATTCTCATGGCTTTCTCAGTCTCTTTCTTATGGCACCCAGGACCACCAGCCCAGGGTAGCACTGTCCAAAGTGAGCTGGGCCCTCCCATTCCAATCAAGAAAATGTACCACAGGCTGGCCCACAGTCCAGTCTGGTGGGGGCATTGTCTCCACTAAGGCTCCTTTTTCTCAGATGACCCAGGTTGTGTCAAGGAGCCAGCTCATTTGGGCACCCTATCTTATTCACATTAATAGCCACAGTTCCCCAGAGGATGATTATGGATGGTGGTAATTTCGTCACTTACTAAAGAGGAGCTGCTGAAGTTATAGAATGTGTTCCTGGGTCACCCAAAACAAACAAAATATAAGAAAACAACTACAAAGCCAGGTTCTTCATGCATTTTGTAATTTTGAAAAACCCCAGAGTTACTGAAAAGCACAAGAAAAAACAAAACCACCGTGTCTCCACTGCCCAGAGCCCTGTGCCGCCATATTCCCTCACTCGCGTATGTATTTTAAACATAACGTCAGTGACCACTGGCAGTTCCTCTAAACACCGCCTTTGCTCCCATCCCCCTCCTTGCCACCGCCCCTGAGCATCCACTGTGGTGTATTTTACTTTCCTTTTGTTTTGTGTTTTTACAAACACATTTACCATAAAGATCCTGGGGGGTGCTTTGTGTGTTCATTTGTTTATTTTGCACCGGTGTTCAATAATATCACATTTAACCTAGTTTTGGGTACAGATCTGGTCAGTCACTTTTATTGCACTGTATAAACACTTTAACTCTTGGGCTATTTCCATTTTTCTTATTCTGAACAATGCTACAATGAATATCCTTGTCCTGATCTCCTGTGTGTGCATCTGTGCATGATTCTTTTTAAGAGGAGAGTGATGTCTTTGTCTTCACTGTCCCTCTATCGTCTTTGTGTTATTGCCTTTCCTTTTTTATTATAATAAAGTGAAATGGTGACTGTACACACCACATGTTAAACACTATAATAGAAACTTGGTGTGTCTGTATAGGATTGCAAATAGGCTGGCATTCAGCATTGACCTTTCTTCCTGGATGACATGGTTCTTCTCAAATATAAATCTCCTTCCTGGCTGGGGTTGTAGAGTACTGTTTTTCTTCAGGACTTAGCTATTTCCACAGAGTCTTTTTAGCACCTGCCCATTAAAGTTAACTTTAGAGCTTCCCATTGTAACCTCTGCCCGGCCTGGAGGAGTTTTGGCTTCTGTGTTTATTTTCATGCTAGTCCCGTGTGTGTGTGTGTGTGTGTGTGTGTGTGTGTGTGTGTGTGTGTGTGTGTGTGTGTGTGTGTGTGTTTTGCTGAAACCCAGGGCCTTGCATGTGGTAGACCAGTACCCTGTCACTGAGCTATACCCCTCATCCCGTCTTGTTAGGAAGTCTGGGTATCAGTTGACTCCCATACATGTATCCTGTTTCTGAGTGCTCAGAGGTCCCCACAGCAACATGCTTGAACTTGTTTGATTTTCAGTTTTTTGAAGCAGCACATTGATGCAGTCTAGAAATCAGAAAGAACTTTAGGCTTACTCGGTGAACAGAATGGTTACCTAAGATGAAGTTCAGGTTATTTGAGCCCAGAGTTGGTTATTTAACATCTGCATTTTTAAGCCAGGCATGGTGTCACATGCTGGCTGGGGAGGCTGGGACAGGAAGGATGCAAGTTTAAGGTCAGCTTGGGTCATAGCAAGATTCTATCTTAAGCAAAGCGTAACAGGATAAAACCAACAAGAAATCCAGTTTTTTCCCTATGAAGTTGTATAAGAATTTTAGTCTTTTCTTCTCCTGCTACCTGGCCAATGTAATTTTTCAAAGGAAAAGGGGGAAGATGTATTGTCTTTCTCACAGGATACTACCATGAGGACTATTGTAAGTGTGGCTCTGTCAGTCACCTGTACATTCTGGTGGCCTACTCAGAGATGTGATGTGTGAGGAGCCAGGCTCTTAGTGGAGATGCCTATGCCTGGTCCCTTCATGGTCAGCCTGGGTGTTAGTCCTGCTAGTGAGCTTGGGATGTGGCTCATTTGTACTCATCAAGGGAGTATGAGAACTCGCTAACAAATGGACATCCTGTTTTTGAGGAATGAATTTCCATGGTTACAGAGTCAGATGGATTGTGTGTGGAATGGGGTGGGAGGGATGCAGGGAGAGAAGGGGAGTTTACTCAGAGGAGGAAGAGGTCAGGAAAGCAGGTTTAATGGGAGGCCCAGCCACAGTGAAGATTGTAGAGGATGCCTGATCAGTAGGGCAGGGCAGAAGGCAGCTGGAGGTGTTACTTGCTGGCCGAGTTCTCTCTGCATGGCTTGTATTTGCCTCACTCATCCTGTTGCTCTGGCTTTTGTTTTCCACTGTGACTGAGACTTAGCCAAACAGGATATGTCTGACGGGAAGTTGTTTTAGTACAAAATAACCGATGTTTCATTCTGGAATATTATGGACTTGGATTTTCAGGGCCAATTGTTCCTGGAGTGTTTGCTTGTACTTAGAGTACTGAAAAACTTTACTGTTTTCATATTAGGGACATGCTATATTTCCCCAAAAACTTAAATCTTTTTCTCCTACTGTCTAGCATGGAACCAAACTGTTTTTATTGTAAATATAACAAAATTCATAGCATCAGTCTTACAAGTATTTATATTTAAAAAGCCTATATGAACCAGTAAATTGGTTTCTTCTGAGAACTCAGGGCATTCCTTCCTCTGTTTGCCTTGATGTTAGGTGGCAGTGGAGGGTGTGTGTTACCTTCTTGTGTAATGGTAATATGAAGAGAACCCCACACTCTCTCCTAATGTATTTTCCATCTGTGTGGGGTGTGTGTGTGTGTGTGTGTGTGTGTGTGTGTGTGTGTGTGTGCGCAAACAGTAGCTCACACTTTGTTGCCTTGTATTCTGAAAGAAAAACAGTTTCACGTGACTCTAGAACTGATTTTTTTATCATTTTATTTCTAAGTCAATAGATTTTCCTATCCAGGTAAACCTTCCATAGTGGAATATAGGACAGTGTGGTGTCTGCAAGTCTGTAGTCTCCCTGAGACTGAGTAAGGCATGGGGGCCATGTTCAACAGGACTTGTGGGAACCCATGTGGTTTCCTGGCCACATTTTTATAAGAGTTCTAAAGCCAAGTCTGTAACAAACACTTCCTTCCCTAAGTCCCAAACCAGAAAACTATGCCATTATTACGCCGAGGAATTGGCTGTGGTTTGGACGTCATTCTACTGCTAAGCTTCCTAATTCTAGAATGCCCTAACCTGGCTTTATGTCTTGAGGTGAAATATTAGTCCTTTTGGGATAAATATCATAATGCAGTGAATGTGTGTTGTGGTATCCCTTTAATTAAGAAATAAATAATCTAGAGGCTGGAGAGATGGCTCAGTGGTTAAAAGCACCAGCTGCTCTTCCAGAGGACTTTGTTTCCATTCCTAGTACCTATATGGTGGCTCACAACCATCTGTATCTCCAGTTCCACAGGATCTGATACCGTTTCTGGCCTTCATGGGTACCAGGCCTGCACATGGTTCACAGATATGCATACAGGCAAACCACACATACACATAAAAAAATTTTAAAGAATTATATATTCCAGCCTTAGGGGATTTTGCTAAATTTGTTTTATCTCATTCTGTGTAAATGACTCAGCAGTCAACACAGTGTTTTCCCTGTACCTTTGAAATAAAATAAAATTGGCCATAGATTTTTTTCACTTCAAATAAACTTGAGATGCATCACAATCTTTCCTGGAAACTCTTGAATGTTTGGTCCTTAACTACTGACAATGAAGGAGACATAGGGAAGGTGTGTCATTTGTGGCTGAGTTTAGTGTTTGCTGAGTTTAGTGTTTGTTTTTTGCTGAGTCCTCTTCTTTAACTTGTGTGCAAGTGGCAGTTTCTAGGGAGGGTCTCTCTGCTCTTGTCCATTTTCCTCACATTCTTCTGTCTACTGAACCTAAAATAGAAAACAGGCCATGCCAGGATGGAGCAACGGCTGTTGGGAAGAAGCTTCCTACAGCCGCACCATGCACTGACCGACCACAAGCTGTTTTCAGAACAGGACTGCTTCCTGCCACCCCAAAACCTGCTCAATTACATGGTCTTGGGATAATTTTTTTAACAGCTATATTTTTGTGGGCACTTAGGCAATGAAAGTGCATATTATAAGTATCTTTACTAAATACTAATTAAAATTTTCCGTTATGCTTCTTGTAAGTAAAACTACTTACAAGTGTTATGCAAAAAAATTAATCTTTTTTCTTCAAGATCACCCTCACTTTCCTGACAACTCCAGTATTCAACTTACTCCAATTTTTCTCACCAAACTGGGTGCAAATAAAATGTATACATACATGGGTAAGGCTTTAATTATTTCCTAGAAGAGTCTCATGACTTGCCTGACATTTTGACAGTTTTCCTACCACCTAAACGTAGTTCACAGCTGTCTCTCTGGGTCAGCAGAAGAGGTGGTCTCTCTGCAGAGTAAGTTTGTAATGGAGCACACGCAAGTCAAGGGTGTAATAGTTAATTGGTGGATATGTATACTTTATTCAGCCATGTCTTTTAGGAACGTTTAGGTGATTTTCAGTTTTCAGCTTCTATAAATTGTATAGTAAGCATCATGACATGGAATCTGTGAGCTCTTATTTCAGGAGGACTTCCCCAAGCTGGGATTTCTAGGTCAAAGGTTATTGTGTTCTGATGTTTTAAATATTTCCAGTGTCTTGGCCTTAAAGAGTATAACAGTTTATATTCCTATTTCTCTGCCTTGTTCCCAAAGGTTTGTTCGGGTTTTTGGGTTTTTTGTTTTGTTTTGTTTTGTTTTTGTTGTTGTTGTTTTTTGACAGGGTTTCTTTGTATGGTTTTGGTGCCTGTCCTGGAGCTTGCTCTGGAGACCAGGCTGGCCTCAAACACAGAGGTCCACTTGGCTCTGCCTCCTGAGTGCCAGGATTAAAGGCGTGCACCACCACTGCCTGGCCCAAAGTTTTTTGGTTTTTTTTTTTAAGACTATTTTATTCTGCTTCAACATATCTTTTCCTGCTTGTTGCTCATATTGTTTTTTTGTTTTCATATGTTTATTTGCTGTTT
This sequence comes from Peromyscus maniculatus bairdii, assembly GCF_049852395.1. NCBI lineage: Eukaryota > Metazoa > Chordata > Mammalia > Rodentia > Cricetidae > Peromyscus > Peromyscus maniculatus. The sequence goes on along the minus strand of NC_134860.1, from coordinate 119,125,647 downwards.
GGGGTTCTACTTCATCTAGTGCATTCTTTTTATTTAGAAATTAAAAGGCCAGGTAGGGAGGCAAGTTGGCTTGCAGAGCTAGTTATGAATGTCATTTCATTTTCAAGTAGGCCACTGGTTAAATATAGTCATGAGAATTTGAGTCATAGCCAAGGACCTATTAAAACAACTTCATGACTGAAAAATTAGTAAGATTCTTAATTTCCCATTGGGTTAGGTTGGAAATACAATAGTAGATGTCACTTAGCCATCAACAAAGAAGACAGTCAACGTCTTCACTGTGGCTGTCACTGCCCCCTTGTCTAGGGCAGAGAGGTAGGTGACTCCTGGAGAAGAGGACATTATAACCAGAACTCCATATTTATCTGTAAAAACGAGGAGTTGAATATCTATGACTGCCAAGAATAATGCACTATGGGAGTGATAAATAGGAGGTTAGAGGTGACTTGATCTTGTGAATGTCCAGATGCCTCTTTCACACGCCCCCTCCAGATCCTGCCTCTCCATCTCCATCCTGCCACCACGTGTCTGTATCCTTTTGTGGCTTCTGTCTGTCTGTCCCTTTAGTTTCGAAGCCCCTGGTGCTCTGCTAAAACTCACCCCTCACTCTCTGAGGAATCATAGCCACTTCAAGACCTCCATCCTTGCCTGTATGCAGATGTTCTCCAGGTCTGCAGCTCATATCCATGGCCGATACTGGAAGATTCCAGCTGAAGACCTCACAGTGCAGCTGTACCCCACTTTAAGCCTCTCGGGGTTCCAGTGCTATGCTGTCTCTCCCACAACATTACAGCCTGTGCTGCCCATGCCACAGTGCACACCTCTTGGATGGCATGCCCCTGCCTCCCAGAGACCAAACAGGGTTGTCGAATAGCTTGCATGTTCCGATGGGTCTGTATCTTGTTTACTTTCCCACTGTTGTGAAGACATGATCAAGACAGATGATAGAGGAAGAGTTGATTACAGTTTCAGAGGGTTAGAATCCACGGGCACTGTGGTGGGGTGTACAGCAGCGGGTAGGCAGGCCTGGGCTGGGGCAGCCGCTGAGAGCCTACATCTTAGTCCACACGCTCAAGGCGGAGAGAGGAAAAACTAGCTTGGAATGAATGGTGTGGGCTTTTGAAATCTCAAAACCCCAAATGACACAACTCCTTCAATAATTCTACCCCTCCCAAAGGATTCCACCAACTGGGGATGAAGCATTCGAATATATGAGCCTTATGGGGTGGGTCCTTCTCATTTAAACTGCCACAGCCGGCCTTCAGACACATTCTAATACCTCTGAGGGGTGGGGACAAAGGATTTTGTTCACAAATAAATTGTTTTGTACACAGAGCACCAGAGAAGCAGAAATCAAACTGAAAAGTGAGAGCAGAGTGAAGCTTTTTTACTTGGACCCAGATGCCCAGGTAAGAGCTAATTTAATATTTAAAATATAAAATTCATGCATGTTTAATATTCAGTGTACTATTGAATATTGAGAGCAGTGTTAAGCCAGATTCCCAGAAGGCACCAGCCTGAATCTTCAGGTCCACGCTAATCATATAAGGTACACCTTAACCATTAGAGTGTGGCACACAGCACTGTAGACACCTGGGAGGCAATGATACTTCTCAGCTAGCTTTAATCCCCGAGAGAAAACCGGGAGTGTGTACAACCCACATCTGTGTCCCAGCAAAGTCCAAACACGGTGTGACAAAGACCTTCAGGGCCCGTGGCATTGAGTGTAGCTTAGAGCTGCCGAGAAGGGACAAGGTTCTGCTACATTTCCCCTAATGCCTCCCCCCTCATTTGTGGTCCTTTTAATAGACTTAGCTCTTCCTTTTAAGAGACTCTCCCACTAGCTTTAATAATAACCATTTTCTAAGTTTCTTCACAGACCTCCTGTTTACACACTCTGTTTACTGTGGTAACATGCATGCAAACCGTACATTTGAGCCATCTGAAAATAAATAATTCAAACTTTAAAAAGTAAAAATTTTTTAAAAACTAATAAATATATTCTCTATGGAGCCATGACACCATCCGTCTCCAGAATATTTTAATGTTTTCATCTTTACAAACTGAAACTCTCTTTAAATAACGGTTCTTGATCCCTAAGCTCCCCGTGACCTCGGTTCCACTTTTAGTCTTTATGAGTAACGACTCATCAATGTGGAATGGTACAGAATTTGTCTTTTGTGTATTCTTTTACTTACATGTTTCCAAGCTCCATCCATGGCTTTCCGTTATGATTGATTGCTATTATTTGTTGGGACAGTGCATGTGCTCTGGAACCTCAGCTCCGTGTGGGGCCAGAGCACAGCTTCAGGACTAGGTCCTCTGTCCACCATGAGTTCTCGGCTCACACTCAGGCGGTCGGGGAGATAGGCACATACTTTGCCTTCTGGGCCATTTCATTGATTCAGAATTTCCTGTTTGTTTTTTTTTTTTTTAAAGACCACTTCTGACTATATATCCCTGACTGGCCTGAAACTTGCTATGTAGACCAGACTAACCTCAAACTCACCAAGATCTGCCCGCCTCTGCCTCCCTGGTTCTGGGTTTACAAATGTGCCACCCTGTCCAGCCCGGAATTTCCTTCTTATTATGGAGTGTACATGTCTGTATGTATACACATATGTGTGTATGTATGTATATATACATATATAATGTATTTTATGTGTCCTTACACATGTTAATGGGTGTTTAGATTGTTTATAGCATTAATTCCTGCATAGTTATCCATCAAGCAGACATATCATCACTTACGTGACTGTTAGGACATCAGCACATGTCTATTAAATATGTGACTTCACAGCGTTGCGTAGCACTATTATGGATGAGTGTATATAGCTTTTCCATGTTTTAGGCAGTTTTATGTGAGAACACGCAGGATGGGATTTCTAATGGGAACACTATGTGTTTATATATCCACATTTTCATTTTAAAGAAACTTGACTTCTCCTCCGCTGAGCCAGAAGTGAAGCCATTTGAAGAAAAGTTTGGGAAAAGGATCCTTGTCAAGTGCAATGATTTGTCTTTCAATCTGCAATGCTGTGTCGCTGAAAACGAGGAAGGACCCACCACAAATGTAATTTTCCTTTTGAAAAACACAGGTTTTTTAAAAAAGCCATCCTAAAACATGCAGGAAACCATTAGGGACCAGACTCTGCTCCTGTCCCCAGCACTTGGTCTTTGGAGGGGAGAATGTAGTGAAGAGTTGCAATAAGGTCCCCCTGGTCACGGGCGCAGACTCTAGCCTGGGTGACCTGATACTCCAGCCGAGTGGGTCAGCTGAGGGACCAGCTGAGGAAGGCAGGCTCACCTGAAGCCATACTAAAGAGAGAGGTGGGATTATTTGCCCTTTAGTAATACTGTACTTTTCCTTCCCAGAATTCTCACCTCCCAGCACAGTCCCTACATAAGCCAAGCATCCATGAGGTTCAGCTGAATCTGTCCACCTTGCCAAAGTTTAGAAAGGTGTGACTTCCACACACACACCTTTTTAATGTTTTTCTTTCACATGCTGGACAGAACCTGAGTGCTTTGTCCAATCCTTTGGGCTTTCCTACCCCTTTCTCAAAAGCCCCCTCTCTATCACATGGCTGCTTGTCCACCATGTATCTGACCTCCACGCTGGCTTAAAAAGGCATAGCATTTTTCCTCTTCTCTCCTCCATTCTTCTTCCCTGGGTGGCTGCTGAGAAGATTGACAGCTTGATCAATCTGGGTTTTTTCATTTAAATTCTAACAAAATTGGCCACAAGTTTCAAAATAATTTTTGAAGACTAAATGTTTTCCTTTTTAAATGTTGATCAATTTCTGGTGTCACAGGTTTCCCTTTATACTGTAGCCTGGATGTGGAGACTCCACCCATAGAGGGGCGGGGTTCACACTGGGGTGTGGATGGGCTGGGGGCGGGTTTGTGGGCAAGGGTAAGAAGGCAGATTTAAACTGCATGTTCAGGATTTCATGTTGGGTGCTCCAAGGAGATCAGCTGGAGAGTGTGCATTAGCTAGTGCGGCTCACGAAGGGGTTGTAACAGTTCTTAATATGCTTCACCGCCTAACTCCGCGTGACAAGGAACAAAAGTCTAGTAATCACTCAAGGAGACGTCACGAGCGGGGCTGCTCGCTCTCCTTGCAGAGCAGCGTTTCCCCGCAGCTGTCTGGACTGTCTCGCTGATGATGGTGTTATGTTGATGTTACTGTTCAGGTCGAGCCTTTCTTTGTCACCCTGTCCCTGTTTGACATAAAATACAACCGGAAGATTTCCGCTGACTTCCACGTGGACCTGAATCATTTCTCAGTGCGGCAGATGCTGGCTCCCACATCCCCAGCTCTGATGAACGGCGGCCAGAGCCCACCTGCCTTCCAGGATGCCCTTCATGCCGCAGCCATGCAGTATCCGAAGCAGGTGGGGAGCGTTCACCCCACTCAGCCTTCTCTTCGCACATGCTATTCAACATGTTAAAAACTGCTCCAGTGAGACCCTGTCACGCACCAGTGGGGCAGTTTAGATCGTTAATTGTAGGGCGGCGTATGTAATTACACAGTGAAGGTAAACCGAGGGAGGGGTGGTCTGGGGCTCTCATTCATTTCCTTGAGCCTTTTCCTGCTTGCTTTCTCCACCAAGAGACTTTTGGAGCAGCTGGTGGACTGAGGAGCACCTGAGATGTTTGGCGCCAGTCTCCTCACTGGCTGGGCTGTCTCACTGTCCTTTGCTCCTTTGGTGGTCAAGGGGTGTCTTTCAGTCATCTGGGATTCTACTGACTGAAGAGAGCCATTTGTCTCCCCAGGGAATATTTTCAGTCACGTGTCCTCATCCAGATATATTTCTCGTGGCCAGAATTGAGAAGGTCCTCCAAGGAAGCATCACGCATTGTGCTGAGCCATATATGAAAAGCTCAGACTCGTCTAAGGTATGAACGGCTTTCGTGCTTCATGATTATTACAGAGTAACAGCCGAAGAGATGACTTTTATGCTAACGTGTAAACCGCCCTTGTTGACAGTCCGAAGTGCATGGACGGATCGGGGGTGAGGGGTGGGGGGTGGGGGTGGCCCCGTCCATGAGGCACTTGCCATGTCGGCTGAGGACTGGAGTTCCACTCCCCAGGACCCACATTAATGTCCCATCTGTGGTCACAGCACTCGAGAGGCAGAGACAGCGTCTCCAAGGCAAACTGGCTAGCTCGTGTGGCCAGAATCAATGGGCTCTGGGTTCAAGTGAGAGCTAGCTCTTCACAAAGTGGCAGCCATCGGTGAAGATGCCTGACATCAACCTCAGTCCTCCTTAAACATGCACGCAATCTCTACACACACATGCAGACATGCATACAGACATGATGCATACCACGCATGAAAAACACAGTTATGTGTGTGTATTCTCCATTAATTTCATGTACCTGGTTTGTCACAGACAGAGCTGAGCCCGGGTGCTGGCACATGCCAAGCGTATGTTCTGTCACTATCTAAATTCTTCCTCCTGTGTCCAATTCTTTCTCTTTTTTTCCCAAGAGAGGGTTTCTCTGTGTAGCCCTGGCTGTCCTGGAACTCGCTCTGTAGACCAGGCTGTTCTTGAACTCACAGAGATCTGCCGGCCTCTGCCTCCCGAGTGCTGGGATTAAAGGTGTGCATGACCACTGGCTGGCTGTGTGTCCAATTCTTAATGACATCTTAAAATTTAGTTTTCAAGGGAATTATCCACTTGATACTAAACTCTGTGTCGTCTTTAAAGCACACATACTGTAGTCAACCAGTGTTTATTGTGTTTGCTGGTGTGCCTCTTGGGTTCTGGTTTGTAGGTCAGAAGTTACAGAGTCTAAAAACTTAGAAAATGGAAACCTACAAGTCTTTAATTTTTTTTCTTACTCTCCCACGGCTGGAGTGGCCAAGGACAATTGACTGTGGCATTCACACACCTTTCTTTAGGTTAGAGTAAGCGGTTGAGTGCTCCTGTCTCCGCCAGTTTTAACTGGTTTCAGGGGTTTGAGTTTGGTTTGATATTGTAACTGGTCATTTGAGGGAGGGCCTCGGTGTATTAAGGACTGGTCAGCCGATCTAGTATGAGCAGACATTCCAGAGCTCAGAGGTTTACCAAATTGACTCAGAGATTCCAAAACTTCATCCTTGTGGCCGCCTAAAGATCCTAGGCACAGCTACCAGGATGTATAGGATGGTGTTAAAGAACACGTTCATGGATTAAGGAGGCCTGGACGCAGAGGGCCAAGGTAGCCAGGGTACTTCTGATATACCTCACCTCTAGAGGCCCCTGTAGCTTGATTTTTTCGCCTTGCCCACTGTCAGGACAAACCTCTGTCACCCGCCAGTCCCACAGCCGCTCAGACCCAACCAAGTAAACACAGACACTTATATTGCTTTCAAACCGTATGGCCGTGGCAGGCCTCTTGCCAACTGTCCTTATCTTGCTAACTGTGCTTTTATCTTAAATTGATCCATTTCCATACATCTATACCTTGCCATGTGGCTGGTGGCTTACTGGCGTCTTCACATGCTGCTGGTCACGGCGGCGGCTGCAGCCTCTCTGGTCATTGCGGCGGCTGCAGCATCTCCTTCTGCCTTTCTGTCCTTTTATCCTGCCTAGCCACGGCCGATCAGGTTTTATTTATTAACCAATCAGAGCAACTTGACATACAGACCATCCCCCAGCACAGCCAAGTGCAGACCATCTCAAACACCTGCACTCAGGCCCATGGTCCCAATCATCCTCCATACGGACCTGCTGGGTAACGCCACAAAGAACCTGAGAATGGGCTCCCACAGGACATACAGAACATCCCACAGCAGGCCCCAATGTCCCACGTGTGGGCATAGGATAATGTTGCCCAGCCTGCCTTCCTCACAGGGCCAGGGTACAGATCAAACAGGCCGTGGAGCAGACAGTGCTGAGGACACTACATATCCCAAACAGCATGTGAGATATTTGAGTTTAGCTCCCATCTAGTAAAAGCCCATTCATCAGGCATCCTCAAACACTAAGCTTTTTTGGCTGATAAAAGTTGTCAAGTTTGTTTCCTGGAGAGAAGAAGACATCTTATTGTTCCAAGCCGAGTCTGCAAAATATTAGATGAGAAGTCTTTCTAGTCTTTTATTTTGATGAGTCAGTGGTGACTTCAGATAAGGCTGCACTGACAGAACATGCTTCCAAGGTGCGTATGCTCATCAACGTTGCTGCTTCTGCCGGCCATGTGCGTGAGCTGAGATTCGGCAGCCATGTTGGTACACTACAAACACATCACGATGAGCTATCTTTTTCTCTACCTGCTTCCCAGCATCCCTTGGGGGAGGTGTTCCTTCCTCGTCACTGCCGCAGCATCTCATTAAAACAGGCAACAAGGTTCAGCCATCTCATACCTGGAAAGGTTCTTATAGACTTGGTATGGTGATATTTTGTTCTGCCAATCAAAGTTGTGTCTTCCTTTTTCCCAAGATGTACACAAGTCATCTAGAACATCACCCAGGACAAATCTTCGTTGTGCAGGCCGGGGAAGGACTTCAGAGGAGAAGCAGGCACTCGGCCCCTGCTCTCATGCATGTCCTCTTTGTGTCCTTGTTTGATTCCCACTGAAGACAAAGCTACTAAAGCCTTGTGTTTAGCGTTAGTTTTACTCCACAATGCACTTGCTCATTGCTGTTCAAATCTTTTTAGGGAGTTTTTGTGTTGTTTTAGGTGAGATCCAGGGCCTTGGGTGTGCTAGGCAAGCATTCTTTCCCTTAGCGATTTGTTTGAGACGGTCTTACTATGTGTCTGGGACGGGCCTTAAACTTGAGATCCTCCGGCTTCTGTCTCCTAGTGCTGCCATTAGGTGTGCACCATGACACCTGACTAAAAATCTTGAATCTAAACATAATTAAAGTCAACTCTTGGGGAGGAAGAATTGGGTGTCTTTGTTTAAGGACCACACACCTCTAGATCCTGGTATAAATCTCTCAGGGATGGGTATACATACCCCACTAAAAAGAAAGGGCTGTACAGGCAGTTTCTTGTCATCTATTTGAACCAAGATGTGACTGGAAGGACCACAGAGTTTTATAGTGACAAGGGATCATGAGTATTGTCACTCACACCCTCCATTTTTAAGGTGTCACCCACACTCTCCATTTTTAAGGTGAAGGAAGGGGAAGCAGAGCTCATAGAGTCACAGCAGCTTTTGTGGACCTTCAGATGGGTGTCTCTTGCTCTGTTGATTGTTTCTCACACTTGATGGTGCTTGCAGATTATTGGAGGGCCTGTCAGGGTACAGTCCTGACCAGAACGGTTAGGGCAGCCTCCGGGGCTCCTTTAACTCTGCTGCTCGGAAGAAAACACTGGCTCTCAGGTGTGAGCAGTGTTCCTAAAACTGGTTTGGCTTGGATGCACTCAGGTAACATAAATGACCTCCAAGCTCCTTCCTACACACACAAAAGACACTCAGGTCCCCTCTTGACTCTTCAGTCAGTCACACTTTGATAACAGAGCACATCACAGGACAAGGATATGTGGGGCAACGGAGTGGTTGATAGAACCACTCTACACACATGCCATTGGCCAAAAGCCTATACGCTTATTGTGTTCCGCCAACCTAGAACAAGCCAGAACTGATCGTGAGGAAGTGATAGTGTTTGTGTATAAAGCAAAACTGTAACAATGAAGGGCAGTGTCTAATTTAAGCCGGTACCTAATTATGGCGTTGCCTGGGATTGTGGGAATCTGTACAAGTTGGTGCGCATTAGCAGCTGGGAAAGCTTAGATTGTTCATTAGTGCTTTCCTTGAACTTCTGGTAGATAGATATTTGGGCATGAATACCAAATATGAGTATACTCAGTGGCTTACAATTAGCCCTTAGTCAGAAGGAAATGAAGTCTGTGAGAGGAAGAGGCTGGCGCAGAGGAGCCTGCCTGCTGCTGGCAAAGACTGGCACGGTTGATATGCATCTTGGAAACAATACTCTGTAGTCTTGAGAGTCACTGCCAGGGCACATTAAATAAAGAAGTCCGTACTGGGTTTGAAGCCAGGCCTATCTGTCACTTCTGTAAGAAGTGCGTTTGTGTGCATCTGGTGGTATGGGCAGGGCTTGTTTGATGATCGTACAATGGTAGCTGCTCTGGTCTCAAGTCCCCCGTGCCGGAGTATTTCAAAGCTCTGTTCTGGTGTGTTCCAGGTTGCTCAGAAGGTGCTGAAGAATGCCAAACAGGCATGCCAAAGACTAGGACAGTACAGAATGCCGTTTGCTTGGGCGGCAAGGTAAGGGAGAACGCCTTTTATACTTGGGATGGACCGATGGGCAAATAGACTGACAGACAAGTAGGCCTACCTATTGAGTTTATTATCCCGAGTCCAAGAAGATTCAAAGAGATGAAATCAAGAATAAATAATCACCAGATCTGAAAATGCATTTAGCAATGGCACAGAGGAGAAAGATGTGGGCCAGAGAACAGCTGCTGGACCCAGCCCGGTGGACGGGAGAGGTTTGTTGGGGGAGAGTCCAGGCCCTGGCCGTGTGCCTCCAGCTGGGACTGTGCATCTGGGGAGTCCCACAGTGGCTCTATCCCTGTCCCCTCCTTCTTTCCCGTGTGAATGTGTGTGTTGTTTTCTCAGTACAAGCTTTTGGCTGGAACTGTTCTCTGTGTAATTGAGTTAGTTGTGGTTGTCCTCATTAATACTTGCTGCATTTGGGGATAATGAGATTTCTGTTGGCCTCCACCAGTGGAATTAAGATTAGTCTTTGTGCAGAGACCAGAATTCTCTTTATTTTGCTCTTTGTAAAACTGTGTCTTGAATGTTGTTTCACTGTTTCAGGACATTGTTCAAGGATACATCTGGAAACCTGGACAAAAATGCCAGATTTTCTGCCATCTATCGGCAAGACAGCAATAAGCTTTCAAATGACGACATGCTCAAGCTACTCGCAGACTTCCGGAAGTGAGTTTTAAGGTGTTGGTTGTTACCACACATGATAAGTTCTCATGGTGGGGAGGGGGAGGTGGGAACAGTATGTGAGATATGATAAGTACACTTAAGACCATTATTTGAAAGTCACACTCACCTCCCCCTATAAAAATGAGAGCCAGGCCAGGCTCATTCAGAGCTCATGAGGGGCAAATGGGGAGTGGATGCAGACTGAGCATTTCCTAGAGTCCAAGAGAAGGAACAAACGGTTCTGATTAATTGGAATTCTTGCTGGAAGTTTTGGTGGTGTGGTAAGACGGCTTAAGGGTAGAGGTAAACATAGGTGGGAAGGATACAGCCTGAGGGAACACTGTCAGCTGGAAAGGTAACAGCAGAGCCCTTGCAGGACGAAGTCAGGAGAGGTGGGCTAACCAAGTCACAGGCCCACTGGGTGTCATAGTGGAGAAGGAGGTGGTCACCAAAGATAAACAATCGCCAGGTTTCTGACTTGCAAGATTAATCAACTCTCCTGGTACTGTTTGTTAAACAAATGTGGAAGGAGATAATTTACATAATCCTCACCTAAGCAGTCCTTGGTTTACGTGCTTTGCACATATTAATGGGTGTATACATTCCCTGGGGCTTCAGCAACTCCTGCAAACCAGGTTGCTTAATATGCAGAAAGGTGCCCAGCTCAAAGCTTAAAGAAATGTTGATAGGACCACACCTCCCAGTGTGCAGGCGACAGTACTCTCTTCCTGTTCCAGCTTCCAGTGGCCAGGGCTTTCCTTGGTTTGTGCATCATTCCAGTCTCTCTGCCTTTGCCTTCCTATGACCATCTTTCTGTCTGTCCTGTCTTAATCTTTTACAGGAGTCTCAGAACAGCACACAAAGCCACAAGCAGATAGTCTCAACTTATGCCCACGTGTTGGCTTTCTTTTTTGTTTGTTTGTTTTTCAAGACAGGGTTTCTCTGTATAACCATGGCTGTTCTGAACTTGCTTTGTAGACCAGGTTGGCCTCAAATGCATAGAAATCCTCCTGCCTCTGCCTCCCAGTTAGAATTAAAGGCATGTACCACCACTGCCTGGCTTGGCTCTCATTTTTATAGGGGGAGGTGAGTGTGACTTTCAAATAATGGTCTGAAGTGTACTTATCATATCTCACATACACATACATTGTTCTGGGTCACAAAGGAGAAATCGTGGACATGATCGAGCTGTGGGTTCAGTTACTGTGTTCATGGGTGTCCAGAGCAGAGTGAGATTGATGTTATATTTTTCTTAAAAGTCAGTTGTAAACAGGCTGAGTCTGTCGTGTGAGCAGAATGAGAACACAGTTAAGTGATCTCAAAGCATGGTTATGGGTGATGTGAATTTTTTGTTTTGTTTTGTTTTTGAGACAGGGTTTCTCTGTGTAGCTCTGGCTGTCCTGGAACTCACTCTGTAGACCAGGCTGGCTTCCAACTCACAGAGATCTGCTATCCCCTGCCTCCCGAGTGTTGGGATTAAAGGCGTGCGCCACCACTGCTCCCCTGATGTTGGAGATTTTAAAAAGGCTGACGATGCCATTTGTTAGTGGAAGTGGTGAAGCACACTACTCTTGGGCACCTACATTTGAAAGTATCATTTGTAATAAACAGTATTTCTGATTCATAGAAGAGAATAAATACAGCGTCACAGCTTTGGCTGAGGTCTTACCCATGTAGGATGTCGCACTGTTAAGTTGTTCACATGAACAGGTAGAGGAAGGCCCTGTGTGCCAGGAGAATTGCATAGACAGAGTTCACACACCTGGGGACTGATTTTTCACTGACGAGCTTTTGTGGGTGATGTACTGAGGGAGTGCCCAGTGGTGAGGCTCATGGGAGAGGTACCACCCCTAATGTCGGGCACTCAGAACATCTCACACAGTGGGAACCTAGGCATAGTACAGGGTGTGGCTAGCTCAGCTGGAGTTCTCTTGGTCTGAACTCTCTCCAGCTGAAAGCCAAGTGTAGGGTAATAGTGTCTTCCTAACCATTTCATCTCTGGGGTGTCGGTGAGTCCCAGTTACACTCAAGCACAAACAGAAAGAAGAGTAGAAATGAGAGTCCCTGATCAACGGGGATACACCAAGATGGGAGTATTCCACAGAGTCTTTGATCATAGTGGAGCCAGACTCTAGAGCTTTGAGTGAATGATTTTTCTAAGAGAGACAGAAGGGTTTCCTGTGAGGCCACTCAGTAGGTGATGGTGCCAGAGGAGTCCTAAAAGCTGGGGTTGGGAATACACCAGATGCTGAATCTGCTGGCCCCCAGGTTTGTTTGCACCCTGTTGCTGCGATCAAGACATGACCGAATGCAACCTGGAGAGGAAAGGGTTCAGTTGGCTTACACTACTGTGTCACGGTCCATGGAGGGAGCCAGGGCTGACACTACTGTGTCACGGTCCATGGAGGGAGCCAGGGCTGACACTACTGTGTCACGGTCCATGGAGGGAGCCAGGGCTGACACTACTGTGTCACGGTCCATGGAGGGAGGCCAGGGCTGACACTACTGTGTCACCGTCCATGGAGGGAGCCAGGGCAGGAAGGGAAGCAGGTGCCATGAGTGAATTCTGTTGACTGGCTTGTTCCTCGTGGCCTGCTCAGTTTGCTCTCTTATATAACCAGGACCACCTGCCCTGAGGTGGCCTCATCCCGTGTGCTGGGTCCTCCCACAGCCGTCATTGATCAAGAGAATGCTCCCTAGACTTGCCAACAGGCCAATCTGATGGGAGCATTTTCCCATTCAACCCAGGCTTGTGTCGAGTTGACAAACCTCTAATCAACACAGACACTGAGCTTGCATGTTCCTTGGCAATACTGTGAGAGGAATGATTAACGGGTGGCTTTTGAAGAGCCATCACGGCACTCTGTTCCAGGACCGGCCATGTCATGTTGAGCTGGTCACCTTGACCACATCTCTTCTAAACTGATTGGCTAAGCTGGTGCCACAGAGGAGTGTAACGCCCTTGGCACAGTATGATTGCCATGGTTACCTGTGGCCTCCCATGAGTGACTCAGGGATGTGAGTGAGCAGCTGTCTGATTGTTGGAGTCATTAGTTACCACGTGGAAATGGAGGATTTCTTAAGAACATGTTCTTGGCAGTATTCTGTGCAATATAACGTATACTATGCTGGTCAAGTATCTTCATGACATGAAGCTCCTAGGAAGATCAGAGACTAGAACCTGGGTTCAGGAGGAGTCAACTATGAACAGTTCAAACATAAAAAGATAAAGTTTTATCAGAACAAAAATAAGTCCTATCCTGATGTCCCAACGTGTAAAGCACATGCTAGTTTTTCAGAGGATTTAAGTTTGATCCCCAGCACCTACATCAGGCAGCTCACAACCACCTATAACTCAAGTTCCAGGAGATCTGGTGCCTTTGACCTCCAAGGGCACACACACACACATACACACATACACATACACACACACACACACACACACACACACACACACACACACACACACATACACACACCCCAAATTAAAAATAAAAAGACTGTGTATTAGCTGTAGATGGTTGAAAGAGGAACATTTTCCTGGACTCTTAGTGAGCAAATACTTCAGAGAAGGGAATTTTGTCGTCTGTGAGGAAGGGGGCCTGGTGTCACATGACTGTGTTGGTTTCTTTGACAACAGTAGCAGCTCTTCCCAGTGACAATGGGAGACTATTAGATGGAGTCAGATGAATGACAAGAGTTTCATTGATCGTCTACTCCATGCCCAGCATTGATGTGGCTTCTGGTTCTAAATGCAGATTATTCCAAACAAGCCTTGTATCTTGTGGTGAGGCTGAGGAGAAGGGAGGCTTTCATTGTAACTATGTGGTGACATTGTATCATCGTAACTATTTGGTGATGTTCTGTATCCTGACCTGTGCGGTTCCCTACCGCATTGAGCTGAGGAGCACTTCAAATACTGAAAAAGTCTGAGCCCCGGTGTGCACTGCAGACCACTGGCTTTGAACTTAGCACATTGTTGTATTGATGACATTCCAAAATGATAATATTGTGCAAATGTTGGGCTAAGTGGAATGCCATATTTTTTTTACCTATTTTTAATATTTTTCATGTGGTTGCTACAAAGTAGAAGTGTGATTTTTTTCAACTAGTGTTATTATATATATTGTTATATCCTTTTCCTGAGAAAGCCTCTTGAGAATTTAGACTTCAAAGTTAACCTCCCTCATAATATTTGATTTCCTCTTTTGTTTGTAGACCTGAGAAGATGGCCAAACTCCCAGTGATTTTGGGCAATCTAGACATCACGATCGATAACGTCTCCTCTGACTCCCCCAGTAAGTGTTCAGTTCTGTGTAATAAGCAGCCCACAGTTTTATTTGGTTGGCTTTTCCTCCACTCTGTGTTATTTGGGATTTCTTTTCAGATTATCTGAATTCATCATACATTCCCATGAGGCAGTTCGAAGCCTGCAGTAAATCTCCGCTCACTTTTGAAGTAGAGGAGTTTGTGCCCTGCATACCCAGACACACCCAGCCTTATACGGTCTACAGCAACCACCTTTATGTTTACCCAAAGTACTTGAAATATGACAGTCAGAAGTCTTTTGCTAAGGTGAGTGCACAGACATACGCATCTCCTTCACGACTTAGCTTTTAGGTTCTTTTATAAACGTGTATATATGCTGCGTTTTGTTGCCTTTTTTTTTTCCCTCTTACATGTTTTTCTCTTGCATACCACTGCAGGCCAGAAATATTGCTATTTGCATTGAGTTCAAAGATTCCGATGAAGAAGACTCTCAACCTCTGAAGGTTTGTTTTTTAATATATAGTATGTTTTGCTGTTCTTGTTGGAGATGGGATCTCCTATGTGTGCATGATTCAGTAAGGATGTATTCAATACCCACCAGGCATCAGACAGTGTCTAGGTGTGAAGAGTCGTGTGACGGTAGAAGTCATGATCAACCACGGGGTCTTCATTAATTAGCGATTACAGAACAGCAGCAGTACTGTCTGTTGTCGGAGGCAACGTTGACCGATGATGTTCCCGGCACCATGGCAGGCCTACTTTAACCCTTCCAGTTATCAAACAGACCTTCCACATAGATCCACTAAGGTCCATAATTTCTACCTTCTAAGATTAATACACGGGGCTTGAATGGCTCAGTGCTATATACTTTAGTAGAACTGAGTTTTAAATCCAAGCGGTCCAGCTCCAGAGCCTAAATTCTTTACTATGTTAAAATGACTTTCCCGGAGAAGGAGACAAATGTGCAAACAGAGCTAGTTACTCTCGAGATAGTTAGAGTTTAGGTTGGGGTCGATGGAGCGTCTGCCTAGCACACGCAGAGCTCCGGGTTCTGTCTCAGCACCTCATAAAGGCAGGCATGGCAGCCCAAGCCTGTGACAGCCGCACTCCAGCAGTGCAGGCTGGAGAACTTCTGGCCACACGGGGAGTTCCAGGCCCGCGTGGGCTGTGAGACCCTGGCACAAAGGGAGGAAACGAGAGGGAAGGGAGAAAGTGGGTGGGAGAGGAGAAAAGAAATTTACAGTTTACTGATAGACACTGTCGTGGAAAGAAGGCTGCCTGAAATGGAAGGTATTGAATAAGCTTTTTTTTTAAATGTATTTATTTTAATTTAGACAAATATAAATGTTTGCATGGAAAATGGAAGGGGTGGGCCACAGGCTGGGGAAGGTCTGGTTTCCCGGGACCCCAGAGTTAAAGGCTCGAAGACCTGGGCTCTCACAGGCGGACACAGTCTGAGAAGCCTCTTGCTCTATAGCACGTCTAACCAATTTCTCACTCCATCAACTGAAACCCAGTGTTTGTTTCTGCTGTTCCTCCTTTTAGTGCATTTACGGCAGACCGGGTGGCCCAGTGTTCACGAGAAGTGCCCTTGCTGCGGTTCTACACCATCAACAAAACCCAGAATTCTATGATGAGGTAATGGTGTTTTCAAAGAATGACACAGTTTCACCAGTCTTAAGAGAAACGTGAAACTTTTTTCTAGTTACAGCAGAGAGCAAGAAAAAACAGCATTCCCTGCTGGAATCACAGCAGAATCGGTGTTTGTTTTACCTGTTTTTTCTATTTAACATCTTGTTGTTATAAATAAAACCACAAATTACAAATTAGTAAAAGAAAATTCTTAATTGCACCTTTAGTGCCATAGTTAATATTCTAGCAGCACTCTTTTCAAATTCACCCTTGAGTTGATATCCCTGGGGGCCTGCTCTTTCCTGAAGAGAAAGGGAGGGGTGGAAGGAAGGGAAAACTTTGGAGGATGATTAGATTTTAAAAAATAAAACAAACAAAAGCCAAATTCATCCTTGAACATAGGACTGTTGAACCTAAGAATCATCCTGTTTATTGGTGGATTTTCTCCTATGGAATGGTTCACTCACTCTTGAACTGCTAGAGTCATGGGGGTGGCATGCTCTTGGAGTGATCTAAAATTCATGTGTGACTTTTGATTTATACAGAACTTACTTAATACCCTGCTGCTAATCGGAAGAGCCCTATCAATAACACAGCAATCAGTTAACAAACTCTATATGTTGTATAGTCTACACATGGTGAAAAGTACGTGAGAACCAAGAGAGATCACTTTTTATTGCCGTGTTCAATTTGCAGGAAGGTGAAATTGATCACATTCTAGACAGATTCATGCAGCACTGAGCTCACTGCAGGCTCAGTAGGAGGCGGCTTTTAAATTACTTACAGCATGTTCTACCATTAATCCCTACAGTTGTGGGTTAGCATTCTCGCTGCGTTCCTTTTGATTGTGAAAGTTGCCAGACATCTGTTTGATGCATACAATTTGATAAATTTTACCTCAATAATTGGTAAGTGTAGATTTTATGGTCGCACATTGGCACTAAGGAGATGGCTGAATAGGTTAGCACTTGCTCCAGAAGCAGGAGGACCCGAGTTCAAATCCTCAGCCCCAATATAAAAAGTTGAGCATGGCCGCGCATGCATCTATAATCTCAGAGGTGGGGGAAGGTCGAGATAAGAGGATCCCTGGTGTGTGTTGATGCCAGCCTACCTCAGGCTCAAGGAGATATTATGTCTCAAGGGAACTGGGGAGAATACTAAACACCTTGCATCCTGTTGCCTCCTTGCACTTTGGGTGTGTACTTATGCCCACATGTGTGCATATCCCACCCACATGTACTGCACGTCACACACAGATAGCCCCCCCAAGTATCACTTTTACCTGCATATATTTTATATACTCATGAGTACTTAATTTTTTGACATTTTAGGTAAAGTGGTTTGTGTATGAATTTTGCAAGTGACTGCAAATCTCCAGTTTCTCTCCAGCTCCCGCCAAGCCCCGGCAGTCCCGCAGCCCACTTATAAAATAAACACACAGACTCTTATATTATTTAAAGTGTTTGGCCTAATGGCTCAGGCTTCTGGCTATCTAGTTCTTACATCTTAAATTAACCCATTTCTATAAATCTATACCTTGCCACATGGCTCGTGGCTTACCAGTATCTTACATGTTGGTACTCATGGCGGCAGCTGACAGCGTCTCCTGACTCAGTCTTCCACTTCCCAGGATTCTCCTCTCTCCTTGTCCCGCCTATACTTCCTTCCTGGCTACTGGCCAATCAGTGTTTTATTTATTAGCCAATCAGAGCAACACATTTAACATACAGAACGTCCCACAGCATAAATAAATAAAACAAACAAAAACCGAGATTCTGCATAGGATCATGATGTGGCACAGTGAGAAAGTGTGTACTTGGTATATGTGAGGTGCTAGATTTAATTCTTAGTGCTAAACACCAAAAGTAAACAAAAGTCTTCGTATCTGAGACCCATATAGTTGAAAACCCTGTTGTCCATGGTCAACTGTAGTTCAGTGAAACCGCTGCATGTGAAGAAATGTTCAGCCCCAGGTTCTCATGCCGACAGCTGTGTGGTTTGCGTCGTGGTGCCTGTTTTCCCGTTTGCTTATGCCTGGAAGAGACATCACCCCTCCCCCGGTCTCTTGTCAGGGTGTTCAGAATCCATCTCTCCTTGGCGTCATTAACAGCTTGGGTGTGTCTACGTTTAATCCTAGGAAGAGTTTGGGGAACAGGCGACTACATTCGAGTTGGGTGGCATACCCCGCCTCCCCTGGGAACGTTTGCTATTGTGGGATGTTGGGAACTTTGTTCTTTTGCCTTTGCAGATCAAGATAGAACTGCCAACCCAGCTACATGAGAAGCACCATCTGCTGTTCACCTTCTTCCACGTCAGCTGCGATAACTCGACGAAAGGGAGCACGAAGAAGAAGGATGCTGTTGAAACACAAGGTGGGAACCCGTCTCTCTTGGTCTTTTGGTTGTTTTGTTGTTGTTGTTTTAACATTTGCATGTTGGAGTTTTTGTGTTATATTTTGATTCTTAGTATTCATCCTTTTGGCAGAGGGTTTCTAGGTGGGTTTCTAGGTGGCCTGATGCTATGGTGCCTGAATTGCACATGCAAAGAGCCTCAGTCAGGCTATGCGAGGCCTCCCCATCACTTACTTTGATTGATAGTAACAGTTGTTGCTCAGGCTTGCAGTGATTTCCCTTCAGAAGGAGTGAACTCACAGTGGCTTTTCTTGTTCTTTGTTCTCAACAGTTGGCTATTCCTGGCTTCCGCTCCTGAAAGACGGAAGGGTGTTGACAAACGAACAGCACATCCCTGTCTCAGCCAATCTTCCATCTGGCTACCTTGGCTACCAGGAGCTCAGCATGGGCAGGGTATCGGATTTTAAGATTGGTTTGTTTTAACCCAGTTTTTTTCAGGAAGCCTTGAAGAATATAAAAACTGCAATAGCACACAACAAAAACAGCTCATGGGATCTTTATCAGTCCTAACAGATTGGTTTTCTTTATTCATTCTGAAGTAAATGTGTACAATTAGAAGCTGTTTCAGATGACACTCGATGCATTTTATAAGCCTATACTAGTAGTACCAAAACAGAGAGACATGGAGGTACTGGGCCCGGCATGAGTCTTTCTGGGAAGTAACCATGCTCAAATAATGATGAGTTCTCAGTTAGTTTGATATAGACCCTGAGAATCGAATCTCTTTCCCACATCGTAGTTCACTCTGTCTGGTGTCACCTTCATTGGTTCTCAGAATCCTGAACTCAGGTCTGCCTAAGATACTCAAGAAGCCAAGCATGGTGGTGCACACCTTTAATCCCAGCGCTCAGGAGGCAGAGGAGAATCTGGGAGTTTGAGGTCCGCCTGGTCTACGTAGAAAGTTCCAAACAAGTCAGGGCTACATAGTGAGACCCTGTCTCAAAAACATATGAAGATACGGTGAAGTCGCATTCATTTCCAGTGAAATGGACTGTCATCTCGGTCCTAGGAGGAAGGGCAGTGCGCTGAGGGGAAGGAGCTGGGCAGACAACGCAAACGCCGCGGTGGAGGCGGCGGTGGTGGTGGCGGCGGCATTGCTGCTGTGGCCAGGCGCAGCGCTGCAGCCACTGGAGCCTTGGGGCCTTCTGCCCCTCCTCGGGGTCCTGCGTGATGGTTGTGTGCGAGCTGAGATAGCTAACCTGTTGGGATCTTTCCCTGTCTTTCCTTTCAGCATTATGGTCCAGAAATTAAGTGGGTAGAAGGAGGCAAGCCTCTGTTGAAAATTTCCACTCATCTGGTTTCCACGGTGTACACTCAGGTATGGGTTAGCGATCTCATTCCAGTGACTACTCTGTGACCAAGCTGTCTGTGTAAAACAGAATCCTGGTGTCCTGTGAATGTATCATTACACTAGAGGCCTTTATTTGGAAAAAGTACACGGGAGGTGCTTATGTGTGCTGATACACATGAAAAGTAATTGATAAGTCTGTGGCATTGTTCAGCTGTTTTCCTGTGCTGGAGGATCCTATGGATGTCATTTGTACATGGTCAATTTTATAATCTTAAAGAGCGTTCATGATGACTCCGTGGTAAAGGGCACCCAGTACAAAATCATGAAGGTCAGAGTTCAGATCCCATGGAACAAACAAGCCAAGCATCTCACCCATGCCCATCCCCCTACTTCCAAGGGTATCAGAGACATGGGGGTACTAGGGCCTGCTGCCTCCCAGCTCTGTGTTCAATGAAGAGAGATCCTGCCTCAAAGGGCTAGGCAGAGCGATAGAGGAGGACTCCCAATTCCTCTTCCATCCTCTTCATACACACTAGTGTGTGCAGCCCTACACACATGTACTCAGATGCACAGAAATGCATACACACACACACACACACACACACACACACACACGCACACGCACACGCACGCGCACGCACACGCGCACGCACACGCACACAGAGGCATAAATATATGCCATTCGGGTTTGTTCCCTGAAGCAGGATTCTCCTGTTTCTAGAAGCATATACTAACAGACGTTCTTCTCCTTCTCTGCCCCTCAGGATCAGCATTTACATAATTTTTTCCAGTACTGTCAGAAAACGGAATCTGGAGCCCAAGCCTCAGGGAATGAACTTGTAAAATACCTAAAGGTACCAGGTGGCTTTCTTAGTCCCTTTTTAAAGTGGCTTTGGAAATAAATTGGGTTTCCCTGTTGGTGGTGGGTATTGTTGCTTACTGCCCCTTGTAAGCTTGTGTGAAGATGCTCCTACCTGGATGCTCTCACAGTGGTGGCTTTGAGTGTCTGTAGATAGGGGACCAGAGTGAACTCGGAAATAGCTCTGTTCCTGCATGCATGCTCGTCCCTGTGCTCACCTGACAGACCTTTGCTGGATGTTTACCAGCTGCTAAGCACAGGAGACGCTGTCCCAGCTTAGCCTGTTTGGTGCTACTGTAGCAGAATACCTGAAGCTGGATCATCCTAAAGAACAGAAATGTATTTTTCTCATAGTGCAGAGGGCTATGAGAGGATCAAGGCAAGAGCTGGGTGGTAGACAGGAGGAGGAGGAGACAAACTCATCATTTTCTAAGGAACCCACTCTAGCAGTCTCCGTGATCCATTCCTCAAGGTTGAGCCCCCATGGTCTGATCACCTCTCCTTGGACCCTATCTCTTCTTGATTTTGCATTGAGGATTAGTTTCTATCACAAGCTTTGTGGAGGACACACTCAAATCCCAACAGTCCTGACCCTTAGAGAACTTAATACTCACTTGATGGCAGCCTCCTGGGTAGACAGAGGTAAGACAGCGAGCCTGACCCAGCTGTCTGCGGGAGTTAGGTGTGTTCCTGGAGCCACTGTGTAGCATTGACAGCAGGACAGGGGGGACGTCAGTACAGAAGGATTGTAGAAGAGTGCTTTGAATACAGAGTCACTAAGTGGCATTCCAGGTGTAGGACAAAATAAGATGCAAGAAATGGAGTAGGGACTTATATTAGGTCTGATCCAGAGAAAACGGCCTACATATTTAAAAATGAACACACGGGACATTATGACCGTTAGCTTCTCCTCCACTTCCTCCACTTCAGAGACAGCTATGGCTGCCTGACCATTCTTCTTGGTCACAGCCCCTCGTGATTCCTCTTCTGCCTCTCTGCGCTTTAAAGACCTTTTGTAATTACACTGGTCCACTGTAGACGCCCTGTTAAGGACAACTAGTTAATGGTCCTTCTTCCCCCTCACTGTGGAGCATCTTCACGGAGCCTGCAGTTTAGGACACAGGCATCCTTGAATGCCATTCTGCTTGCCCTCAGCTTCCCATGTATTTTAGAGGGAGTGCTTCCGTGCTCATTTGAAATGAAGTGGACATTGCCTTGATAAGCCAGTGGGGTGTGGTGGCATGCACCTGTTGACACAGGCGCTTGGGAGGCTGAGATGTGACGGTCATTGGCAGCCGTGAATTCCAGTTCAGCCTGGGTTATGTAGCAAGACCTCCATCTCAAAGAGAATAACTGAAATGAAATAGATTTTAAAAAATGTAACACGTGTCTCACCGTTCCCTGTGTGTAGAGTCTGCACGCAATGGAAGGCCATGTGATGATCGCTTTCCTGCCCACCATCCTAAACCAGCTGTTCCGAGTCCTCACCAGAGCCACTCAGGAGGAGGTTGCCGTTAATGTGACTCGGTAAGGGAGAGGATGGATGGATGGAAGGATGGGTGGAAGGAAGGATGGATGGATGGATGGATGGATGGATGGATGGATGGATGGATGGAAGGATGGATGGATGGATGGAAGGAAGGAAGGAAGGAAGGATGGATGAATGGAAGGATGGATGGATGGATGGAAGGAAGGATGGATGGATGGAAGGATGGGTGGATGGAAGGATGGAAGGAAGGATGGATGGATGGATGGATGGATGGATGGATGGATGGATGGAAGGATGGATGGATGGAAGGATGGATGGATGGATGGAAGGATGGGTGGATGGAAGGATGGATGGATGGATGGATGGATGGATGGATGGATGGATGGATGGATGGATGCATCCATACTCTTCTTCCCTTCAGTCCATCCACACCTGGAGCCTACCTGGGATGCTAGTATGTGATGGTCATTATGCTGGAGCGATGTCTTTTAACCTCGCACGGAGGCACCCGTCTGACTCCTTGTCTGCTTGTTTGCTGAGTGCAATGGCGTCACCCTTGTTCTGCTGTGAAGATAATGAAATGTTCCCATTTCCACATCACTACTCATTGCTTTATTCATCCCTGTGGTGTGTAGGGTCATTATTCATGTGGTTGCCCAGTGCCATGAGGAAGGATTGGAGAGCCACTTGAGGTCATATGTTAAGGTATGTAAAATAAATAAACACATAAGTCAAGCTGCTACGATCATTTACAGCTGTGGCTCTCCAAGTTTCCTTCCAAAGACTTCTTTCTAACAAGACTTGTCATTTAAGGGGTGCATTCGGAATTTAATACCTATGTATTCTCTCTGGTCTCCGCTGCCAAGGCTTGTACCTGGACAAGGAGGAACTAGAAAAGAGGCAGCCATTCCTTCATTTACCTAATTTTATCTTTTAAAAAGATGAATGTAGCTCAACTCTCAGGGGAATGAAACAAGAATTGTTTTAAGTGATCTTGCGCAGACATCTTATACATTGGCAATCTTTATATACCTTTTTAAACCACCTAAAATCCCCAGCGTCCCTGTTACTTTTGAGAATGGAAGGTTAACTCTGGCCACAATCAAATCCAAAGGCTGTGTGGAACAGCATGAGGTATTGTTGTGATAAACAGCAAGAGGTTCTTGATATGTAGTATTAAATGAGCGTAGTGACAAACACCATTCTAAAAAGTTACACATCCTGTGATATGTGAACTTTGGCTGTGTGGTACTTTGGATTCTCCGGGACCTGTTAGTCTGTCCTGTGACATGTTTCTAGAAGGTCCCATTACTGATGAATTGTGTGCTAGGTGAGCTCTGAACTGCTGACGTGTACAGTTGCCATGTTTCAGATGGATTGCTAGAGACATCTTAGACACGCTCTCTGTCACATGACGATCACCCTTCCCACCTTCGTTTCCATCCCTTCTCCCACCCTTGAATGTGCACCTCAGTCCCGATCTCTGTTCTCAGAGGCCTCACAAGCTTTCTGCCCCTCAACTTGAAAGAACCAGTGAGTAAAGTCTCTTTCTCTCTTTTTCTTTAAAGTTTGCCTATAAGGCCGAGCCGTATATCACATCTGAATATAAGACGGTGCACGAGGAGCTGACCAAATCCATGACCACCATTCTCAAGCCTTCCGCTGATTTCCTTACCAGCAACAAACTTCTGAAGGTAACGTTGGGACAGCCAGCCTGGCTCTTCGGGGTTAGCGCCGATCTCCAAGGGATAGGGATGCCTGTGTGGCACGCGTGAGGTCCCTGGGGCTAATGAGGGGCTAATGGGTACTGAGAGCTGCTTAGGACAAGAAGCTCCCCAGTACTGCTGCACAGAACCGTGAGAACAGAAAGTGGCAGTGTTCTGTGTGTGCATTCCTTTTGTTTCTAGGAGGAAGAATTTTGAAAGTTTTCACCATAAAGAAATGAAAAAAAAATGTTTAATTTGGATATATTTAATCTGAGTTAAACATACCAAAGCATTAAATGTTGCACTGATAATGTATATAACTTTCATGTTGCAGTTAAGTAAATTGAGAGCTAGCCATGGTTGGCACATGCCTGTGGTCCCAGCTACTGGGAGTCTAAGCAGGAAGGATCATGTATTAGTCAGTCTTCTGATGCTGTGATAAACACCATGACCAGAGGCAACTTAATGAGGAAAGTTTATTTCAGCTTTCAGTTTCAGGTGGTTAGAGCACATTTGGTGAGGGGGTGAGGGAGGCGCAGCCGTAGGCAACGGGATGGGGATCTGAGTGATCACATCGTCAGCTGCAAACACAAAGCAGAGAGAGAGAGAGAGGGAGGGGGAGAGAGAGAGGGAGAGAGAGAGAGGGAGGGAGGGAGGGGGAGAGAGAGAGAGAGAGAGAGAGGGAGGGAGAGAGAGAGGGGGGGAGAGGGGGGGGGGAGAGAGAGACAGAGAGAGAGAGAGAGGGAGAGAGAGAGAGGCGAGCTGGCAGTGAGGCAAGGCTGTAAGCCCTCAAAGCTCACATCCAGTGGCATACTGCCTCCAGCAAGGCCACACTTCCTCAAGATGCCATACTGTCCCCAAACAGCACCACTAACTGGAGACCAAGTGTTAATGCGTGAGCCAGTGGGGAACATGGCTCTTTCCAAACCCTGTAGGTCCCTTGAGTGCACAATTTTGAGACCAGCCTGGTTAACATGAACTGTATCTGGGAATTTTTTTTTTTTAATTTTTACTAATTAACTATTTTCAAAAACCAATTAATGAAAACCAGGTGTGGTGGCTCACACCCATGATCTCAGAATTGGGGAAACAGTCAGGGGGATCAGAGACATCCTTCCTTACATGATGAGTTGTGATCAGCATGAGCTGAAACTCTCTCTTAAATATATTCATTTAATATATAAATAACTTTATATATTATTAAATAAAAATATAAAAATGTAGGGAAAAAAAAGTTAAATTTCATAGCCTAATCAGCTAAGCCTATTTGTGTGCGTTGATAGACAGTTACCACCAACAACACTGTTAAATCTGAGTGACCAATGTAGCTGAAGGTTTTCCTGTGTCCCGCCTGGGCCACAGCCGCTCAGATCCAAGTAAACACACCGAGGCTTATATTAATTAAAACTACTCAGCCATTAGCTCAGGCTAACTACTGACTAGCTCTTACACTTAAACTCAGCCCATTTCTGTTAATCTATGTGTTGCCACGTGTTCTGTGGCTTTACCTGTGTACCATTACATGCTGCTCCCTGGATGGTGGGCTGGCGTCTCCTGACTCAGCCTTTCTCAAGAATTCTCCTTGTCTGCTTATCCTGCCTATACTTCCTGCCTGGCTACTGGCCAGTCAGTGTTTTATTAAATCAGTGTACAAAAGCATTATCCCACAGCAGACCAGAGTTAGTTCTCCAAGTCCCAGTTTGCGAGTTGGGTCTCAGATGAGAGCCGTAAAGAATGAATTAGCATATTCAAAGTCACATTGTCCCTGTTTGAAGTCAGAGGGGGACACGGATAAAGATGGCAAAAACCGTGTCACTAAGCAGGAGGTTGACAGAGGAGAGACCGTGAATGACCAGTGCCTCTTGCTGGAGAGGTGCTCCGTCTCCCAGGGGCCGGCTATGTGCTGTGTGTGCACAAGGAGCAGACGTCTGCCACCCGCCCCGGATCTATGAGTGTCTGCCAGAGGTGTGGTGTGTTTTAAGGTCGACACTTGCTTGTCTTTGCTAATACTGTCAGTGTAGGAGAGGTCACCTCTTTCCTAACAGTGCGTCATTTTGTGTTTTCTTCTTTTCTTGCAGTACTCATGGTTTTTCTTCGATGTGCTGATAAAGTCCATGGCTCAGCATTTGATAGAAAACAGCAAAGTGAAGGTGGGTGACTCCGTTGGGGGCCTGGTTGTCGTGGGAAAATGGCTTTCACGGGGTTGACAGGTCACACCTATTTATGTTTTCTGTGCACCAGGGACTCCCAGGATTATTTGATGTGCTGTACAGTCAGTAAAACATTTTGGCTTCACAACAGTCCTGTGAGGGGAGTACAGTTTTTACATAAAGAAACTGAGGCTAGAATGTTTGAATTATTTGCTCAATCCTGCAGTTAATGAGCAGAAGGACCAAGTTTGGCAAATATCCAGCTCCAAGGCCTTGGTTCCTGGCTGCTTACGAGGTTATTAAATCCAAAGAAAATTACATCTTTTTCTTTGACTAGCTTAGAAATCTTCAAGCTTTTTGAATTGGGACCAATTAAGCATTAATGTAAAATGCCATCATCTGGTGTTTATTAGGTGTCTTAACCGTGGTGGATATTTCTGTCTACAGATGGTTGCATCTCACCAGCCACCTATCCTCCAGAACCAAATAACAGGCGCTGATATGTTCCTTCTCTTTGGGGCAGATATACGTAGTCTTAAATTTCCCCCTCCTTCAGTGCTCCTTCTTGGGTACTGGGTATGTGTGTTTCTGTGACTGTGTGCCTTGGTTCCCATGAGGCTCATCCCCAAACAGTTGGTCTTGTCTCCAGCTGGTTTAGGATGTGGCTCTCCGAGGCTCACGGCAGCTTCTATGGAGTCCTGATGTAGGACACGCACTGACATTGTCACTCTCTTTAGTGAGTGGAAGGAGCTGCTTCTGAGGCAGGAGTTGGGAGCCATCCTGTGACAGTTGTCCTGGTGCAGCCGAGGGTGTGACTGGGAGCAGGAGAAGCTTGTGCGAGCGTTGGGATGTGGGGCCGCATGTGATGGGGGTGCATGTGCCCTTCGGATGCGTGTGCTGTGAGAAAGCCCTGAGAGGGGACATCAGAGGCTCAAGACCTTGGCCTTTTGGCTCAAGGGCTCTGGTTCCTCAGAGGAATCCTAGGCAAGGTGTGGGGCGTTTACCCACCACCCCCACAGTTCCCCAGAGTTTTCTTGAGTGCAAGCAGCAGGAAATATTAGATAGAAGGATTTATAGCGGAGAATCTTGTGGAGATAAACAGATAGAAAATAAAGGATAGCCTCGAGAGGGCCTGGAACCTATTCCAACGGGCCCGGACTGTCTCTGGCCCAGGGTTTTTATAGAGACGCCAAGGGGTGGAGCAAAAGACCCCCTCCCCCAGCACAGCCAAGTGCAGACCATCTCAGACCCCTGCACTCAGTGCAGACCTGCTGGGTAAAGCCACGAGGAACCCCAGAATGGGTTCCCACAGCAAGGGCCACCAGATTTTGCTGAGCAGAAGGTTGGTGGCCCGGAACCTGCAGACATACCTCACCTGCTGAGCAGGCATTGATCCTCGCCAGTTGGTCTCTTTATTTGTTTGTTTTTCCTGTTTCAGTCCAACCTAAAGATTTTGATATTTAGTGCACAGGAAGACGCCAGATGGAGGGGGGTGTTGCTTGCCTTGCACAGAGATGTGCACCCTCTAAATTCATGCCAAATCATGCTGCCAAGGAAGAATCAAGCAGTATGCAGCCAAACGTGTGCTCTTACACATACCATTTGATTATATTATTTTTCAGTCAAACATATCATAAGTGCAACAGGATTCTAGCCTGCGGATTTTCCATTGTGGCCCCGGATCAGATAGTAGACATTTACTTCCTCAGAGTTCAGAAGCTGGAAGTTCTAGCTTCCTCCAACCGTGAGGTTGACCTCTCTGAGGTCTCTACTCTGCTTATGGATCGTTGCTTCGCCTGCAGAGGTTTATGTTCTGTGATGACACCTGTCACTTTGGATTATGCCCACCCTGATGACATCATTTTGCCTTAGTTTCTCCTTAAGACCCTGGCTCCAAACACAGTCCCCCACTGGGATGTTTCTGGAGTGCTACAACCTCAGCATATGGGCTGAGCTGATGATTCCGTGGATATGGAAGCGTGGGACCTGAGTCCATGTCTCTGGAGAGCCAGGCTGGGTTGCACGTTTCTGTAATCCCAGTACTGCTGTAGTGAGACCTTGTCTCAAACAAGATGGAAGGTGAGGGCCAATGAGGGCCAATGCCTGAGGTTGTCCCTTGACCTCCGCGGTCAGGTTAAGGCACACACATGCCTACGCAGGGGTGGGGAGTGGTGGTGGTGCCAGGGAAAACGCATGAGCAAGCACCTAGGGAAAAAAACTCATCTTCAAGATATGAATTTGGGAGTGTAGTTCAACCTACAAAAAAAGCCCTGGGATAATTTTTATGTTTTAATCCTAGATAAATAAGATCACTTCAGAGGACATTGTGACTTGACTATCTTTTAAGTGTACCTGTTTTGCTCAGCAGATAACCCTTCAGTGTTACAAAAATAAAGGAGTTTAGGTGGAGCATGTGCAGGGACCTTGGTGGTCACTAAGCCTTGGAATCATCTTTCCAGATCACGTGGCTTCGTGGAGCCCAGAACTGCTGGAGAAAGCAGCCCCGTGAGGGGCTCCGCCCCTTCCAGCCTTACAGGCTCCCCCACCTCTGCTCTAAGAAATGCTTTGTCTGTCTTTGGAGTTTCAGTCTTTTCCTACCTCCGTGGTCTTAGTCCTGCAACGATGTTTAGAGGGTGGTGAACAGCCCGATTCCCTATCCAGTCCTGGCCCCAGCCTGTAAGAGCTCCGTCTCTAGAGTGGAGCCCCAGTGGAGCTGACTCTGAAGGAGACTCAGGAGCCCCTCCCGACACTCTAAAGGATCTTCCATTTTAGCCCCGCCTGCTTGTGCTAGAGGTGCCCTCCTGCTTCCCACAGGCTGCCTGTCCATCTAGGCCTCCTGACACGAAGCTGCTGCAAGTGCTGTGCACGCACATGCATGCACACACACACACACACACACACACACACACACACCACACACCACACACACACATACACACACACAGCACACACGACATACCACACACACACACACACAGCACGCATACATACATATCACACACACCATACACATTACACATATACACATACAGCACAGACACACACTGTACCACACATATCACACACACCACACCACACATACCACATACATCACACACATACATACATACACACCACACACATCTCACACTCCCACATACACCCCACATACACCACACACATCACATATATACACATTACACACAACACACAGCACATACATACATATACACACCACACACATCATACACATCACACACACATATGTTCTTAGTTTAGGGAACAAGTTCTTTTATCATTCATGATTTCCTTCTTGGGTCAAATCCTCTTGAGTTTTTATATGTTTATCTAAATATCCTGAATTTATTCGGATATCTTTCTATTGCAGACTTTGCTTTCCTCCTTGGTGAGTCTTCCTGAGGTACCCATTCATCCCGCATCCTGCACCCCTGGGCCTTGGGCTGGGATGGGAGCTGATGCAGCTTTGTTGTTACTTTTGGGGATCTAGTGTGAAGAGCTGTGGGGACACCTTCAGTGTACAGCTGTGCACATCCTAACGGTGGATGGGTGATGCTCCCGCACATATTGGCATGGAAGCATTAATGTGGAAACCATTTTGCTTTCTTTGGGACACCTTCCAGTCCCCATCTGTCAGCTACATTTGAAGCGTTCCCTGAACTGGCACTGAAAGCAGCTCCAGAAGGTGGACCTCTAGCTTCTGATGCCGTGCGTGCCTGAGCCCGACGCAGGGAGTCAGAGGTCCAGTGCGTGTGACTGAGCTTAACTCAGGGAGTCAGAGGATCCAGTGTGTGTGGCTGAGCCTGACTCAGGAAATCAGAGGGTCCAGTGTGTGTGGCTGAGCCCGACTCAGGAAATCAGAGGGTCCAGTGCGTGTGACTGAGCCCAACTCAGGGCCATCAGAGGAGGCAGGTGCTTGGAATTCACACTGAGTTTTTGAGGAAGGTGTAAAACTCATGGCAGCAGGGCCTGCTGGGAAGTTCTCTGACTCTGCATTCGTGGGCGATGTTTTGGGAACTTCTTTCACTTATGTTTAGTAACTGTAATTCCTTCACACTTGCTTCCCACCTCTTCCTCCCACGCTGTGTCAAACCAAGTCCTGACATCCCACAGGTGTCCTCAAGAAGAGAGTGTGGAAAGCCCACAGAGGTAGGAAGCATGTATGTCCTAAGTGCTGTTGCTTAGCCTTCATGCAAGGCAAGAGTTTTTATTTTGAAAGTGCACTAAACAAGTAGATTGTTTGGGCTTTCCCTAAAGCAAACCTGAGCACCCCTGTGCCTGTGTGGCAGACAGAATGTCACCACCCAGCTTCCAGCCCCCGGGTCTGTGAGTAGCTGTTTGTCAGATGTGGAATGCAGGAGAAAACCATAAAGGGCGAGGGCACATCCTCCACCCTGAAGCCGCCGCGGTGGTTGGAAAAGGAGCTACCCAGTCAGGACAATGAAAACAGGGTGTAGGAAGGTGTGTGTGGGAGCCAAGCAAGCAAAGGCGGACATGGAGGTGAACTTTGGACCTTGAAGGATGCCACACTTAGGGGAAGGAGAATGCGTCGTAGGCAGAGGCATCAGGTCACACTCAGCAATGTGAATAGTGTAATGAATGACCTAGGACGGTAAGCTGGAGCTATTCCTCCAGCCCAGCCATTCCCTTCTAGGTTTTGATGAAAGGGAACGAAAGCACCCAGCCACACAAAGACCTGTGCATGAAGGTGCACAGCAGCTTTCTTCACGACAGCTAAAACCTGGAAACAACCCAAACGCCCATGCGATGGGAAATGGGTAGGCAAGTAGTTGGTGATGCAGTATGACAGAATACCACTTAGTATTAATAACAAAAACCCAACTGCTTATTCTTGCAAAACTATGCGCAACTCTTAGGAGTATTGAAGTAAAATTCAGACCCCAAATGTTACACAGATGGGTTCATTTACATTTAAGACAATCTAGGAAAGGAAAGATTTAGGGATAGAAAATGACGCCCACCGTTAGGACCTAGGCATGGAGGAGTGGGCCTGGGAGAACTGGGCTGGCTCCTTGATCGCGCTGGTTACGCAACTCGTTCGTCCGTCAGAACTTGCCAGACTCTGCACTTGGACAGTCTGAATTTAACCGAGTGTCGTGGTGCATGACTATAATCCCAGCCCCGGGGAAGTCAGAGTTCAAGTCTAGCTTGGACTACAAAGCAAAACCGACTAAATGAAGCCCGGGGGCTGGAGAGACTGCTCGCCGGTTGGTTAAGAGCACTTGCCGCTCCTGCAGAGGGCCCCTGCCCGATTCCCAGCAGCCACGTGATGGCTCACAACTGTAATCCCCTCGGGCAACGTGTGGCCGTGCCTGGGGCATAGGAGACAGAGAAGTGGAGACACTTGTGCCAGGCTGTGGCTGAGGAGTGAGATTCTGCTTGCCTGAGAAGTCTGTGTCTCGGACTCTCCCCTTGGAGCTGTTCTTGTATATTCCCACTCTGCACGCCGGCCCCATTATCCTAGATTTTATTTTCCCTTTCAGTTCACTTTATAGTGATCTCCATAAAAGCATCTAATTACCTAGGTCATTATTACTTTTACAGCCTCCAAATGTGCGTCTTACCACATAAAAAAGGCCTTAGTTTGTTTTATTGTCAAAACAGAATTCCTTACTCCGGCTGTTTGTGGCTGCCAGGAGGGTGTCCCACAGCTTTCAGAGGCCCCGAGTGACCCTTGCAGTGTGACTGGTGACGGCGTTACTGATGGGTTGACATGTAAATCGTCCATCGTGCATCAGCACTTGTGAAACTATAAACTCACGGCAGAGATTCATCTGAACACAGAGTGGAGAGGGTGGCGTGATACATTTAATGTGACCAACGGTTCAGCTTGAGCAGTCAGCGACATGTCTGCAGCTCCTGCTTTTGGCGCCCGCCCTCGCAATCTCTGACAGGGAAGGCTTTTTAAAAGATATCACTACTGCATGACTCTGAGACAGAATTAGCCTCCGTTAACCTCTAACACCGTACTGTATTCAGCTTTCCCGCAGGTGTCCCCAAAACATCGTTTTACAGTTGGCTTGGCTGAGTCGGAATGTAAATAAGGCCCAAGTACACCGCATTTAGCTGATGTGCTTCTCGGATTTGGGGGCAGGGGGTTGGTTTGATTTTGTGTTTTGCTTTTTTTCTTTAATTCTCAAACTGTCTCCTCTCTGTTTTCAGTGCAGTGTGTGTGCTAAACAAACAAACAAACAAACAAACTGTGGTATTTGTCCAGCAGAATTTCCTGAGTTCTAGGACTGGCCAGTTGTTATCCCACAATGTTATGTGATATGGCTCCTACGTTACCTACATGCTTGCAGCTAAAATTTAGACACTTGGTTTGATATTCTTTCTGGCAGGGATACTTCATAGCTAGTACTGTTATATGCTGTCAAGAACATATATGTGTGATAGTCCCATTTTTGGTGATAATATTCGTTAATGTGTTTCCCGTCCATGACAAGGGTCTTTTATAAAACATTTTCCCTGGGTTTGTAGCTGTTGAGTCAGCCCAGCAATGAAAGACAGCAGCGTTTCTTGGGACTCCACTTCCCCGGGATTGGCCATCTTAGGTAGTAAGCAATCTTGCCTGATGGTGAGTTGGCTTTTGTGTGGGTTCTAGAAGCCAATCGCCTTTCAGCGTGGTCGTCCC
This sequence comes from Peromyscus maniculatus bairdii, assembly GCF_049852395.1. Taxonomy (NCBI): domain Eukaryota; kingdom Metazoa; phylum Chordata; class Mammalia; order Rodentia; family Cricetidae; genus Peromyscus; species Peromyscus maniculatus. Next base: position 119,093,287 of record NC_134860.1, on the reverse strand, counting down.
AGGACATGAAGTGATTGGTACACCAGGAACAAAATCCTTTTCAAAGCAAGATTTTAAAGAATTGGTTAAATTCGTATTCATATAACTTGATCCTACTTCACTGGGTTCTTGAGTGTGTGTGTGCTTAGAAAACTGTCCTTGTGTTAATTGAAATGATTAAAAATAGGCACTTCAAATCTTCATGACAGGGTCTGGTGTTTAATGCATAAAATTACGCATAGTTTCACATCAGAAAGATACCGATCTGACTGCAGTCTCGAAGTGTGGCCTGCTTGGTGACATCCTGGCGCTTGTACAACAGACCAGACCACAGTGGTTCAACTGTGACAGGAAAATCACGAGCTGGTAGGCGGTTTGGAGAGGACGGCTTGTCCCCCCAGGGTCATGCAGGAACTCAACCTCCCATCTGGCTATCCAGCCTCGGGTGTTACCCTCTCCGACCGTGTTGGAACTGGCTCATCATCACAGCATATTCCAGCGTAGAAAAGAAAAGAACAAAAGCAGTCTGCTTCTCTGAACATGGCCTGGGAGGACCTGCCACCCTGTGCAGCCCATTAGACGGAACCTAGTCACATGGCCCACATCCAGCTGTTATGTTAGACTGGGAAATAGAGTCTCTAGGGGCAGCTGCTGCCCCTGCATTTCAGACAGGTCCAGTCATCGAAGGGGAGAAGAAACGGAAGGCTGTTAAGGGGTAATTGGGACTTTATACTGAGCTCTTAGGCATTGGCTTCCTTGTTTGTAAGCTGAGGTGCTCTGTTCTTGTGGCTGTTGGAATTAAATCCACGATGGGTTGGTGGAGGCTTAGCTGAACTCCCTCCTTGCTTCATCTGTAAGTAGCTTTGTTTATGGAGTCAGGGAAGAAGCGGTGTGGTCTCATCTGGCAGAAGACTTCGGATTCCTGGTAGATGTGGATAGGAGTCACTTGAGTTGTGTGCCTAAGCATGCATTTACCTACGCGCTCTCACCGTCTGTAACGGGGCCTGAGTCATAAGGATCATACAAGGATTGGAAGTAAGGAAGAGTATGAGGTGCAAGTGCCTGCCAGGTAGAAGATGTGTGATAATAAACACAGCTGATGGCTAAGTAGTCAGCACTTTTTTGGTACACATTAATGAGAAGACAGATCATTATGTGAACTTGGCAGCAGAAGGCTGCCGTGCCCTTTAAACTGGCCATGTGCATTCGTCAATGTGTGTGTGTGTGTGTGTGTGTGTGTGTGTGTGTGTGTGTGTGTGTGTGTGTGTGTGTGTAGTTTGAATACTTGGAGCGTAAGCCTACACAGTCCTTTCTCTGAGAAGGGCCAGCAAGATGTCTCAGTGAGCAAAGGCGTTTAGCCCTGATGACCTGAGTTTAGTCCCTGGGACCCACCTGGTGGGAGAACAGAAAAACTCTTAATAGTTGTTCTCTGACCTCCACACACACGTGCTATAGAATGTATACATGTACACACACACACACACACACACACACACACACACACACACACACCACAAAGTTGCTTTTTAAATTTTGAATAAAGAATATCATAGTGTCTGAGAAATGCTAGCATCATAGGTGCTCAGAGGAAATACAGGCTCCTGTCCTTTTTCCTGCCAAAGCTCTTGGAGAGAATTTCTATCCTCATTTATAAGAACTACCAAGGTTCTCTTTGTCATGTCAAAGCAGTTCCAAATAGTTGATGAATTTGAGCATTTTTATAATACAAATACAAATACTATACTATAATTTGACTTTAAAAATTGGGTTAAATTTTTTGCTTGTGAGATTTCCATTCCCAAAACTATTGATAAAACAGTGTATGGAAAGTTACTTTTCAGCAGGCTTACTAGACTGCATTAGGAAGAATGTGAATCACTTCATCCAATTTCAGACAAGCTAGATTAGAACTGTTTTGTTTTGTTTTGTTTTTTAATGGACTTGGAGCTGAGATAACCCCACCCCTAAGTGTTACAACTTAAAACATCGTAAATGTTTGCTCTGGATCTCTTTCAGTTACTACGGAACCAGAGATTTCCAGCCTCCTACCATCATGCGGTGGAGACTGTGGTGAACATGCTGATGCCACACATTACGCAGAAGTTTCGAGACAACCCGGAGGCGTCTAAGAACGCGAACCACAGCCTAGCTGTGTTCATCAAGGTGGGGCCTGCCGGGGAGGGCGCCGGGGTGGGACCTCCGGGGGGAGGGCACCAAGGTGGGACCTCCAGGGAGAGGGCACCGCTGTGGTGTGCTTTCTAAGCAGCTACCCACAGGAGTGGTAACAGAAGCGCTCTGACAAGTAGAGGGTGTGTGCTTACATCAAAGCATAAACTTAGGAACAGTGAGTGCTGACCAGAAGCCAGCGTTCTGCAAACCGTGGGTCTCAGCTGACGGCTCTTTGTGTCGTCCACAGAGATGCTTCACCTTCATGGACAGGGGCTTTGTCTTCAAGCAGATCAACAACTACATCAGCTGCTTTGCTCCTGGAGACCCCAAGGTAGCGTAGCCCTCGGGCACTGTTCCTTGAGTCTGGATGGCCCGTTCACATCTGGGAACCCACCTGTTCCTCTCAATTCTCGTCAGAATTGTCTTTTGTTCCTCTAGAGGCACACCTCGTTCCCCTCTTGGATGTACTGGCACTTACTTGTGTGCATAAATGTGAGGTATTGGGGATCAAGTAGCCCCAAATAAGAAGTAGGCACTCCTGATGGCAGTTGTTCTTCAGCACTGAAAATGGCTTAACCAGATCATTTACCAAAACCAAAGAAGTAACCACGTAGCCTTTCTGACAGAATTATCTTTATTACCTCCCAGCTTACTGACTTTTTTTTAAATGTATTGAATCTGTGTAATTGTAAGCTACCTGAAATCCTTTGTAGACACGAGGAACATAAATAATAAATGCCTTAAAGTCTGCTGAAGGCATCATTTAATGAAGTGTGTTCTTGGTTTTCACACAAATCCTGCAGCCATCCGAACATCTATAAAGAAACAATCATTCAGTCCCCATGCGCCAAGGAGCTAGCACTAAATGCTTACGCACTTTGCTTCTGATACGTTTATTAGCATCGTATATACAGCATCCAGCGAGGTTCTCATGTCTAAACATTTCTTCCTGCAGACTCTTTTTGAGTACAAGTTTGAGTTTCTCCGTGTGGTGTGCAACCATGAGCACTATATTCCTTTGAACTTGCCGATGCCGTTTGGAAAGGGCAGGATTCAGAGATACCAAGGTAATCTGTCCCTACATGGTTCATCTTCTCACAAAGAGAACGATATCATTTGTAAAAAGAAAAGTATCAATTTAAATGTTATCCCCTAATTTGATTTTATTCATGGATGAGTGTTTTGGTGTGTGTATGTGTGTGTGTGTGTGTGTGTGTGTGTGTGTGTGTGTGTGTGTGTGTGTGTGAAGTTTCTATTCCCACAGTCATTGATAAAATCTTACATAGAAACTGGCTTTTCAGCAGAGAGACAACCATACTTATTAAGGGCAGATCTGAAGCTTTTCCGGGTTTACCAGACATAGACATCATGACTTGGTTTTCATTTTAAATTCTTTTTCTTAACAGAAATCTGTCTTATTTACTGCATTTGTTCTTGTTTTGCTCTCCCCTCCTGTAAATGAGCTTTTCTCTCTCCAGCTGTGGAGTCCAATGACACTCCTGTAGGTAGGTGTGGGGCAGAGGCTTGCCCTTGCATTTTCCTCCAGTTTTAAAAAGAAAGGAATGCAAGTGATCGCTCAGCTGCTTCATACGCTGTTCATTGAGACGTCTCTGTAGGTTTCCAGTTTCTGATGAATGGGTGCATTTGTTTCCCATGGAGCGAAGACATTGCTGTCACGCCCCAGACATTCTCTGCTCCTTGAGTGTGTCTAGATTCTCTGGCATGCTGTCTTAAGATGAAGCCCTGCTTCACCCCCAAATCACACCTCACCGCTCTCACAGCCCTTGTCCCTGGAGGCATCAGGAGCGTAGACACATGGCTTTTTCATGAGCTTTCTGTGTTTGCATGCTGGGTCCCCATGACTGAGTTCTGTGCGTCCACTGTTGTCAAGCACTGGACTCTAAGGCAGGCTTAGTGAGACCTAAGTCATTTTCTTCCTTAAGAGATTTAGGGGAGCCCCAGCCTTAGTAAGCAGCCTCACATGATCGTTCTGGAGGAACAGCTCCTTCCTTGCTGCTGATGTGCTCAGTAGGGACTTCTGCCAGTGTGTTGGGGACTTCAAGGGAACTATCAGGAAGGCTTTGGAAGTCAGAGGAGGGTCCGTAGGACTTTGTTGGATGGTGGTGTCAGTGTGCTGACTCGGTCCTCCTCTGTGCTTCTGCAGCTTGGGGGCATGTGTAATCGCTTTTATTGCCCCCTTTCCTCAGGCTTCATGTCTGCCCCCCTCTTTTCCAGATGAGCTCTCAGCCTTATCATGCTGCTTGCGGATGAGTTACTGGTTTGGTTTGCTACATTGTGCATTCCAGTTTTAGTTTAAGAGGGACACTTTAGAAAAGACTGCAGAAATAGTGTATTCGTTTCATGAAAGCTGAATAAATAAGTTATGTGCTGCTGTATCATTTAAAATACATTGATTTTATTGGGGCTGTAACAAGCATTGATAGCCAGAGAAAGGATAGCTGAACTCAGGAAGTAAATGACATTTGAATAAGTTATATGTATTAATTCTTTAGTGATATGGTTTTATTTTTAAAAAATCAATCTTTTGTAGTTAATACAATAACTTCATTTTTTAATTTGTCATTAACATATTTTTTATATGATCACTGTTGTAAATCCTAAAAATTGGTAGTAACTTCAGTTCCACACTCAAAATCCAGGGCAGCTGTTTGTATTTCAGTTTGGTTTTCCTAACAGAATTTGAAGTGTCAAGAGTAAGGCACCTTGCAGAGTCACCCGTTTTCCCACTGAGGCAGAGTCTCGCCCCCGTAGCCACACAGCGGTGGCCGAGTGGAGACAGACGGCATGCCTCGTTGGCTCAGGCGACACTGGACCCTCCTGAACCTAAGTACTGTGTGCCTCTTCTTTTCAGATCTCCAGCTTGACTACTCCTTAACGGATGAGTTCTGCAGAAACCACTTCTTGGTGGGATTGTTACTAAGGGAGGTGGGCACTGCCCTCCAGGAGTTCCGGGAGGTCCGCGTCATTGCCATCAGCATGCTGAAGAACCTGCTGATAAAGCATTCTTTCGATGACAGATACACTTCGAGGGTGAGAATGTCCTTCATTTTCAGTGGTGTAAGGGAAATCACTAATTAGACAAAGGTCCGAACAGCCAGTGTAACGGACTCTGCGGTCCGTGGCTCAGACCCAGGGAACACACTCACCGCATCTGTCTTTTTTCAGAGCCATCAGGCAAGGATAGCCACTCTCTACCTGCCTCTGTTTGGTCTGCTCATTGAAAACGTCCAGCGAATCAACGTGAGGGACGTGTCGCCCTTCCCTGTGAACCCAGGCAGTGTACGTAAGCAGAGCCGGTGACTGCACCGCTCCATGTCCTTGGGGCTGCTCTAACCGGGTGCTGCAGACTCCATGACTCAGAACGTGGAGTTCTGTTCCCTCCCATGAAGAGTACAAAGTCGGGGAGGCTGCCGGGAGCGGTGGTCCCTCGCTTCTGCCATCGCGGGCAGCAGCTGCCATGGCTCACGTGGCCTCAGTCTGCACAGGGTGCTCCGTCTTTGTGAGCCCACCCGCTGTCCCGAACTGAGGGCCCACCCAGTCTGACCTCTTAACTTACATCTGATCTGTATGTGAAAAGATACCATTTTCAAGTAAGATAATACAGGGATCAAGGAACAAAAAGATGGCGTAGCGCTAACCTTTGTCCCTTTCTGCTCACGTAGGCCTTGGTTCTGACCGCACCCCATGCCCATCTTGGGAAAGCCCCCTCTTTGAGCTCTGTTTCTCTTCATTAGACTGTAAGTCAGTGATGTCAGGAAGAGGAACATGGGACCTGCAGGCAAAACAGTCATACCCATAAAATAAATAAAGATTCTTGGAATCATCCTAGAATTCAACATTTTCAAAGCATGAACATCCAGTTCCCGGCTACAACTCAATTGCAAAAGGCTTTTTCCATATTAACTTGTAATGAAAAGCAAGTGCTCACAGTGTGTGTGTGTGTGTGTGTGTGTGTGTGTGTGTGTGTGTGTGTGTGTAGAGGGCAGAGGTCATCGTCTTCCTCAGTCACTCTCCACATTATTGGGGAAAATGACAGGGCCTCTCACTGAACCTGCTGCTGCTCACTGACTAATGGATGCCTGGAGAGCTCTGGAGATCTGCTCCCGCCCCCAGTGCTGGCCACAGCCACATGCCACCACGGCCAGCTCTTAGGTAGTTGCTAGGGATCTGAACTCAAGTCTTTGTGTTTGATCGTGAAGTGCTTTATCCAAAACCATCTACTCAGCCCATTTTTAATTATTAAAATTTATCAGATTTTTGTATAATACATTTCTATATCAAATTTTCATAAACCAAAATGTATTCTTTCTTCCTCAAGCCCTTTTCCTGGCCTCAGTATCTCTATCTGCTAATGATTTTACAGACATCACTGAAACCTTTGCCCTTATATTGACCATTCTTGACTCCACTGTTAATCCGGCCACTTTGTGGCACACACTTGGGCAATTTCCTGGTTGTTTGGTTGATATGTGTTTGTTTTTATGTGTATGGGTGTTTTGCCTTGATCTGTGTGCAGTGCCCATGGAAGCCAGAAGAAGGTGTTGGATCCTCTGGAACTAGAGTTACAGGTGATTGTGTGCCACCACGTAGGTGCTGGGAATCAAACCAGGTCCTTAGGCAAACAGCCAGGGCTCTTAACCCCTGGACCACCTCTCTAATCCCCACACTGCGCTATTGTTTACACTATGCACCCTTAAATAATATCTAAGAGGATCCAGGTTGGTAGCATTCACTTTTCTGTTCAAATGGTGTAAACTTTATCCTCCCCGGCCTCACTCACTGATCTGACATTGTTCTGGATCACTGTCCACATGTGTATCCTTGACTCCATGTGCCTCTCTGAGCAGAGAAATTCAGGACAGCACGTGACCTCCCTGTCTTGTTCTAATCCGGGGGGAAACGAACAGGTCTTGCTTTGGGTTTCACCAAAGTAAAATCCACCTTCTTGGTATATTTAAAATTAGTGCAGTTTCTCCGCTGACAGCGAGTTCCCACCTGAGCATCCAGAGACCGTAGCTCATGCCTCTGACTTACAAGGACAGGAGAAAAGGCTTCAGTGAGTCCTGGGAGGCAAGAAATGGGAGTGTGACCAGGGCAAGATGGTAGAGCTGTGTGGGCCGGAGGAGAGATGGGTGGAACCAGAATCGGGCTGCTCTGCCTCCTCACCTTGGTATTCCTGGCCTCCTCTGTGCTCTCCTCTGGTCCCTCTACCACCTCCTCTCTTGTGTGCCCTGTGGATCTGCCTACCCACTAGAGATGCTGAACATGTCCAGATGTTATGTGTCTTGTCTTCACACTTGAAGATCAGTCTGTGAAGCTTGTTCAACCAGCTCAAATAGTTTCTTCTCTTCCCTTTGGCAGATTGTAAAGGATGAGCCCCTTGCCATACCAGCTGGGAATCCACTCATGACGCCACAGAAGGGAAACACACTGGACCACAGCCTGCACAAAGACCTCTTGGGCGCCATCTCTGGCATTGGTAATGCCCCTTGCTCTTACCGGCCTTGTCCTGTGTCGCTCAAACTGTTTTTACTCTCACAAGTCATTAGTGGTAAATTAAGAATTGGACGTTCTGCCTTGGATATTCTCCTGGTTGTGGTGTTTCACCACTGAAGTCTCTCAGACACTAATGGGGATTCTTGTGGATCCTAAACAGGGTCTCTCCTCTGTCCTTTGTCCTTTGTCCTCTGTCCTCTGTCCTCTGTCCTCTGTCCTCTCTCCTCTCCCCTCTCCCCTCTCCCCTCTCACCCCTCCCCTCTTCTCCCCTCTCCCCTCTCCTCCCCTCTTCCCCCTCTCCCCTCCCCTCTGTCCTCTCTCCTCTCCCCTCTCCCCCCTCCCCCCTCTCCCCTCTCCCTTCTCCTCCGCTCTCCCCTCTCCTCCCCTCTCCTCTCTCTCCTCAGGGTCACACCCATACTCGCTGCTGGATTACCTTTTGTCCAATGCTTCTCCAGCTGATTGGCTTTTAAATCTGAATTGGATTCTTTATGCTTTTAGAAGCAGACTGTCTGCAGGTTGGAGGGGAGAGGAAGATTTACCTGTAATGCTGGTGAGCTAGATGAGTGTAACAGTCTTGTTCGTAATTCTGAAGGAGGCAGCAGTTTGTGGCTGGGATTTGATCCTAAAGATCGGTTTTCAGAAGTCTTCTGTTCTGTGCCTTTTTCCCTCCTCCGTATGAAAAGCAGCCCCGTGGGAAGGAAAACAGATGGCCTAAATCAAGACTCAAGTAGAGAAGCCTGTCTGTGAGAAGATGCACCTATTTATAGTCTGACTAATTAAGCTGCAGCTTTATGAAGATAATGATGATGTAAACAGTGGTATACATATGCATGCACACACAGATATAATCAAAGGATTTTAACAGGGGGTTCACACTCCAGTTCTGCCTCTAATTCTCCCTCTGCTAACCACACTTTGAATATGTGAAGCATCCTACTGTGGCTAGTGGTTATGCCATCCATTGGTGCTACAAATTCATGGGACAGGAAAAGACATGCCTCTTACCCACTAAAGTCACAGGACTAAACTAGCCCCCTGAATCGGTGCTCTTACCTCTCTACTGTTAATACCTCATCTTACGGAGAAGACAATGTAGAGAGAGGAGACCGCGACTGGCAGTGGACAGCCCATGCCAACGTCTGGATCTGTGCTACACTGCCAATCCCAGGCCTGAGCTCATTTGTGTTTATGGATAACTTTCATGGTTATAGCCCCCCTTTCTATATATACATAGAGAGAGAAAGATTTTGTGGATTAATTCTGATACATGATAAATGCTGGGAGCAGAGGGAGGCCCACGGTGAGTGTTCCACAAATGTTCACTGTTGCGGGGAATCCCGCGTTGCTGCCCTGCTCTGCCGAGGCGCTAAGCCGCTGCTGTGAGCAGGGAGTGACCTTTGGAGGGTTCACTGCAGTGTTTCCGGCACTAGCTTAGCTCCAACAGGTGAGGCTTTGCATCTTGGCTCCACTGCAACCTGGTTGCCCCCTGGGGTGTTTTAACTGCTGCAGCCTCTGTGTCCTTATAGCTGAGTGATCCTTGTCAGGAATAAAAAGCTGCTGCAGTGTGGAGGGTGGTTGCCATGGAAAACATGTGCTGTCGTTGTTACAGCTAGCTTAGCTGTGTTGTGGTACCCATGCTTTTTAATGCACTCTCGGGGCCAAATAGATGAGTCCAAAGCCTACTGATGTGTTCGGAAGTCTTGATGCTCTGTGCTCTCTGGCTAGCACTTGATAGGACCACCAGGGAAACATGGCAGACTTTGTAGAAGTGACCAGCACTTGATAGGACCACAAGGGAAACATGGTAGACTTTGTAGAAGTGACCAGCACTTGATAGGACCACAGGGGAAACATGGCAGACTTTGTAGAAGTGATCAAGCCACAATGAGGGGTTATTTGGCTCATCTGATTCTCTCTTACTCAGAATTCACAGTGTCCAGTTCAGAATTCAGTATTAGGATTTGAGAGTCCTTGGGAAGGTCGCAAGGAGGTACTGGGTATCCTTAGCATGACCCGAATGGCAATGGACCTGTTCTGCTGTACATACGTGGTGCGGTTATGAAAGGGGCTTTTGACTGATCTGTCTCTTTTCGTTCTTATTGAACTTCCAGACCCAAATCCACCTTTTCAGAAGGTGACCACAGCAGCTTTCTCTGTACTTCCTCCCGTCTAACAGCACTGATCCTTATTCTTTGTAGAAACATCTTGGGGAAGCCACATGGGAACCAGGTTTGCTGCTAGGTTTGGGTTTTGTTCTGGATGCTACAGCAGCTGCGGCTTAGGAAGGAGCCTCCAGATGACTGTAGTCCTGGGGTTTATCCTTCTGCAAACTGTGAAGAAGTCACGTTACCGAGCACCCCGAGAACAAGTCCCTTAGATGTCTTCAGAGTATGGGAATCCTAGAACTGATTCCTGGATAAAAATCACTCTGAGCTTCCTCCCACTTTCGAGGCCAGCCCCTCTTAGATTCACATTTCCCTCCCACCTGCTCTGTACAAATGGAAGAGAGAAGAACCGAATTTTATTTTAGTCATATGTTGTTAAGGTTTTAAAACCCATTCCCTGTGGGCTGGAGAGATTGCTCAGTGGTGAGGAGCACTTGTTCTTGCGGAGGACCTGGGTTTTGTCCCCAGTGCCGATGGCTGTCTGTAACTTCATTTCCAGAGAATCTAACGCCCTCTTCTGGCCTCTGTGTATGGCAGCCAAAACAGCCATATGCATAAAAAAAAATAATCTTTGAAGTCAATCCCTATGCAAGTGACATCACTGTATTAATGTCTGAAATAAATGTGCAGTAATAAAAATAGTTTTTTAAAAAATACTTGGATATGTAAAAAACTAAAGTGATTCCCTTGGTGAGGACACAAACACACATGCACCTGCATACATGTGCGAGCACACATACATTGTGAGAACTAAATAAGTGTGCTCGTTTTGAGTTATTACATTTGCATCTGTTTGCCTTAAATTAGACCTGAAATTGGAATCCGGTTTGGAAATCCGAGAATGGTAGGTGTAGTGTCCATTTCTTGACCCCTTTCCCCTGACCTCCGTGTCCTGCCTCCACTGTGAGCTATGATTGTTTGAAGAGAAGTATAATTACCATGTGGCCATAGCATGCATTTCCTTTCTCTCCCTATAGAAAAGGTGTTATAATTTCTTCATGAGGTTGTCACTCATTCCTGTGACAGTCTGCAGTGCTGAGTCATGCAGCCTTGCATGTACTTTACAGTGGATGCCAGGAAGGGAGAAGGGTTTACATGTGCGTTACACACCGTCTTTAGTCACCAAGGTCAACTCCAGGTTTTCCAAGAGGTGATGGACTCAGGCCATTAGCAATGAAATTTAAAATTATGACAGCCAAGAGACTTAGAAAAACTGAGCATGGCTTATTCATCTGTCCGTCTCCATCCATCCACCCACCCACCCACCCATCCACCCATCCATCCATCCATCCATCCATCCATCCATCCATCCATCCATCCATCCATCCATCTTAGGAGTCTCAGCCTGTGTGAGCCCATTTTCCTACTGAAGTCTGCCCTGGCCTGTTGCCTTTGCAGTAGCGGTATTTTTGGCTTGGATCTTCAGCACCATGTTCCCACAGCTGCTAAGCACAGTGCCAAGAGTCTCCTCTAATGCCATCTGCAAAATCTGGCCTTTCTGCTAAAGGCCTGTTGGTTCCCAGGATGCCAAGTCCAAAAAGTCATTTTTGGTGTATAATTTATTTAATCTTATCTAAGCAGGAAGCTAATCCTTACCTTAGGAGAATCTCCACAGTTCCCAGGTGGAGGCCAGTTTCTACCTTCAAATACTGTTGTTTCATACATGTGAAAATTTAATTTCCAAGTGAGATTTCCTTCCTTCCCCTATTTACAGCAGATATTGCCAAATATTTTCAGTTTACAGATTAAGGGTGGATCTAACTGTCATAATTTTTCATGGTATCTTCAAGTCAAAACTAGTAACATTGTTTATCAGAATTTATTCTCTGTGTACAGTGTTGTCTACGCAGGCCTTAAAAACAAATAGTACTTATTACATCCCTGCAACTTAGTAGGCCTTTCAAAAACAGTGTGCATAAATTCAAGGAAAAAATACTTTGATTTCATTTTAGTGACATCAGACTGGTATTAGTGGGTTGTTTATACCTTACGGACACTTGGTTTCCATACTTCAGAACCAGATTGTTCACTTCCTGCTTCACATTGTCCAAAACTTGCTTTTTACCATAGCAAAAGACCAAAGTACCAAATCCCGGCTGCAGGAAGCTGTGACATCAGCAGAGGAAGCAAAGCAGGGTCCTCTGTTGAAGTGCAGTCTCTGGCCAGTGTCAAGTGTCACTGTGGGTCCTTAAAATTTTTAGATGTCCTATTGCACTTCCTGAGAATTTCCTGAGGCAGCTCAGCAGACAGGTTGCACACTGTAGGTTTATGATATAGTTTACTTTTTGATGAATTGTTTTGGTTGGATTTAATTTATCCTTTTTTGTTTTTGAATCCTATTCTGAAATAATGTATGCTGCTTTAGTCTGAGCAAGCGAAGGTAGCTTCTAGTAAGTGAATTAACCGTGTTTCATATGGAAGGTTATTTTTATCTCACTCTATAATGGCCTGGGTTTTCAAAAGGTGATGTAAGCGACAGACTGGAGAGCTAGCTCAGTGGTTCAGAGTACCTGCTGCTCTTGCAGAGGACCTAGGTTCAGTTCCCAGCACCCACAGTCCGCTCACAACTGTCACTCCAGTACCAGGACATCTGCCCCTCTTCTGGCCCCACAGGCACTTGACACACACTGTGTACAGACATACATGCAGACAAACACACACAAAATTAAAATGAATGTTTTTCAAAGATGAAATAATTTAATACCACTCTCAAGTCATGTCCTTGCAGAAAAACGCTAGCCACGAAAGCAGTTCCTCTTGAGACTGTCTTATCTGTATTTTATGCTGTCTGACCAAAACTGGGTCTTGCTTTAATTTCCACTTAGCGTCTCCATATACAGCCTCAACCCCCAACATCAACAGTGTGAGAAACGCCGAGTCAAGAGGGTCTCTCATCAGCACAGACTCGGGCAGCAGCCTTCCCGACAGGAACCCCGAGAAGAGCAATTCCCTGGATAAGGTGATTTCTTTTTCACTTCACAACGTGTTTCGCGTGTGCCGGGTGTAGCCAGAGTAACCTGCTTCACGTTCTGCTGTTTACTACATGTGACCTTTGGGGTTGTTTTTAAACACCTTCCTCAGCATGTGGAGGATGACAGGAGCTTTTCCTAAGGTTGTGACTCGGACCCTTGAATTCTTGTGTCATCATTGTTATACTCCTAACGCTCTAGTTACACTGTGCCCATTCCTAACGCTCTAGTTACACTGTACCCACTCCTAACGCTCTAGTTACACTGTGCCCACTCCTAACACTAGTTACACTGTGCCCACTCCTAACACTCTAGTTACACTGTGCCCACTCCTAACGCTCTAGTTACATTGTGCCCACTCCTAACGCTCTAGTTACACTGTGCCCACTCCTAACACTAGTTACACTGTGCCCATGCCTAACGCTGTAGTTACACTGTGCCCACTCCTAACGCTCTAGTTACACTGTGCCCACTCCTAACGCTCTAGTTACACTGTGCCCACTCCTAACGCTCTAGTTACACTGTGCCCACTCCTAACACTCTAGTTACACTGTGCCCACTCCTAATGCTCTAGTTACACTGTGCCCACTCCTAACACTCTAGTTACACTGTGCCCACTCCTAACGCTCTAGTTACACTGTACCCACTCCTAACACTAGTTACACTGTGCCCACTCCTAACACTCTAGTTACACTGTGCCCATTCCTAACGCTCTAGTTACACTGTGCCCACTCCTAACACTAGTTACACTGTGCCCACTCCTAACACTCTAGTTACACTGTGCCCACTCCTAACGCTCTAGTTACACTGTGCCCACTCCTAACACTAGTTACACTGTGCCCACTCCTAACGCTCTAGTTACACTGTGCCCACTCCTAACGCTCTAGTTACACTGTGCCCACTCCTAACACTCTAGTTACACTGTGCCCACTCCTAACGCTCTAGTTACACTGTGCCCACTCCTAACACTCTAGTTACACTGTGCCCACTCCTAACGCTCTAGTTACACTGTACCCACTCCTAACACTAGTTACACTGTGCCCACTCCTAACACTCTAGTTACACTGTGCCCATTCCTAACGCTCTAGTTACACTGTGCCCACTCCTAACACTAGTTACACTGTGCCCACTCCTAACACTCTAGTTACACTGTGCCCACTCCTAACGCTCTAGTTACACTGTGCCCACTCCTAACACTCTAGTTACACTGTGCCCACTCCTAACGCTCTAGTTACACTGTACCCACTCCTAACACTCTAGTTACACTGTGCCCACTCCTAACGCTTTAGTTACACTGTGCCCACTCCTAACACTCTAGTTACACTGTGCCCACTCCTAACACTCTAGTTACACTGTGCCCACTCCTAACGCTCTAGTTACACTGTACCCACTCCTAACGCTCTAGTTACACTGTGCCCACTCCTAACGCTCTAGTTACACTGTACCCACTCCTAACGCTCTAGTTACACTGTACCCACTCCTAACACTAGTTACACTGTGCCCACTCCTAACACTCTAGTTACACTGTGCCCACTCCTAACGCTCTAGTTACACTGTGCCCATTCCTAACGCTCTAGTTACACTGTGCCCACTCCTAACACTAGTTACACTGTGCCCACTCCTAACGCTCTAGTTACACTGTGCCCACTCCTAACGCTCTAGTTACACTGTGCCCACTCCTAACGCTCTAGTTACACTGTGCCCACTCCTAACGCTCTAGTTACACTGTGCCCACTCCTAAAGCTCTAGTTACACTGTGCCCACTCCTAACACACACTCTCTTCATTCCACCAAATCTTTCCTGTTCACATTACTGCAGCCTCAGCCTTCCTAGAACCTTGTAGGAAAAGATAAAGGTTGATATTAACCGGGAACCTGGTAGATTGGTATTTCTTGGGGCTCTGTATCCCTAAGTTACTTCAAGTTATAAGAAAGCTTCTGCCACTAAACAGGCATTTGGGGATGTGTTCCTCTTTCCCAGGACATCCTTCCTCAACCTCAGCATCAGGTTTGTGACCTTGTCACAGATTCTGTGACGGGCGTCGCCACGGTTATCTTTAAGCACACGTGTGTCGAGACGTGGCTGTCTCAGTCTGGGCTTGTCATGATGTGTTGAACTTTTCCCTTGACCCCAACATGCCTTCGTGTGTAGAGGGACAAGCTGCTCCGGAGGCACTCCGCTTGTGTTGTGCCCAGTGCTGGAGAGGAGGAGAGCTGTCAGTCAGCCAGGAAAAACCGGGTCACCGTGGACTTTTCCCTTCTGACAATTCCACCTTTGCCAGAGGAGACTTTGCATGCTGCACCCGTCTTCTCCCTGCAAGAAGTACTGAGTTCCCTTGCAGCTCTCTACACGGTTCAGGGCGCGATGACACCCCACACTTTTACCACTAATGACAGCTGTGTTTCTTCCTTACATAAAAAACAATCGCACATCTTGTTAGTTGAACCTGCTCATTATATATATATATATGTACATACACATATACATATATATTTTTTTCTCAGTTGACCACCAACACCTTGAAAAAACATGTTTTTCGATAATTTTTTTTCATTTGGTACTTGGCAAAAAAAAAAACAAAACTTGATTTAAATTTGAAATACAGCCTGAAGAGTTGTTTTTAGCCTTCTGTGCCCTTAAACGGGAGCTAAGATTCTTACTCAGCTGTTTCGATGTGAACCTGAGCCTGCTGCTTCCTAGTGGTAAAACTGGCCTCATCCTCAGCCCCCAGCTTTCTGATATTGCTGTATCAATAAGCTGACTGAGGAGCGGCCTCACCCGTTTAGGGTGGTCGGCAGTGCTGTGTGTCCCTGTGTGTCCTTTTGGGTGTCTGTCATGTGTTTCTCCATCCACTCCCACAGCACACCAATGCTGTGCCCTGAATGGCAAGCCTCAGCAGCAGGCTTCTGGGCTGGTGCGTAGCCGCTCCTCAGGCTCACCTTGCTGTTCTGAGGTGAGGGTTACGTGGTGCCTTCGGAGTCCTCCCTCCCAGAGTGGATCCTCGTGGACATGCGTTTGGTTTTTTGCATGAGATTTTACTTGGCATTTCAGAAGATTCCCCCCACACACACACTTGGCATAATGAAAGCTGTTCCTGGGGTGTGAAAGGTTTGTGCCCTCCGGCTTGTCCCTCAGAGCTGGAGGCAGCAGCAGTTGTGTGTCACACCTGGGGAGAGGTGTCTTTGTGTGAAGTTGTGCCTGTGGGTTACCAGTTCTTTGCAGTTTGTATGCTCTGCCTGAAAGCTAAAGAATCTGTTTCTTCAGAGGGAGGTGTGTGCATCGCCAGGTAGAGAACTCACCTGCGTCTCCTTTCAGCATCAGCAGAGTGGCACGCTGGGAAATCCTGTGGTTCGCTGTGACAAACTGGACCAGTCCGAGATTAAGAGTCTGCTGATGTGCTTCCTCTACGTGCTGAAAAGCATGTCCGACGGTGGGTGCAGTGAGGACAGCCGCTGCCCTCCTGGTCTCAGGGAATCATTTTAGGTGGCATTTAGTTGAAAAAGTTTCAAATATTTAAGAGAATTTCATCTTCGTTTTTAATGTGTGTTAATTTGCTAAATGCAGTAGAAATAGAAGTATCGGAGTAGAAAATCAGTTACTTTTATTCTAGAAAACAAATTCTGACGTGGAAATGGGGCATTTGGGGTTTAATCTAGTGTTTCACATAGCCCAAGCTGGACTTTTGTGGCTAAGAGTGACTTTGAACTTCTGATTCTCCTACTTTCACGTCCAGAGCCCTGGGATTAGGCACAGGCTACCACACCTGGTTTCCAGTTTATGCCGTGATAAAGATTGAAACCAGGGCTTCCAGATACGTCCCATTCTAGAAATCCAGGGTCATAAAAAATATTCTCCATATTTTCTTTGAAGGGTAGCATTAAAAGTTTTCAGTCAGCCCTAGAAATCTGTGTGGTCTGGGTTTGTACGTGTGGAGTAGAGACGAGGGAGAAAAGGGCCCAGAGGACGGCTTACCAGACGGCTTACTGCGCTGTAGACGCTCCCGCCCTTTCCTTCTCCACCTCAGTGAGTCCATGTGCCCTGTGTTTCCTCAAACCCCTTCATTCTTGAGTAGCCTGAATCCAGAGCCAGGACTGTCCGAAGTACTGCTGGCCATTGGCTGTTCTGTCTGGTGTGTGCTAGTGGTGGCCACAGATGCATGCTGGGCCACTGTGAGGCTCCTCAGGGCTTCCTCACCAGGAAAACAGCTGAGCCATCTGAGGTGACTAGCCTCAACTCACCAGTTTGTCTGTCTGAGCTCAGAACCCTCCAAGTGGAAGCTCACACCCGTAATGTTAGTCAAATGCATCAAACCTGGCCTAGAATTGTGACCACTTCAGCCATGATTCTTTAGGTAGGTAAATGGGAGATGTACTTAGCTTCCCGGAGCCTCTGATGGTACATCTATAGGTGAGCACTTAAGTCGTCCGTGTGGGATCAGAGTGAGGATTGGATGACAGCATTCCTGTGAAATTGGGACAGCACCTGGCACAGCCTGGCACAGTTTCTTGCCATATACCCATGTCTTCCCTTCCTGTCCCTGCCCCT
Source organism: Peromyscus maniculatus bairdii (assembly GCF_049852395.1). NCBI lineage: Eukaryota > Metazoa > Chordata > Mammalia > Rodentia > Cricetidae > Peromyscus > Peromyscus maniculatus. Next base: position 119,075,942 of record NC_134860.1, on the reverse strand, counting down.
GGTGAATGTAGAATACAGACCTACAGCCATTGGTCTCTGTGCTCATTGCAGCCTACAAGGACTGAGTCATTTTCCTGGTTTTCAGTGTCATGTAGGACATATCAGATGCGAGTACTCTTGTACAGTGCCCAGTCAAGAGGGTTCACACAGATCTCAATGTTTAAGCATTGATTATCCTGTATCAATTTCAAGAATTTCTCCTGTAACCGGTCATGCATGTGAAAACCCCATGGGACAGTGTGTTCAGCAAAGGATGTTTATACTAGAATAAGCTTAGAAAGAAAAGCAGCCATGCCATAATGTCCACCAATAGAAACTGGTTAATTCTGTCACGGTAGCCCATAGAGGATACTCGGCAGCTTGGAAACATCTGGGTAGGACCAGTTTGTATTGTTCTTTTAAAACTCAAAGGCAGGGGCCAGAGAGAGGGCTCAGCTGTTACGAGCAGGTGCTGCTCCTGCAGAGGACCCGAGTTCAGTTCCCAGCACCTACACTGGACAGCTCACAACAGCCTGTAACTCCAGCTCCAGGGATGAGATGCTGTCTGGCCTCCAGAGGCACCTGCACTCACATACCCAACACAGACACACATAAACAAAACAGCACGTGTTTTCATTTTCAACAGGTCCATGAAGAGGAGGGAAGGGTCCTATGGAAGGAAATGGGGAGGCTGGCTGTGGATTATTATGGCCTCTTACGGTCTTCAGATTTTCTAGTCTGTTTAAGAGCACATTATGTACAAGTTAAATGGATGGGCTTGTACTATAATATAACACTAGGTAATTTATTATGAAAGTTCAGGAGTTCAAATGTTGAATAAGCCTGCTGTGTGTATTATCCAGGAGAGCCCACCAGTGTGGTTTGCCTTTTGGTAAAATATAAAATAGGCAGTGATGGAGACCTGGGCTCTGGAGTCTATCCCCAATGTCATAAGTGATTTTCCATTTTATGTATATATATGTATGTATGTATATATATATATGAATGTATGTATGTATATGTATGTGTATATAATGTATATTGTGATTCTGACCAAATAAATGCTTATTTTAGATGCGCTGTTTACATACTGGAACAAGGCTTCAACCGCTGAGCTGATGGACTTCTTTACAATATCCGAGTGAGTGGTTTTCTTTACCTGTCCCCTCTTACCTTTCCAGCTGGGAAGTGTGGGGGAAACGTGTCCGCGGGCAGGATGCAGTGCATGGCACATAGCTTCCTTCGTGAGTCAGTCACCAGTGGCCCGCCTTAAGATACATAAATAATTGCTTGTGGTTGCTGAGAAGCCTTTGTGCTTAAGCTACTTAGATAAAATGGTGCAAAATGTTTTCACGGCATTGGTGGCTACTGTTTTGTTTTGTTTTTATGTTAAATCTAGAACCATCTTATCTACTCGGGATGAGTTTCTGATTTCATTTAAGCTCTTTATTCTTAGAAACACAGATCCATTGCACTTTATCTAAAACTGCTAAGGGCAGATAATTTTTCAAACTCAGAATGTGGGCTGCTTTTGAAAGTTTACACTTTGGGTTTATCAGCCTATAATAGCATCTCACTCGGTCAAACACGCTATACCGAGGTAAAAGAAAGAGAAATTTCAGTTCTTTATGATTATTCAGTTTGTACTTGACACATGATAACTTAAGCAGCTCTGTGTTGGTTAGTTTGGTACAGAATATGTTTAAAGAAACTCACGTGGGACCCTTGTTCTCCGGGCTTTGTGTGTATTAAAACTGTGAGGGGAAGGCCAGGGTCCTGTCCTGCTGACAGGAGGGGCCAGTCCCATGGCTGACTTCAGTGGTGAAATTGTCGCGCCTGAGCCCGGAGAGCTCGTTGTATTAGTTACCTCTCATTAAAAGGCGTGGTTTTTAAAGGTTCAGTGTTGCGGCTCTTGATGCCTGTAAGGGGCCATTCCATATGCTTGAGCCGAAAGAGAGAGCTCCTTGTATGGATGGACTCCAGCGAGGAGGAACAGTAACACCGTGACGTGGAAGGTCTCCAACACACTCCAAGGCACACTGCCGTGGGGGAGTCTGCCAGCCCTGAGGGGGTGGATGAAAACCTTTATTCTGTTCTGCTCCACCCGTGACCTCAGCTCTGATGGCTGCACGTGTGTGCGCGCCTCCCCGATGTGCTAATGCTTTTCTCTGGGCGGAGGACCTTACAGAAAATTCCTGAAAGCGAGGGCACGGTTTTAACGGCACCTCCTCTAATGGTTGTCTTGTCCGCAGAGTCTGCCTGCACCAGTTCCAGTACATGGGGAAGCGCTACATAGCCAGGTACTGTGGGACGACCTGGGAAATGTAGTGTCGCGTTCTGTGAGGCTGTGTGAGAATGGGCCGTCTGTGGTGGCTGGCAGCCGGGGCTCACATAAGCAGCCAACCACCTTAGGTTGCTACCATGGAATGGTCCAGAAGTCTCTGTCAGCATTCCTGCATTCCTCCTGTCTGGTTTGGTCTCGTTCCCCTCCCAGGAGATCATCTTTAGGGTACTGTCTCTAAGTTCCCCCCAGATTCTAACACGCTTTCACCTCCTTCTCTTTCTCTTCTCCATACTTCCTGTCCTGTGTTCTCGGCTTCTTCAGTCAGTTCTTGTCCTGTCTGGCTTTAACATTGTCCCTGCTCCCAACCAAGAAGACGCAATGTCCCTTTTTCTTGTTCGTCATAGAGAGGATGTTTTCATCCTGTGTCACTGGCCTTTAAAATGGAGCCTTTCCTTTGTTCTGACCACTCAGTGAGTGCCTGTGTTCTTGTCTCATCAGAACTCTGCTGAGTGTCCTGTCTCCCCACTGGCCTGGCCTGCCTACACTCTCTCCCATCTCAGGAGTGCTGGAGGTTCCTCACAGATGTATGGCCGACAGCCCCCGGGGCATTTCCTCCCAGCACAGCTCGTTACCAGGCCCTTCCCCTGCCCTGTCGCCACCCTGTGTACCTGCTGTGTGTCTTTCTGTGTTGGGGGTGGGGTGGGGTCCTTCAAAGCATCATCCTGTTGTTTTTTAACAGTTTGATTATAAGCAAACTACATTTGTTTTAAGAAAGTCTGCCAAGTCTAGTTTTAATTGAGATTTGTTTTTCTTATGGTTTATAGCAGTGAAACAGAACTGACATTAATTAATAGACACTGTGTTTGAGTGTGGTTGGCTTTTTACGCCGGTACTGTCCCTTCTGGAGATATCTGAGAACTTTTCAGGATTATTATGTTTTATGTTAAGAAATGAAAGCTTGTGTCCTCTTTTAAGAAGAAACAAATTTAGTGAGATCATTTTACACTTTCCTCTCATTAATATTTTGTTTTAATTGAAATGTGGTAGTTTTAAAGTTCCCTAGCCTTAACCTCTGTTTTTCTCACTACTGTAATTTTGTGTTTGATTGTGAGTACAAAATGCAAGTATATCCAGGGTGCTTTGTGTCAGCCAGCACGCCTTGACTTCCGGCTCCTGCACTGCCCTGTGAGGATGGGCAGAGGCATCTGCTCACCGCCAAAAGCTCCGTCCATGCTTGGCAGCTGTCACCCCTTCGTGGCGATCTCTGCCAGTTACACCACAGTAGGGCGTCTGGACAGTGTCCTGCCCAGTAGCCTAGCATCCCTGAGCCCAAACCGTAACTGTGGGAAGCTGCTGGTTCCTCCCTGACAAAATATTTCAGAAGAATTTGTAAAGTGGTTCTTTCTTCTCCCTCCCCATAGTGGATATAAATTTAGCTTCTGGAAGAAAATCTGTCACTTTGTAAGCCCCTGTATATATTTGCATAGAATATGGACTAATTACGCGTGGATGGACGGGGAGGCGGGAGTCAAGGCGGGGTTTATGTTGTTCCTTGCACTGTGGAAAGACAACACCCCGCTTTATACAAACATTGTCATGGTCTCTGCTGCATGTGACCACGATCTCGAACCATGACAAGAACGTTGTCAGTGTTTGCCGTCCACAGTGGTGTGGTTGTGTGAACACTGTGCCTTCTCCTTGTCACCGGGAAGGGACCCAGCAGCATGCTGTCAATGAAAGTCCATGCATGTCCCTGCTGTCCACACAGTAACACAGTCAGGGGCATGGTTGGTCCGGGACGGGGACAGGTGTCAGAGTCTGGTTCCGTCTGCTCTGGTGATGGTACGCCGTAGGGAAGGGAGCTGATTGCTAACCACACACATGTCTGTTTTCTCTACTCCGCTGCCTGACAAGTTTAACCAAGTGTGTGGCACTTCCTCCTGCTTGGGTAAGAATGCAGGTGTTCCACTGACTCATGTAACCCTACCATCGCATGCGCCCTCTGCTTCTTCCGGTGCGTTGTTTGATTAGAATAAAGTTTTGCTCACGCCACGTATAATTCAGAGAGGTTTGCAGCGTTCCCTTAGTTGTCGGATGCTGACCGTTACCTCCACACTGGAGCAGTGCTCTTTGTTTGGAAAAGTCGCATCTCCACCGTACTTTCTCAGAGTGAGAAAGGCTCGGCGCCCTGGCTAGAGTTTGCTCCTTCGGAGTGCTTTGCTGTGCCCTGTGTCGGAGCTGCCGGCTGTCTGTGTCCCTGGCCACTTGGCTTCATGCAGCCCCGCTGCTCCTGTGCGTGTCTCAGCCTGACTAATGCTCCTGTCTCGCTGTTGTAACACACCTAACGTTTGCTTCTGTCCCATTTCACTCACGTTACAGGAACCAGGAGGGGTTGGGACCCATAGGTCATGACCGAAAGTCTCAGACATTGCCTGTTTCCCGTAACAGAACAGGAATGATGCATGCCAGATTGCAGCAGCTGGGCAGCCTGGATAACTCTGTCACTTTTAACCACAGTAAGTCCCATGCCATACCATCGTAACAGCCAGCCGTCTCTGTGCCGTCTCAGAGGGGACAGCCCCAGCCGCACCGCACCACATCACCAACTTGATTTTTCTTCCAGAGCAAAACAATTAGGAAGAAGAGTTCCCTTCCTTGGAGGAGAGTCCTGAGCAGTGGGGGGTGACAGAATGTGGAACCCAATCAACTACGGCACCATCTGAAAATGCTTAGACACTTTGCCCCAACTCCAGACAAAATGTAGCAGAGTTGATGGCCAGACATCATCCTGTATTTTAAATTTCCTGCATGCATTTGATTTTATCCCCACCCCACCCCCTCCTGGCACATCTGGGTCATAGCCGTTTGCCTCTCCTGCCCGGTGTGTGTAATTGGTTGGGCGCCCACATTCTGACATTCCGCCTGCAAATGAATGTTAAGCCCGTGAGTCAGTCTGCAAGGGTGTGGAAAAGCATCCAGTAACAAAGTGACTTTTTCTGTGTTTTCAGTGTGAGAAAGATATCAAGTGTGCTTGGGATTTCTGTAGACAATGGTAAGACTTAATCAGGTTGGGGTCTGCCTCCCAGGCCGCTTCACTTGCAACCGAGACTTTTCCTTCATCTTGCCTTCCTAACTGTGGGCTTTCCTAACTTCACAGTAGAGATTCTGCTAGTACGTGGGACCATCCTTTGAATTACTTCCGTCAGTCGCCCAAACAGCTTCATGTGCTGCTTACAGGCGTTTCAGTGTTTTAATCTACCTAAGGGTTTCTCAGAGCAGAAAACCTAACTAGCCACGCAGCACACGAGAAATGACTATGACCATCTGTGGGGTCCGTCTTCTATGTCTGTTGTTTTCTCAAGACTGTCCCTCCTCCTCTCAAGCTTGACATAGCTGGTTCCTGATCTAGACAACCACGTGCTCTCATGCCCAGCACTGTCTTTAATACATGGTTCTTAATATCTTCCCATCATCCCTAATCACAATAATTCCATCTGCTGCGGCTGTCATACCTTTTTCTTCATGCAGGCTCAGCATAAAGACCAATATTCCCACCACCTTGTATTGGAAATAGTCCCAAGAAAGGTAACATGAAGTGAGGAATCAAAATACAGTGCTTCTCAGGTGTGGTGGCACTCACCTTGAATACCAGCCCTCAGGAGGCAGAAGCAGGTGGATGGCTCTCTGTGAGCTCAAGGCTAGCATACTCTATATATTGAATTTGAGGCCAGCCAAAGTTACATGGTGATATCCTGTGTCAAAAACACATACAAAATTTGGACTGGAGAGATGGCTCAGTGGTTGAGAGCATTGTCTGTTCCTCCAGAGGACCTGGTTTTGATTCTCAGTGCCCACATGGTAGCTCAAAACCGTCTGTAACTCCAGTCCCAGGGACTTCTGGCCTAGATGTGGTACACAGACATACATGCAGACAAAGACATCCATATACATACCTTTTTTTAAAAGCACACAAAGCAAAGCAACAAACCAATGCAGCAGCTTCCCACACTTCCACCAACAAAGTTAAACCCTCACAGTCTCACCCCAGGGGTCTTAGACCAGTGCCATGTCAGCCCGCCACTCACTGGACTGAGAGCCCCCAAATGCTGGGTCTGCGCTCTTACACTTAGGAGTAGGATGCACATTGATGATACATTTGAGGCTGTAATGCCTGCATTTTCAACTCTTTGTCTATTGGGCGCGATGAACAATAAGTTAAAGCAATGAAAGCCAGGAGCTTTGTTATTTTTTACTTTTCATTTCCTGTTTTGCAGTAGAAATGCAGTCCCCTGTTGGAGTCCCCTTTTCCCAGATTATTAACAGTAACTTACTATCCGCTGAAGTAAATGCAGAAACATTGGAGGGTTTTTGCACAAGTGAGCGAAGGCCCCGACTCTAGAGATAGCCACTGTCAGGTGAAGAGTGGTGACAGAGCATCGGGGAGGCCGCCTCTCCCTGCAGATGGATGCAGCAGCAGGAGCTCGAGGTGCAGGACAGAGACAGCGGGCTGGGCTGCTGCAAAATCAGCATGCCATTGCAGTTGCTTTCTCTCCCTGCAGCCCGCATTGACGCTGGCATCCCTGTCTTCCCGTCACACTGTCCTCAGTCACGTCTTTTCCGGCTTTGCCAGGAAGTAGTGTTCTTCTTCGATCCCTTGGCCTTCGCTTGTGTCTCCACAGTCCCTCTTCCTGAATCGTTTCTCCCGTTTGCTGAGTTTCTCTTCATCGCATCTTCCAGGACTCGGTCTTTCTCTCGAGCTTTAGTTCAGATTAGGTGGCGTTAGCCTTTCCTGCCAACACCTGTTTCAGCTCCACGTGGAATTTGGTCAAAAACCTGCAAAAAGAATGAATTTCTACTGTATTATGTGTACAATGTATATGACTTACATGTATGCATACATACCGGCTCATCTCTACCTAGGTATTCTGGGGAAGCTTGGGGACATGGGTGTCCTTTTGAAAAAAATTAAAAAAAAAATCTTATGTAGCAGTAAATACAGCATCTTCTGCTAATCCAGCCAATATGATGTAGAGCCCGTAAGTGGGCAGCCTGCCCGGGACATGCAGAAACTAAGGTGAGGATCTCTGAGTGGCAGTTTCTTCCCTTTGTATCAGACGTCAGCTTGTCAGCAGGGGGCAGCAGAGGCCTGGACAAGCCAGTCTTCTTAGGCCTGGCTGCCGGTGCTCTTCCCTAACTCTCCAGAGAGAAGGATGTGGGGAAATCCACCGTGTGTGCTGCCCGCAGTGTAACTTAATAGGTCATCTGAGATGGCAGTCTATCAGTAATTAGTGTTTAATGCAACTGAATTGACTCAGAGTTAAGAATGAAAGGCGCAATTCCTGCCTGAGGTTAGCTGTTTTGATGTCCTTAGAAAGGACATGAACATGTGTCCCACGGTCTTCAGGTGCCTTCACAGTTTGAGGCTGTATACTTAGTGCCATTTTCAGATTCAGGTAGCCTTTATTCCGCAGTTTTCCTCGAAGAAGAGAAAGCCCATGCTGTGATTAGTGTGAGCTTGTACCTCATGGATTTGGCCACAGACAACTCTGAGCATGTCTGTTTTCTTATGTGAATCATGGGGAGCTGGCAAATGATACCATTTTGCCATAGAATATTTTTCTTTATTCTATACCCTTGCTCATCTGTGAGGAAAACCTTCTTGGCGATTAAATGGGAGGGGTGAATAGCTGACCTTTGATCATGTTTATGTTTTTTACATAAAATATGTTGGCGCCGGGCGGTGGTGGCGCACGCCTTTAATCCCAGCACTCGGGAGGCAGAGCCAGGCGGATCTCTGTGAGTTCGAGGCCAGCCTGGGCTACCAAGTGAGTCCCAGGAAAGGCGCAAAGCTACACAGAGAAACCCTGTCTCAAAAAACCAAAAAAAAAAAAAAAAAAAAAAAAAATATGTTGGCACCTCCGAAAGCCATATGAGATTAGTTAACGTATCTGAGATGGTCAGATCCCCATCTGAGGAATCCTTTCAGCAAGAAAGAGTCCTTGTCATTTCATGTTTGTTTTATACCCCCAGGCTTACTATTTTTCTGGATTTGTATTGTGATCCAGAAGCGGGGAAGTCAAAATAAAAATACAGAATTTGGCTCCATAGAGGACAGGCAACCATAGAAATGGAAACACAGCCCAAGGGGCTGCGGGTCTGACTGCTTACACGTCCTGACCATCAGAAGGCGGATGTGGCTCCGGGGCTCCTGCCCCAACCACTCTGGTGAAGTTACGGATAGAGTCAGCGGGGTTAGTGGAGCTATCAGGCAAGGGGGATTTGTAAACTACAGTCGGGTTAATTAAATCTAAACCTAACAAATGACATGGAGGGATGCTCATTTTTGGCCTCTGAGTGTTCAAAATACTTTGAGGTTTTAAAACAAGTCTTGGTTTGTGTGGGAGACCTGCTCCCACTCTTAACCCAAGGTACTCTTGGGGAAGGAGAAGTGAGAAATGTTTAGATAGAAGGATAGAAGGGAGAGAGACAGACAGAAGCACAGGACAGCTCAGGAGGGCCTGGATCCTTATCCACTGGCCCCTTCTGTCTCTTCTAAAGGCCTTTTTAAAGGAATGCCAAGGGGTGGAGCAAAGACCTCCCCCAGCACAGCCAGGTGCAGACCCTCCCCATCACCTGGTAACCATGCATGTGGTCAAGCCATCCTCTAATGCAGCCCTGCTGGGTAAAGCTCAGATCTCACTGGGAAACTTCGTAGGCCTCCACAGCTCTGTGCTGGGCCGTGGCTCTGTTGGAGAAGTACTTACTATATAAACATGAAGACCCAGGTTGAGATTCCCAGTATCCACATAAAAGCTGGTATGCATCGGTAACCCCAGCCCTGGGTGTATGGAGGCAGGAGGACCCTAAGGGCTCACTGGCCAGCCACTCTAGCCAGTGCAGCAAGCTCCAGGTTCATTCGAGGCCCTGCCTGAAGAACTGAGTTGGAGATGGGCGGGGAGATTGCTCGGCCGCTAAAGGCGCTTGCCACTAAGCCTGGAGTTTGATCTCCAGGCCCACGTGGTGGAAAGAGAGAGCTCACTTCTGCAGATGGCCCTCTCCCTCCAAACATGCACGCCCATGTGATCTTCAAGGAAAGAAACGTAGTTTTAAATTTTCTTACTAAAACGTAAAGCAGTGGAGGAAGGCATGCAGTGTTTGCCTCTGCCTCCATGCATGCTCACACCACACACAAATACACAATTTTAAAATTAAAACAAGTCTTATCATAGGCGTGACAGTGGTTTGAAAGTTTTATAAGTTTGAGGTGTGAATGCTGAGGACTTCCCAAACAGCCCACAACATGCCACCGTGTGGTGAAGTCCTGTTGCTCCTGTAGGCTGAGCAAGGGTGGAGGGGATCCACACCGGGCTGCAGTGTGCTATTGCCTCCTAGTGGGAGCAGTAGTAATCACAACACTCTTGGCTGAGCTTTGGTCTGGGACATAGCCTAGCGAAGTCCTGCAGGCAAGCATGGGGATCTGAGTTTGATCCCTAGACCTCACAACAGAACAAAAACAGCCGTGTATGGTGGTGGTGGCACACTTGTCAAGGACAGGTGACTCCCTAGGGCTTACGGATTAGCCAGCCTGGCATGTTTGGTGGGCCCCAGGCCAGTGAGACACCCTGAGAAAGACCGTACCTCTCACCTCAGCCTTCAGTTAGGAAATCTTGGTCTCTGAGACCGCTCTGGGACTTACTAATGCTTCCTTTTCCTGTGTTCTCTAGTGTGACTGTTGGTAGTGTCTTCCTGGGACGTTCTGTCTCAGGTGTGACTGAGGACAGTCTGAGCTGCCATTTAGCGTTAGGGATTTTAAAAAGATGAACACTAGTTTAAGAACTCTGCTCAGTTAAGGCCGTGTGACAAGCTGAGAGGACAGGTTTCCACGTGACCCAGACAGACTCATTCTCCACAAATCTGGCTTAATCCCTTTTCTTTGGGTTTGGTTTCATTTTTGTGACTTTTAATTCATGTTTTATTAATGTACAGAATAAATGGGTTTCATTATGACATTTTCATACCTGGATATCATTATACTGTTCTCATACATGCACCCACCCCCAGTACCCATCTCCACACCCCCATTCTTGCTGACCCCAAGAGATTGATAGATGGTATCATGGCTCTCTTGTCATTGCCATGTTTCTGTACATGTGTACATCATTCTGTCACTTAAGTAGCCTGGCACATTGGTTCTATGTTTTTAAAACAACCCATGTTAATTTCTGAGTCTGTTTCCAGGCCTTGGGTCAGGTCAATGCTGTGGGGATTGCTCAGGAGAGGCCATCTCATTAATGATGGCTGCCTGCATGCACTTAGTCTGAATGTTTTACAGAGAGAAAGTGGCAATTCTATAAAGAAAAAGAAATAAGGTCACCACTAAACCACATTCTTTTCAAACTTAACCCAGACCACAACTCCCTGGGAGTGGACAGCAGCTTCCTTAAAGGTCCCTGGGGTCTGTGGGAATGTTTTGGCTGGCCTGATCACAGGTGTCGATGTTTTGGGTTCTGTCCCTGTATCTTACCCCACACCACCCCACCCCACCCCCCAAAGGAAAGCCTTGGTTTATGCAAAGGCAGTGCAGGGGCATTAGTACCCCCAGACAGCCATCTTTCTTTTCTCTAGACAACTGCGTGTTCAAAAACAGACCAACAAGGGCTGGAGAGGTGTCTCAGTGGTTAAGAGCACTGGCTGCTCTTCCAGAGGTCCTGAGTTCAATTCCCAGCAACCACATGATGGCTCACAGCCATCTGTAGTGAGATCTGATGCCCTCTTCTGGAGTGCAGGCATACATGCAGGCAGAACACTGTATGCATAGTAAATAAATAAATCTTTAAAAATGGACAAACCAAAAAAAAAAAAAAGATTGGAATTAACATGGTGTTAAATATATTCTATATCCTCATGAAGAGGGAGATAGCCCTGACGCAGGAGAACAGAGAACCACAGACATAAAAGCTCAGAACTACCTGTTGAAAAGCAGAGTTGAATGAATACGCTTGATAGTGTTTGCATGGCAGGCTCAGAGCAGCTCCGTGGCTTTAAAAGCTCCTCTCTAGCATCCTCCGTGCCTTTAAAAGCTCCTCTCTAGCATTTGCAGAACTGTGATTCTCACATTTCCTTCGGTCAGCACAAGGTCCAGCTATTCTCTTTCCCTCTTATTCGACTGTATCAGTCCTCTGATGTAGTGACCCAGAAAGGAATTTGCAGTATAACTTCAGGGTGGGGGTGGGGTGAGGTAGGGGGGGTTCCCATTAGTAATCTCAAGGAAATTCTATCAGTTTTCTATATTTTTCTGACCTGTGAACTAATGTCTCCTCTTTGGAGTATTAACAAAAAAGAAAAGACCAATTAGTAAGTGTTGCTTTCTCTGTCACTCCTGGAGAAAGTCATTACATTATGTCCTGTTGTATTGCCATCTCTCTGGATAAACTAGACACCATGGTAACATCTTTACATCCTCTTCATGTGTTTCTGCTAATGCATTCCATTTCATCGTTTAATATCTCAAATTGTATGCCAAATTGCATTTATATCATTACTAAATTGATTTTGCCACCACTGTTGAAGATTGCAGTTTATGTTTAAATTGTATATGATGAAGCTAAATTTACCTGACAGGTCTTTCTGGTCCTTTCCTTTCCATCAGCATTTCTTTCCAATATATTGGCTTTTATGCTTTTTATTAAAGCAAGTAGAAGACCATTTACAGTGCAGTCAACTCTTGATTATCACTCATGATTCTACTAAATGCGGGCCTTGGTGCTACTGACTTAATGTTTTATGTCACTCACTTTGTCCTGGCACATTTCTGTGAACTTCCCAATACTGATGAATTTATCCTCACTACAGCCCTTTGAAGTGTGGATACTTTGTCTCTGGTCTGCAGATGGGAATGCCAGGAAGTGTGAAAGGGTCAGCTGACTTGCCTGACACCAGAGAGTAAGTTGTAGGTCTCGGTGCAGTGGCCAGCCTTCAGTCCCATCTCAGTCATGCCCCGGTGGGCTGCAGCTGGTCTGGGTGGGTGTGCCAGCACTACCACCTTACCACCTGATGACCTCGGTCAGGCCCTGCAGCTCCCCTGTGCCTCTTCCCTTGTCTGCAAAGGGTATTTAACGAGGTGCATGCTTCCCAGGGCTGCTGAGTGACGAGATAATACCATGATGGCATTCCCAGACTCAGCTGACACCCAGCGAGCACACTGTAAATGGCTGCTGCTGTCACTGAGTCTCCAGAGTTGGAAAGGAGGCATCACTGAATGGAAACATTGTTAAAATGCCAACTCCCTACATAAGCGAAGGGCGATGGGCCCGGAGAAAAGGGCCTTCTGTAAATAATCCAGAGTTGACTGTCACTGTGGATCCCACCAGACCTGTCGCCTGAACCCCAAGACAGTAACGCTGTGTCGATTCACACAGGCTATGGCCACTCAGAGGCGGACGTCCTTCACCAGTCACTTCTCGAAGCCAACATTGCTACCGAGGTTTGCCTCACCACTCTGGACACGCTCTCTCTGTTCACACTGGCTTTTAAGGTTTGTATCAGACACACGCTGTTCAAGGTCAGAGTTTTTACCTGCTAAGTCCACTGCTTATAAAGCTCAACCAACACGCATGCCTGGTGTGTTTTTTCTTCAGCGGCTTTTGCTCCTATAAGGAGACTGCTAATCTCTAGGCTCCCTTAAAAGCTTTCTGTAGTGAGTGACTGCAGTTCCCGTTCTTATATAGAATAAAGCTTAAGCGGCCCACAGCAGAAGCTGTCCCTGGAGGCAGCTGTCTTGGCTAGAAGAAAGTGTTTATCCTAAGCCCTCCGTATGATAAATGTGGGAAGCTAACCAGACGTTTCTGCTCTGAGTATCTTAAGCAAAGCCAAATGTCTTCAATTAGATATTTAAAGAGAGAGGTGAGTTAAGTGTAAACTCATCTTTTCAAATTATTCATTTATTACTAAATTAAATGGCGAAAGCATGTCATGGAAAAGAAATGAAAGAGTTTTGGTCTTGTTCTTAAATATAGCAAATAATAATTAAGTCACTGTGCAGGGTTCTGCAAGTCTCCCTGTATTTTTTTTTTTTTTTTTGTAGGAAGGAGAGGTACAAACCCAGTTTAAAAAACATTTTTTAGTTAGTATACAACATGATGGGTTTAATTGTGATATATTTATACAGATACACCATTGCACCGTGTTCTGTCCTGTTAGGAGCCTAACACTTCCAGTCAACGGTCCCTTCTATTTCTAGTATAGAAACAGACATTGAGTTGGTGTTAATATCTATGAGAATTGGAGCCATATGTTTAATTACAAGGGTATTAGGGAACTGTATCCAGGGTCATGCTCTGTTGTGTTTTCTCTACTTATTGTGAAACACACTTCTTGGGCTGAGGGCATAGCTTGGTTGTTGCAGTATTTGCCTAGAATGCATGAGGCTCTAGGTTTGATCGCCAGTATCCCAGTCCAGATGTGGCAGTGTGTGCATGTGATCCTATCACCTGGGAGATAGAGATGGAGGATCACAAGTTCAAGGTCATCCTTGTCTACATAGAGGGCGAGGCCAGCCTGGGCTACATGAGACTAGCTTAAAAGAATTGCTTTTGCTTTACTAGTGACACTAAAAATAATGATCTCCCTTCAATATCATGTCATATGTTACTATAGTGTATTCTCTCCTTAGGTGCCAAGCTCTCCTGTCCCCCATTAAGCATGTTACTAGGAACTCAGTTGAGACACGGGAATACCCACACTCAACAAATGCATCCGTAGGAGCAATGTCTGCTTTCATGGAGGCCTCCCCCTGTGGCTGCCACTCATGGAAACTAACTAGAAATGTCAGTTCTCTGGCCCAGGCCCTAACATGATAAATTAGAAGCTCCGAGTGTAAGGTCTAAACCCCACGGTTGGAGAAGCACGCTCTACTGGAACCACAGAGAGATCTTGGAATCTCTCTCTCTCTGTATAATTTTAGTGTGAAAGTCTAGGCAGTGACGGTTCTGGGTGTGAATGTGGTCAGCCATGTGCATTGTATTTGTGTTGAGCACAGATCCTTTAGTCTCTGAGCAGCAGTGGCAGCGTGTCTCCTTGCTCTCTGACTGGACCCTGCCCTGTGAAGAGGCAGGAGACTTTGGAGGAAGGACCTGTGCAGAGCAGGCTCACAGGCAGAAAGGCTTCTTATAGCCCAAGAGCATCCTGGACACCCTCCCTCTCCTGCCGCTAATAACTGGTGGTTGCTCTGTGGCTGGGTCTGTACCTACCTCCTTTCTCCATTCTGGGATTTCTGACCTCGGTTTGTCACGGTTGGAATAACAGGTAGTTTTAGAGTTGCTGACTCACAAACGAGAGCGTCAGACTCAGTTTACCTGTGTGGTGCCTGACCAAGCCTATGCATGCTTCCCTCCAAACTGTCTGATTATAGCAAAGCTGAATGCCCAGGATGCCAGGCTAGGCAAGGACGTCACTTTGGGAGGACAGGATTCATGGTCCTTACTTCAGGGTTGTCCCCGCCCATCAGTACACTGACACCTGTAATGGCACCCCATTAGAAGTAAGACACCCCCAAATATCACCTCCAGAGTCAGCCATTAAAATACGTGTGTGTAAGCAGTTAGCACTGAGCCTGTCAGCCATACTGCAGTTCTCTAGAATACCTGCCCCAAGCGGTCCATGTTCTGATGGACTTGCTTGAACTGCAGGAGCATTCTGTGCTTTCCTTGGGCCACTTGTAGCAGAAATTTTTATCACTGTGCTCAGAAGATAGTCTTTGCGGCTCTACGTTGTGTGACATCTTCAGGATGTTAGACGTGCCTCTCTAACACTGACATCAATGTGTGTTTTCAGAACCAGCTCTTGGCTGACCATGGACATAATCCTCTCATGAAGAAAGTTTTTGATGTCTACCTGTGTTTTCTTCAAAAACACCAGTCAGAAATGGCTTTAAAAAATGTCTTTACCGCCTTAAGGTCATTAATTTATAAGGTAAGTTGCTTTGAGGCCACAGTTGTACTGATGGTTCCCGGTTTCTCGCCTCCTGCCTGGAGCTGAGGACCTCTGGGAGTGCTGACCTCGCCGGTCTGCCGGCCCTGTGCTCTGTTCCAGTTCCCCTCCACGTTCTACGAGGGGCGAGCAGACATGTGCGCCTCCCTGTGCTACGAGGTGCTCAAGTGCTGTAACTCCAAACTGGGCTCCATCCGGACCGACGCTTCCCAGCTGCTCTACTTCCTGATGAGGAACAACTTTGACTACACGGGCAAGAAGTCCTTCGTCCGGACGCACTTACAGGTGTGTACTCTAGCTCAGGCAGGGCACAGGTACCCGGTGGAATCCTGTCTCCTTGAGGGTCACGCCGACCAGCATACCCCTCCTAAGTGCTGACAAAGGCTGTAAGTGGAATGTTGGGAAGTCACATGTACTGGTTGTGATTGTTTCATATTCCATATTGTAAGACCCTGGCCTGGGGTGTGTTTTATCACTGGCTTGACTTCTAGATATTGAATCAATATTGAACTGACTGATATTCTGTTGGCTCGAGGTACTTAATATTAAATACCTTAAAAAAAACAAAAACCCCAAAGTAGGTTTTCCTGTCTTCTGTTCATGAGTACCTCTCTTGTGTGTCCAGTAAAAGCATCCAGAGTTCTCTGCCCTGAGAACCAGCTGAGATAATAGAAGAACTCTGTCCTCACAGATGTGTTTTTTATGTGCATGTGACAGGAGAGCCTTTTCCATCTGCTTTTGTCCCTTTGTTAACGTCGTAGTCATTGTCCACAGACCTAATGTGCTAGAATTAATGACCACAACCCTGAGCAGAACAGCAGATCCTCTCCTGGCCCTCATGGAGTGTGCATTCAGGGAGGCCTCAGACAAACCCACGGCCCTTACAGTGTGGTTGGCCAGTGTTCCCACAGAGGAACTTGAGGGCACCAGGATCTGGTTGGGGATTCTGGGAAGCAGGGACGGCTTCTCTGTGGACCTGAAGGATGAGGATGGAGCCTAAGTTGAAGGGTAGTAGACATGTTCCGGGTCATGGATGCACCATCAGAATTATCCATCTGGGAAACTAGAGAAGTCCCTTCATGTTTAGAATGCAGGTGAGAAATTACAGAAGATGTGCTGTGATGTATCCAAATCTTTGTACAGTTGGAAGACCCACCTGAACTTCAGTTTTAAGAGCGAATCTTAGAAGGTCCACACAGAGAACACTGTCCAGTCGAGGACAGAGAGGATATTCTGGATGAGGGATGGTGATATAGGAAGAAGAGGGGATTCAGTTGACATTCTCCATGGTTGTGCTTGCATCCCGTGAAGGAAAAGGAAGTAAGGGTGGCCTCCATGTTGATCCCAGACACCTGAGTCAAGGCCATGCTATCCATAGACTCCAGAAAGGGCAGATTGCATGTCGCATATTTAACACCTGTGTGTTCTGTTAAAAAGTGCACAGAACCTTCCACATAAGCTCAGAACAAACACTGAGGAGAGAATAAGGTCTCCCCCCTTACTGCAGAGTGCAGTGGGTAAGTGGCAATCCCAGTGGTGTGGACATACCTGCTTCTTGTTCTTCTGTGCTCTTTCTGATTCACCTTTTAACTTATGAGCAGCACGCATTTGGAAAACAATCATATTCTAAGTGATTTTTGAAAGTGCTTAAAAGAAGGAATCTCAGCCACTGCTCCCCACACTGGTGTGGTCCCCACCCCACGCATCTCGCCTTCACGTCGGCTTTGTGCACATCCTAACTGAACCCCGAAGCTGAGCCTGACCATCATCTGAAGAATGGATTTGTTTGTGTTTCTGCCCCTAAGGTCATCATTTCTGTCAGCCAGCTGATTGCAGACGTGGTTGGCATTGGAGGAACCAGATTCCAGCAGTCCTTGTCCATCATCAACAACTGTGCCAACAGCGACCGGCTCATCAAGGTGAGTAACTTCCCGTTTTCACCCCCAGTCTGCCTCATCCTGGGATGTGTGTGTCAGGGAGAGAGGGTGGAAGTCATGAGTCCTTTCTCCTCTCCGCCTGTCTAGCACACCAGCTTCGCCTCCGATGTGAAAGATCTGACCAAGAGGATCCGCACAGTCCTGATGGCCACAGCCCAGATGAAGGAGCATGAGAATGACCCAGAGATGCTGGTGGACCTCCAGTACAGCCTGGCTAAGTCCTATGCCAGCACCCCCGAGCTCAGGAAGACATGGCTGGACAGCATGGCGAGAATCCATGTTAAAAATGGAGATCTCTCAGAGGTAGGGAGCCCTGCCTGCCTGAGTTCTTGAGAAACAATTATATTCTATTCATTCTCTGAAGGTACCTTTGAGGAAAATTGTACCCGTTAATCAAAAGAAGCCAGTGGAAACAACGTGGTGCCTTAAGCACATCCTTGACTAGGAGTTCTGGGCTTGGGGTGATTTTACAATTGTCTGGCCATTTTGATCATTGGAAACAGATTACAAGGAAACAGATTTATTTAGTTGCTTGCTACTTAAAGTACATTTTCCTACACCAAAACTTCTCTGTGGTTCTGTTTCATGGTAGGATTAGCTTTTCCTGCTGCTGTGATAATGGTAGGGGCATCCCATTCTGCTGTGGATGTGTAGCAGATATTTAAACATTCCCATCTGTTCAGAGCAGACACATTTCCGTATGCAGACAGCGTGACTGGGAACAGGCGTGAGAGAGAAACTTCAGATCCAGGGTCACACATCTCCAAACTCTGTGACATTGGCGCCACTTTCTTGAGTCCCTTTGTGCCTTGATGGTGTCGTGTAAAATGATGAATTCAAGGACGCTAATGCTACACACAGGTTCTGCGTTCCTATGGGACCACTGCTCAGGGTTTGTAGCTGGACACATCTGCTAATGGCCGCAAACCAAAGCAAGGGCATTCACTCTGACCTTGAAGGTTCTGTTCTAAGCCTGAAAGGTTGGTCACCGTTCATCAGGGTGACATGTTGAAGCATACACGGTCCCTTCTGCTTCGCTGTAAATGCAGCCTAAACTGCACTGTGGCTATTGTAAAAAGAAAGTTACAGTAGTAATTTTTCTATCATTCTCAGAATTGATGGCTTTTTACATGATTTTTGTGGCCCAGGTTTCTTACAAGCGGGAAGAGCCCTTTCCAGGTTCAGCTGTAGTCTGTGTTCACTCAGACCCCTGCAGCAAACTAGTACAGATGGGTGCCTTGTCAAACGGAAGTTCATTCACTGACAGTGGGCGAGGCTAGAGGTCCAAATCTAGGTGTTGGTAGGGGCTGCTGTGACCCCCCGCCTCCTCCTAGCCGCTCACGTTGCCGGCATCCCCTGGTGTTCACTGCCTTGGGGGCAGATCTCTCCAGCCGGCTCCGTTGTCACACTGTGGGTCTGCACTCCCGAATCTCTTCTCCCTACGGCACAGTCGTACTGAATTCAGGGCCCACCCTGTTGCTCGAAGCATAAATTGACCATTTAATAATAAAAAAAAAACCTGGAGCCCAGATATTGGGGTAAATGTTGGAAGATCAGAGAGACAAAGGAACCAGTCACCGCCACGTCTCACCTCTAGGTCTCCTCAGGCTGAAAAGGATTTCAGACAAAAAGGCTTGTGCCAAAAAGCTTTAGTTCTGTCTCCTCACACCTTATATACCTTTCTCTGCCCTGCCACCACTTCCTGGGATTAAAGGTGTATGTGCTTCCCAAGCAAAGGCATGAGATCTCAAGTGCTGGGATTAAAGGTGTGTGCCATCAGTGCCTGGCTCTGTTTCTCTCCTAGACTGAGTCAATCTCATGTAGTTCAGGGTGGCTTTGAACTCACGGAGATCCAGACGGACCTCTGCCTCTCGAGTGCTAGGATTAAAGGTGTGTGCCACCACTGCCTGGCCTCTTTGTTTAATCTAGTGGCTTGTTCTGTTCTCTGATCTTCAGGCAAATTTTATTCGGGTACAAAATATATCACCACACCACCCAGTACTAGTGACTTCATTTTAACTAGTGACAACAGTCCTATTTCCAAATTGTGTCACATTATGAGACCTGTTCTGTTTCATTTCTGTGGCCATGAGAAAATACCCAAAAGCAGCTTAGGGAAGGAAAGTACATCTGCAGGTCACAGAACATCATTGAGGGGGAATTCAAGGCAGGAACTCAAACAGCTGGTCACATCACAGCTCCGGTCAAGAGCAGAGAGAAAGAAACCTTTGCACCCATGCTGCCGGCCTGTTTGCTGCTCAGCTCGCCTACTGCAGCTGACAGTCCAGGGCCGTGAGATGGTCCTGCTGACACTCGGAGTGGTCTTACATGGAGTAAGGCCGTCCCCTGCCGACATGTCCACGGGCCAGTCTGATGTCGGTGATTCCTCAGTAAGACTCTCTTCCCACATATTTCTAGGTGGTGGCAAGGTGACATTTAAAAATAACCATCACAAGGTCTCGGGGAGGTCATGGATTTTGGGGGGTACTGTACAATCCAGTACACTCTGTGACTAAGGGGCCAGGACAGTTCATTCATGCTGTTGCTGCCACCGTAGTTGGTGGTATGCTCTTGCTCGGAAAGCCGTCTTTTACTTGTCCCCCGGCTCCGTTACTGTGCAAGGCGTGAGCTCTGCCTGTTATGGTGGGATAACGTGGTGAGTGTAACTCCCAGAAGCTCTCCTCCGCAGGCTAGGCACAGGCAGCCTGTGTACATGTGTGTTCACTACCTAAGGACACCACATGGTGGCAGCCACCCAACTGAAGACAGTGATGCTCATGGTCTCACTTCCAACACTCACCTTTAGCTTTGATAATAACAGGGCAGCTTAGAGGATTTATGTGTTGTCATCTCTAGTATTGATCTTTGTGGTTTGGGGCGGGGGGACTTGAAGCTAAGGTGAGCCAACCACACACACTACTACTGAGCCCGCGCTGCAGCCCAGATTCTGATTTAGAATTGTGTTTTGAAAAAAAAAAAAAAATTACAGCCTTCCCTGTTCAGTTTTTGAACAAAAGTGGGCTGGAGAGATGGCTCAACAGTTTAGAACACATCCTGCTCCTCCAGAGCATCCAAGTTCAGTTCCCAGCACCTCCATTGAACACATGGAGCCAGCCACCTATAACTCCAACTCTGAAAGAGCCAGATCGCTCTACGGGCACCTGAACACACGTAGAGGTGGAATTTGGCACAAATTTTCTCTCTCTCTCTCTCTCTCTCTCTCTCTCTCTCTCTCTCTCTCTCTCTTTCTCTCTCTCACACATACACACACACAAATTCTCTCTCTCTCTCTCTCTGTCACACACACACACACACACACACACACACACACTAAATAAAAATAAATGTTTAAAAATAAAGTTGAAAGGAAAATTTATTAGCACCTGAAATGTGAGTCTGGGAAGAAATTTTTTTTCTCTAAATATTTCTTGTTTTTCTTTGAGACAAATGGTATAATTCTCAAAATGCTGGTTTTGTCTTTTATGTTAAAATGCAGTAATTGTAAATTTGCCTCACTTTTCAGCTCCTAAGTGTCAGGTCCTATGTGAGGGACTCCTTTTTTCCAAAAAGCTGTTAATAGTTGGTATCCCAGGAGCTAACAAAAGTGCATGCCTTCGGAAGACGGAAGGTTCTCCGTGGCTCTTCTGACCTCTTGTTTTGTTTTCGATTACAGGCAGCCATGTGCTATGTCCACGTAACAGCCTTGGTGGCAGAGTATCTCACGCGGAAGGGTGAGGAGAGATGCCTGGGCCTTGGGCAGGGGGCCGTGCGGGTGGATCTGGAGGCAAGGAATCTCGTGCACATAGGCGTGCTGCGGCTGCTTTAGCTCCAGTTACAGCATTTGATTGCCTCCATGGGCAAAGCAAAAAATGCCAAGTTCAGAAGAGAACACGGCATGTTGTCCTAGCCTCGTGCTGTTCTGCAAAAAATAGCTAATGAGCTTTGCTTCTGGCTGTTCCTGACCAGCTAATGTAGAGCTGAAGTGACTTCATTTTCCTTTAAGATAATTCTCACTGTTTATCAATCAAGTGACAGTTTTAACGGGAAGTTATTGAACAGATTTTCTGGAATGTAGCCCTGTAGGCTTTATCATGGGAAAAGGCAATTATGCTAACCAGAGGTCGGGACAAGTTACGCTCCATACTTGTGTATTATGCACTTGTTCCCATGAGTTCGTTCATGGTTCCTCCTGGTTAAACACCAGTTACTTGGGGCAGCCTTCAAGGGTGGCATCTCATTTTGGAATACTGAGGTTCTAGGAAAGCTGGCAATCTGTACACACAATACTGAAGAATATGAGTGTCTGATCCAGGCCAATGAGGAGTGCTTTTACAAAGTGAGAAGCATTATGAAGTGGCAGGTGCCAAGGCCACGAAAATGTCTATTTTGTAGAATGGGTTTGTCATACATCAGAGTCAGACTGAGAGAAGAAATCAAAGGGGCCATGTTGATATGTTATTTCCTGCTGAGTCTTTTTATTGGGTGATGCGTTTCCTCGTGTTTAGAAGCTGACCTAGCACTCCAGCGGGAGCCGTCTCTCTTCCCCCACAGCCATAACACGTGCCAGAGGAAGAGCCGGGGAGGTGAGCCGAGGATCACCCAGCTCCCCAGGGTCCCCAACCGCTCTGTTCACATGCCGCTCCAGGGCTCTGGTGGTTTCTGTTTCAATTCCTCCCTCTCCTCTGTACCTGGGCTCTGTGTCACTCACAGCCATTGTTCTGTGCAGCGAAGGAAAGCATTGTACCAGCATGCTTGTTCCGTTGACCTCAACACCAGCATTGACTTTTTTTATACCTTTGTTTTCGGCGCCTTAATGTGCCCTCAAGTTCCTGGGTCACAGCTTTTCTTTGGGGATTCTGTGCTTTCTCTATCGCCAGATCAAAGCGAGGCTGTATGAGGACCATGGTGGAAATGGCTACCTCGGGATTGACTGGAAGCCTGGACACATGTGTGGCAGGAAAATCTCTGCTTTGGGGTTCTACTTTTAAAAGCCTGATTTCAAAATACTCTGTTTCTTTTTCCCAAAATCATGAAGGAGCATCTCAAACTAGAGTGGCTGACCATTTCAAGTCCTCCCTCGCTGACACATCACACAGCTGAGGTTGAACTGGCCCAAAACTGTGTCCCAATGTCCGGCCTGAGCTGTCACTGCTCGAGGAATGGACACTTCCCCGGAAGCTGACCTCCCTTGAGAGCACTGTAGCTCTGGGCTTCTCTTCACCCCAGGCAGCTCCTCAGCCTGCAGACACCTCACTGTTGAATTATCTGTGTTACTGGAGGGAGTCGGGAGGGCTCCAGCCCGAGTTGTGGGTCTTCCCCAGCCCGAGTAGGTGAGATGATCCATGCGTGAAGGAAACAGTTGATTTGGGGCCACTTACTTCTCTTTCATTGGCTTTGGCTACTTTCTTTTTCTTGGTATCTGACTATGGATCCTTTGACCAAACATTTCCTTGTTAATTTATCACTAGCTTGACTCAGTTATGGTTTTTCAGCGTGTGGTTTCTTTGAAGATTGAGTGGATTTTAATTAAAGTGGGTAAGAAATTACAAAGAGTTGAGAAGCAAAGTGGGGAAGGTTAAGTGTGGGGAAATGGATGGAGAGAGGACATGCTGGTCCCCAGCCTCCCGTGTGGACGCTGGGCTGACACATGACAGGTCTCCTCGTCAGCCGTTCACTTCAAACGTGAAAGAGCCTGACTCTAGAAGGTAGGAGGATCCAGGTTTCAACAGAGAAGTGCACAGGGAGGAAGAACCCGAGAGTTCGAGCCACACTCAGGTCGGCAGCTCTCCCTCTGCTTTCTCTCCGCCTAGGCATGTTCAGACAGGGGTGCACGGCCTTCCGGGTTATCACACCGAACATCGATGAAGAGGCTTCCATGATGGAAGACGTCGGGATGCAGGATGTCCATTTCAATGAGGTGAGTGCTGTGGCTCCGGTGGGTTGAGTACAGTCACACACCACACGACATTGCTGTCACTAATAGATGCACACAGGAAGGTGATCCCTCCAGACCTTGTCACCTAGGAACATTGTAGTCATGCTCTTTAGACACTCCTTGAGATGGTCTTCCAGCAAGAAAATCACCCAAGGCCCACGGTTCTCAGAACACATTGCTATGTAAAGATACTCAGGGCCTGCTGGCCACTGTGAGTGCATCGACTCAGGGCCTTTCTCCCCACAAAGCCTTGGGCGCCTCCCCAGACAGCTGAAAGGTGGCAGGCAAAGCTCTGCTGCTCTCCTGAGCCAGGCCTCCTGGAGGGAAGGCGTGCTTGAGAACTTACGTCAGACAGAGGTCCAGCACGTCTCAGGTTATGTTTCTTAGCCTTTCTACCAGTATCTCTGGATCGTGAGTTTTATTACTGTCTTAATCTGCCTTTAATTTTAATTAGTGTCTCTGATTCTAGGCACTTCTCCCTAGCAGACAGGCAAAGCCCAGCAGAACAGGCTAGACATCCTGTTGGAGGGCCTGGTTCCTGCCTCTACCTCAGTGCTGAGGCCCAGGGCCACCTAGTCCATCTCTGTAGAGACTATAAAACAAGCATTTTCTGTAAACTTCACAAAACAGAACAGCCATGTGGTCACTTATGTGTAAGGAGACAGCTTTGATATAAAACTAGGAATATGAACAAATGCCAGTTTTCCACTTTGATTCACTACATTCTCTGTTCTGGGAATCTCTGCTTCAAGAACACACTTGTGTTCCTGTGCATCCCTCCCTCCCCCACAAAGCCAGAGGAGAGCGAAAGAAGCAAAAGAAATCTTTTTAGTCCTGCCATCTTCTAAGGAAAAAGATAGAATTATCCAATTCTTCATTTGGAGAGAAAAAAATCAACACAGAGGAGTGCATACCCTCTGCCTCCATTGAAATTGTCTTACCTTGACTTGGGGGACCATGGTGTGGTGGCCCACAGTTTACAGTTCTTGATTGTTTTTATGCCAGAAAGAAGGGTCCATGAACAAACATCAAGACCTGTGGACCATTTCCAAAGTGTAGTCTAGACCCCGCTATGGAAGCTCGTGAGGCCCTTACTGAGTGCTGGTACAATGCTGGATTCCTCACGTGCATCAATTCACTCATGAAACAGACTGAGTATAGAAGGTGGGAGGATCCAGGTTTTAATAATCGAAAGTTCTTTGTGGTCTTCAGTAAAATTTAAGATGTAGAAGGGACTAGAGAGATGGCTCAGGAGTTACGAGTGCCTACTGCTCTCACAGAGGACCCAGGTTTCATCAGATGACTCTCAACCACCTGTAACTCCAGTTCCAGGGAGTTCAGCACCCTCTTCTGGACTCCAGGCATTTTCACACACACACACACACACACACACACACACACACACACACACACACACACACACAATTAAACATAAAATCTCTTTTATACCAAGCACAGTTGCACACACCTTTAATCCCAGTACTAGGGAAGCAAAGGCAGAAGAATATCTATGTGTTCAAGGCCAACCTGGTCTTCATATCAAGTTCTAGGACAGCCATAGCTATGTAGAGAGACTGTGTCTCAAAAACAACAACAAATCAAACACTACCTTTTATAAAGGGGCTCTTAAATACAAAAAAATTAAGAACTGCTATTATAAATTGTCTAGTTTCAAATGGCTCTCAAAATTAAAAGCTAAATATGAAAAAAAAAGCAAGTATATTGAGTGCACTTCATGAAGTTTAAATGTTAAAATAGGGCTTGAGGGACAACTTGGCTATTAAGAGTGCTGTCTGCTCAATCATGAAGACCTGAGTTCAGTTCCCAGCACCCACGTCGGGCAGCTCACAACCACCTGTAACTCTGACTCCAAGGGATCTGATGCCCTCTTCTGGTCTCGGTGGATACCTGCACTCATGTGCATATATACTCAGACACAAATACATAAACATGAATAAAATAAATCTTTAAAAGAGAATAACATTAAAATAGGTTTAACCAAGGTAAGTGAAATTTTCTAATTATTCTTGAGAACATAAGCTGTCTACTCCGTAGTATTTAGTGATTACTCCATTTTCACACCATGAAATGCCTGAAGAGACCAGTTTCCTTGAAAACAGGCATGATTGCCAGGTGGTGGTGGTACACGCCCTTAATCCCAGCACTTGGGAGGCAGAGCCAGGCAGTTCTCTGTGAGTTCAAGGCCAGCCTGGGCTACAGAGCGAGATCCATGACAGGCACCAAAACTACACAGAGAAACCCTGTCTGGAAAAGCCAAAAGAAAAAGGAAACAGGCATGACTGTGTTTTCTCTTTGTTAAGCCTACATCAGCGCTGGTTCCAGGTGATTCTTTGGAGCTCTGTATTCTGTTTGGAATTAGATAAGGAACACAACAATGCCAAAAACAATCAAGGATTTGAAAGTCTTGTTTCCAGTAAGCTGCCCTGTGGGGATAACATGATGCTCACATCCGCACTTCTGATTAAACTGCAGATTGAGGTAGTTATGAGAACTTAATGAATTAGCGTCTGAGGTCAAATGTACACATGCCTTAGGGAAACCAATGAATGGCGCCACCTCTGAGTAAGAATTAAGCATGTGACAAAGACTACTTTATCAGCTGTTTTCAGAATATGGATGTGCCACCCTGTCCTTGAAGCATAAAGTGGGTAAATCGTTAACAAGGTCCATAGTGCATGAAAGTCTGTACTGGTTAGGATGAGACACTGTAGGGCCATAAAGACCTGCTGTCAAGATTCAAACTGACAGGAAATAACCAGTTCTCAGTGACAGGGACAGAGAAATGCTGTGTTGATCTTCAGCTTGGCTGCTTAGCTGTCTCATGGTAAAGAGAGACATGGAAAACCTGTACTCAAGAGGAAAGAACTACAAGAGTTGATGAGAAAGAAGCATTTGACCCAGTAATAAAAATCACAAGCCCTTTAATGTTCACCAGTAGAAATGATTAAATACCTTCAGTGCTCTAACATGACCCTGACAGGGAGCTACTAAAAAGGCACAAAAGTCCTAGCAGCAGACCTCAGACCTGATGAGTGTTTGGTCCATTTCTGCCTTCCCTGGTAGAGGCACAGAATAACGTCCAGGTGGCCCTGGCTTATGGCGTTGGTGGCTGGCTCTACCCCTTCAGGTCCACCTTACTGTCCCAGCTCTGGAAAGCTGCTGTGTCCGCACTGTGGCATCAGCTGTTCATAGCAGGGCCTCGTAAACAAGCTGCACTCTGGTGTGCTGCCAGCAGCGGGTTTGGGGTACATGCCCCACGTTGGGCGCCAAATGTAATGAGTCTTTCTGTGCCCCTCCAGCCAGCTCCCAAGTAATAACATGGAGACTTCTTACTAATTATGAAACCTTGGCCTATATCTCAGGCTTGTTCCTAACTAGCTCAAATCACTTAATCCATTTATGTTAGTCTACGTTCTGTCACATGGCATTACCTCTCTTCCGTCTTGTACATCCTGTTTCCTCTCCATGTCTCCTGGCGTCTCCCACAATCTCTGTGTTCCTAGACTCCTCCTCCTCTTTCTTTCTCTGCCCGGAAGTCCTGCCTAAACCTCCTGTCTAGCTATTGGCCTTTCAGCTTTTTAATTACACCAATCACAGCAATATACCTTCACATTGTGTACAAATATCCCACAACAAATAAATCCCACCTGTGTGGTCACCATTGAGTACAGGGAACATTTTATGAACTCAACCCAGCAAGTCTCTGGCTTCCTTGAGACAAAATCTTTTCTATTCTGAAACAGTTGCCAGTAACAGACAAAATGTTCACATCCATAGGACATCTCAGAAGACAGAGAAGTCAACAGAGCAGTTGGTGATTTTATTTATATCTCGTCCTAACTTTGGCATTTGTAACCCCATCTGACTTCCATTTCCTCAACTGGGAGTGTTCTAGAACCATCTGAGTTACTTGTGTTCCCTCACTAGTACAGTGATTCTCCCAAACAGCATTGGTCCTGAGAAGGGGGACTTGTGTGGTTGTTCTGTCCATGGTTGACACCAGAACATTCTTCATGTGAAGTGAGTGCTAGGCTTCCTTGGCAGTGAGCTGCATGATAGAGATACATAGAGAGGCAAGATGGAGTCCCTGCCATAGCTTCAGATGTTTACTTCCCATCGAAGGAGGACACCTAATTCACAGTCCCAGAGAATCATAATTGGAAGTTGTCTGAGTTCATGTGTCCTGGAGACTTCTGTACTGACTTGTTGATTCATCCACAAACTAACTGTATGTGTCCAGTGCTAGCCAAGGGGGCTTGCCTTGAAGACTTAAACCAATACAGTAGCACCCAGACTTCCATGTGCTTAGGAGTTACATGGATTCCTGTTATAATCTAAATGATGCTCTCTTGACCCTTCATTCCCAAATTCACTTAAGTATATGTGGGACACAATAATCAGTATTTTTTTCAGATTTAAAAAAAAAAATTTATTCATGTGTTTGTGTATACCAGAAGAGAATGTTGGGTCTTCTAGAGCTGGAGTTACATGGGTGCTGGCAGGAATGGGTGCTGGGAACCAAATGTAGGTTCTCTGGAAGATCAGCAAGTGCTTGTATCCTCTGAGCTATCTGTCCAGGCCCTGGGATCAGTATTCTAACAGTTCAATGTTAGAATTCCAGTGACTGCATCTTGAGAAATGATGATACAGTGGAAATGTGAGGTATGCAATGATAGTATGCCATTGTCCAAGCCAGCTCACAGATTTGTTTATGCCCAAACTAGAGGCAGTGTATGGCTTTATTTTAATTGATTTCATCCTAAGATAGAACAAGCAACATGTATATGGAAAAAGTTAAGTGCCCCACACAAGCACTTTCTCATATGGGAATTAATTGTAATGCATATGCAACCACAGGTGTGTGGGGGTACACACCGGTGATCGTGTGACATTTCCATAAACAGGTGTTTGATATCCTCTATTATGTTAGTACAACATCCTTAAAAATGAAATTAGCTAATTTCATGTTTTAAAACTTCCTCAATAGCTTATGGATTTCATGCACTGAGATTTTTAAGCCTAGTCTGGTATCATAAAATGTGTGCTTTATGGATGCACAGAGTCCACGTAGGCCCTCCCCAGCCAGTTCCTGCGCATATCTATGATTATAAGAACTAGCTTAGTGTTTGTTTGTCCAAGGTGGGAAACACGTTGGGCATTATGCATGACCACCTTTCAGGATTATCACAGTCTGCCCATTGCGTGGTTTCCTTCTGGTTTCCAGGGACAGTGATTGCTGATTCAAAGTATATAGAATTTCATATACACGTTCCAGTGTTTAGTTAGGACGTCTTAGTTTTATGACTTTTATAATTTTATATTGACACATTTAGGCTATTAAGCTTAACTGTCTGTGAGTACTGCCTCTTATTTTTATTCTGAAGCTCCTCGCTTCATGAAGCAGCTACAGTTGTCTAGATTCACGTTAGTCTAAATAGTTTACCACAGACGCCCTGATGTCCAGTAATCCACATTTGATGCCATGAGGAAAGGTTAGGGTTTATGTATTTCTTGTTATGTATGTGGCGTCTCCCCTGCATGTATGTCTGTGCCCCGCGTGCACGCCTATCGGATACCCCGGGGCAGAAACTAGAGAGCCCGGGCCCTCTGGAAGAGCAGCCAGAGTTCTTCAGCACTGAGCCGTCTCTCCAGCTCCAAGGCTTGTTTTGTTTGCTTTTAATTTGTTATTGAGAAAACCTATACTAATTATACTTTCATAGCATATATTATCATTTCTTTACAGTAAGAAATGAATTTGGGTTGATTAATTATAGATCTTGAATGCCTCCTCACTAAGAAAAGGAGATAAAACAATGTTCAGTAAAATATAAAAGTGCCTGATGAGTTCTTTCCTAATTTGTGATGATGGTCTATGTGTTTTGGTAACGGTATTTCATATCATCCACTAATCGCTTTTTGTTTTGTCAATCTTTGCCATTCCTAGTCATTCTGGGGAATCTCCGTGGTTGAACTCTCATCTTTTTGTGTGTGTGCCAAATATAACAGATGTTTCCCTATGAACTTATCTCTACCCTACTATATATGCATACATGTCATGTATCAACATATACTACTTGAATTCAGGCTGTATTTTTAAACCTCTTCCTGTTTCTAGGTTGACTAAGCCAGAGAAAAATTGTATTTAAATCTTAACTTTCTGCTTAGGAACACTTGACACAGAAGAATATGCACCACTCTCCTTAATATGTATTTATGAAGTGGCAAAAATCTCGGGTTACTTGAAATGTACCTTATGTGGATAGGCAGCAGCATTTTAAAGTCAACCGTGACCTTCCTCACATAGCTCTTTTGTGTCTGTTGTCATAGTTAATATATGTCTGTTTTCATGGCTTATACATTTATCTACACTTGGGCCTGGAGAGATGGCTCAGTGGTTAAAAGTGTTTGCTACTTGTCCGGAGGACCCATGTTCTGTTCCCAGCACCCACATGGTAGCTCAAACTGCCTTTAACTCCAGTTCCAGGGGATCTGATAACTTCTGTTAGCCTCCTCAGGCCCTGCATGTACATGGGACACACACAGACAAACAGACTCATATAAATCTTTTTAAAAGATATATATTTTTTAGAAATTATCTTCATTAAATCACTAATTTCATTTTTATGCATAAAACTTTGAGTATGCCACAGCAAGTGTGTGTTTAATCCAACCCACTTCCCCTTCCCATCTGGACACCCTGGTGCAGATGCTCCGGCCCATCAGGCTAAGTGCCAGCTCATCAAATACCATGTGTCTTTTAGGTTTTTATTACTGTGATAAAACACTGTGACCAAAGGCAGCCTGGGGAGAAAGGGGTTTGTTTGATCTTATGCTTCCAGGTAATGGCCCTCCACTGAGGAAGTCAGAGCAGGGGCTGGGGGGGAGGCCTGCGGGAGGGCTGCTGGCCTGGCTTGCTTGGCCTGCTTCCTAATGTACTTCAGGACCGCCTGCCCTGGGGTCGCGCTTACAGTGTGTCTGGCCTTCCCACAAGCTTGCCTACAGGCCAGTCTGGTGGAGGCACTTTCTCAGTTTTTCCTTCCCAAATGACTCCTGGGTGTGTCTACCATATCTTCCCTTCCTCTCATTTTGAATGGATATCACTCCTCTCTAAATTCCTGACTCCCTGTGAGCTCTTTATTGAAGTGCTTGCTTGCTACCATTTTGCATAAACTCTTTACCGGCCCCTCTCCTACACAGAGCAGGAAATGCTGTTCTGTGTATCTAGTGCATTAGTCCCGGTTGCTCCGAGAACGCTGTGTATTCCCCCACGGGCCCCTCTCCAAAGCAGATTTCATTTGTGCCACAGAGCCTCACAAGCCACCTGTGTTACTTTTATTGTCCCTATGACCAGTACCCAAGAGGAAACCATTCAAAAGGGGGGAAGATTTATTAATCGTTTCAGAGGCTTCGGCCTGGTCTAGTGGCTCCATTGTTTTGGGGTCAAAGTGAAGCCGAAGAATCATGACAGAAGGGTGTGGTGGTGCAGAACGTTCACTATGGCAGCTGGTGATGAAAGGCCTTAAAGAAACACCTGCAATGTTTCTTACAGAGAGTGGCCTGTGGCATCCATGCTTGGGGTTTTGATGAGTGCGTTTTTGTGGCAAACAGAAGTAAGGACAAATGGTGAGTCGTAGGTGGCAGATAGAGCCGAAGAGCCTATAGATAACAGCACGTTATCAACTCCGGCACTTACAGCATCCAACAACTGGAACAGCGAGGCGAGACCAGCACGAGTAGTTAGTAACTGCAGCATCCAGCAGAACCGGCCAAGGATGCCCCACTGAGATCCCCGCTGAGAGCCTTCCAGGCCGGGCTGGGCGTCCCCTGCACAGAGGCTCAGGCTTCTTTCCCACCAGCATTCTTGGGCCACTCTGTCGGAAATGGTTTAGCTTCCAGCTGTCTTCATGGGTGTAAGATTTTCAACACCCTTAGCTGTTTGCTGTTCTCATGTCTCCTTGTTGCAGGGGACCAGCCTGCCCTAGGACAGTTTTGGAGGACACTAGAAATAGACATGCTTGCACCTGAGACAGGTGAGCCCACCTCGCTCACAGGGTCTGCTTTAACTAGTACAAACAGCTCGTGACCGTTTACCAATACAGCTTCTACCTAGCGACCCACTTCCTCCTTCTGTGCCCCAACTCCTGAAATTCCCCCCACCTGGGGACCAAGCCTTCGGAATAGCACAGCTGAGCAGTTTTTACAAATTACAAAGACCTGGCTTGAGTAGATTTGGTTTTACAACCGTGGTGTCAAGCATGCTTCTTGTACACAGTAGGTGTTTGACTAAAATGTCTGGGGATGAAAATGGCTGAATGGAAACTTTTAAAACTAGTTCCAACTCTTTTAACTCCTTGAGAAAATTTTCAACTTTTTTGTATCACATTAAAATCACTCTAGATTCTTAATATCGCGGAGTGTATCTGCAGTCCCAGCACTTGGGAGGAGACACAGGAAGGTACTGAATTCGAGACAAACTGGGGTGCAGTTGGGTTTTGTTTTGTTTTGTTTTTTTTTGCTCTTTTGGGGCCCCCCACCCAGCTCCCAAATAAGTACAAGGAGACTTATTCTTACTTATGAATGCCTGGCTTACCTTGGCTTGTTTCTAGCCAGCTTTTCTAACTTAAATTATCTCATCTATCTTTAACTACATTTTGCCTCTGGGCTTTTACCTCTCTTTATTCTGTATATCTTTCTTTCCTTCTTACTCCATGGCTGGCTGGGCGGCTGAGTGGCTGGCCCCTGGTGCCCTCCTCTCCTCCTTTTCTTGCTCTTTCCTCTTCCCTAGATTTCTCCTCCTAGTCTCTCTGCCTGCCAGCCCCGCCTGTCCTTTCTCCTGCCTAGCTATTGGCCATTCAGCTCTTTATTAGACCATCAGGTGTTTTAGACAGGCACAGTAACACAGCTTCACAGAGTTAAACAAATGCAACATAAACAAAAGCAGCACATCTTTGCATCATTAACCAAATGTTCCACAGCATAAATTGCACAGCACTGGGACTCTGAGTTCCTGTCTCAAAGCTGTGTTCCAGACGGTGAAGTAAAGGGACTGCCAGCATGACCACTGCACAGTGTGCCAGGGCTTTAGAGAGCAGCCAGAGGCATCTGGAGAAGTCCAGAGCAGAGAGAAAGAAGTAGGCTGGACATGGCCAGGGCTGAGGAGTGGGAGTGAGTGGGAGTGAGCACAGCGGAGATTTACTTTAGAGGGAGTGGAGTGAGAGTAGCCGTGGGCAGAGGGAAGACCTGGCCTGCCGTTATCCAGAGAGGAAGTGGGTATCTGGAAGGAGGAAAGCCTGGGGAGGGCAGACGGGCTAGGATGCTGGTGTGGACTCCGAAATGTGTACCAGCTACTTGTGATGTGCACCTGCAGGCTGCCATCTGTGTCTGCTGCCAGGGGTAAGGGAAGTGACTCCTTTTGGTAGAGGTGGGTTGGCTTCACCAGTTCCTGAGCAATGCTGGCTTTTATCTGACTGCCAATCATCCTCAGTCCGGGTTGAACCCATTTCTGGATCTATGGACTGCCTTTTGGACTTTGGGTAATTGAAGTTTCCTTTGGACCTGACATAAACAAACAAATAATTTACTTCAGATTTTTATTATGCTATAATTGCTAAGGGGTAGAATTAAAGTTATCTACTGTTTGTTTAACTGATCCACAGTAAATAGGGTACCATTATTAGATAGATATCTGTTCATGGTGTGACCGAGGCAACTAGTTAAACCAACTGTACTTTTCCACATAAAAAAAATCTACATTTGTGATAAACCTGGAAGTTAGAATACAAGGGACCAAATGATTGTGCTATAGAATAGTTTGAAAATAAAGTTTCATGTTGTTGACATCATCAAAATACTTGACTACAACGTTGCCATCTTGAGAAACCCGGCTTCCTTGAACTCCTTCGGCCACCTCTGTGGTTCCTTGGTAGCACCAGGATACAAGTGCTTGGGAAATACACTGGTGGTGAGTGCGTAAAAAAAGAAAGAAAAAGGAAAGAACATGACCGCTCCCAGGTATGGTGGAGGAGGAAGTTTATTGTTGATAAAAGGGAGAGCATAGTCAGAGGCAGGGACATCTAGAAGAGTCCAGAGTAGACACCACCTTGAGCCATGTGAGGAGGGAGGGCGGAGCTTCTGACCAAGAGGGCCAGCTGGGCCAAGAGACTGGCATAGCCAAAATGGCTGGACTACGTAGGGGCAGCTGGGGGAAGGGCAGTGCAACCCTTGGGCTGGAGAAGTTTGGGGTAGAAGGCGGGGTACAGCAAAGAGGGCCATAAAACGTAGAGGCTGAGGGGTGCAGGGAGAACCTGGGGGCCAGTGTCCACTTTGATATGTTAGTGGGCACCTCAGTTGGCCCTTTGTTTGGGATTTGAGGCTTTTGAGAAACACAAGGCTTTGACGGAGCTCATCGACACCTCTCCACACCAAGGACTGTCCCAGTTTTGCTAACTCACTGAGAAAAATACAAACCTGCTTCTCAGAACCACTTGCTCACTGACTGTGGGTGTCAGGTACCGTGGAATAGCATGTACTCTGGTAGAAATAAGTTTGGTTTTTTTTTTTTAAGCAAAATTAATTCCAAGTAGACAGTAATGATCAAATGTGAGAAGCTGATTTAACTGAATTAGCACAGTTTCCAGGTTGCACAGCATGGGACGGGGTGGTGATCAGTTCTTACAGACCTGCCCAAATACCAATGAGGGTGAGAACTGAGACTCATTGTGTTTATTTTACAACGACGTGAGCGCATGCCTGTGTGACTATGAAATTATACAAGCTGTATTTTTATGCTTTCTCTTTTGGCTTCTTAATAAGCAGGGGAACCTGAAGAAATAGCGTGTTTGGTGTGCTGGACTGTCCACTAGAAAAGACTAGAAATGAAAGCAAGCTAGACATCCGGGTTCTTTGCAGCTGTTATGGTGCTTACTGTGCACATCTGGCTTTAATGGGAGCTACGATAAAGCCTGGGACGACTCATACCTTTTTATAAGCACTGGTGCAGAGTTCAGTCATACAAATGACAAATCTATGATGTATGTGTCATCAATATAACGTGAGTTAAATAGGCTTGATTAGACAGTATCGTCTGACAGGCTGATTGGTTTAAAATGATATTTTCTTTGGCTCTATAAACCGTGGGCATTGGACCTGTGATGAACATTAGCCTAAAAATGGAAAACATGAAATTCTAGAAGAACTAATAAAAACCGAGGTTTCGTGGGGAGCACGTGGGCCCGTGGCTCCGTTGGTAGAGTGCTTGCCTGGCTGTGTACAACCCTGTGTTCAATCTTCCACACCATATAAACCAGGTGAGCCCAGCCCAGGATACATGAGCTGTCTCCAAACAATAACAGTATAAAAAAATAAGACGGAGGCTGCCTTCCAGTTCCAGGGTTAGAGATGAGACAAATATGTTCACCTTATTAAATCCAAACCTACAAAGCAATCGGTAATTCAGATCATTGGCTGGACTCTCCGGTCCTTTCCACAGCCGTGAGATGAATGCTAGCCCCCATCACCTCCATGCTGCCTCTCTTCTGCCTGCCTTTCCCATCCCAGCATTCCAAGCTGCGATAAAGCCTTAAACTTGACCCATCCTGGCACCATGATGAACCAGTGTCTATGGCTAAAAATCGCTTGTGATGATTAGTATAAATAAGCCATAGACAGTGTTTCTTTCCAAGTCCAAGAGCTCTGCCCAAAGCAGATGACTGTGCAAACTTCTATAGGAAGAAATTGCCAAGAGGAGGAGGAAAGGGTCCCACCACACACCATCCCTGGAGAACTTCAAGATGTTTAGTTGGAGTTGAAAACATGCTCCATGTCTCCACATTGTCAGTATTTGTTCATCAGAAAGGAAAGAAATTTCTAAATTCTGCTTCTAAAAGGAGAGCTAATAAACAAGAGCTCAGAGCTTGTGAGAGTCTACCATTGTCAATTTCTATACTTTTAAAAAAAATTATCGTATGTATCTGAGTGTTTTGTCTATGTGTATATATGTGTATCACACGTATGCAGTGCCCACAAGAAGGTATCAGAATCCCTGGAGCTGGAGTTACACAGTTGTGAGTGCCGAGAACCAAACCTGGGTCCTTTACAAGCGCAGTCAGTGCTCTTAACTGCTGGGCCATCTCTCAGCCCGGCTATGGTACCTTTTTAGTTTTTGCATGTAAACATGATTTGGGGGAAACAACCCCTTAAGGAACTTGGCAGGGAGTTGTCACAGTCATGGACTTAGTGCTCAAGAATTGTGTCTGATAAATTCCACTGCAAGCAATCTTCGGGCTGCACATTCCCCGAGGGATGCGATGACAGAGTCTCCGTAATCTCTCCCGGCCCCGCCCTTTCTCTTTGACCAGGATGTACTGATGGAGCTGCTGGAGCAGTGTGCAGATGGACTTTGGAAGGCCGAGCGTTACGAGCTGATCGCTGACATCTATAAGCTTATCATCCCCATCTATGAAAAGCGGCGGGATTTCGAGGTATCTCACCGTCTCTTCTGTTTGACGTGCCCCAGCCCTCATGCAGAGAGAGCCAGCAGGCCTTGGTCCAGTGACCCCACATTACATCCAAGGTCACCATCTACAGATTATCAGATGTACCCATCCCAGGCCCTGTCTATGTAGACACCCCCCTGTTTGAACTGCAAGGGTCCCATCCCACCGCTGAACTTTGGAAGAGTTTCCCTAAACAGCGTTGTATGATTTCCAGGGGCTCTTTCCTTAAAACTCTTCCTTGCTTCTCCTGCATGGGGGAACAGTGGCCCTTCCACCTTCCAGGGTTCTGAAGTTGGCCATTGCCCCAGCAAATCAAATGCAGTATGAAGAGCAGAGCCTGCATGACACCAGAGGATTTTCTCCACCATCTCATGTCAGTTTGGAAATAGACCTACAATGAGTGCTCATAGCACCCGTTTTAGATAGAAAAGGCTGCAGTCCAGAAATCATCACTGTGAGCTATACAGTCAAATATATTCTTGGGACTGGAGCAATATAGACCAGTCCATAAAGTGTTTGCCTTAAAAGCCCTAGGACCTGAATTCAATACCCAGGGCACATGTAAAAAAGCCAGGTGTGGTGACACATGCTTAGAATCCCAGGGCTGGAGAGACAGACAAGTGAATGCCTAGGGTCACTGGCCACCCAGCATACCCTGCTTGATGAGTTCTGAGCCAATGAGAGACCCTGTCTTTAAAAACAAAAGGTGGACAAGGCCTGAAGAACGCCACCCACGCTTGTCCTCTGGCTTGTGCATGCATGCACACGCACACACACACACACACACACACACACACACGCACGCACACACGCACATGCACACCTCCTGCCTCTTCACACACACAAACATACAGTGACTTTTTTTTCTACTCAAAGTTAAGGTATTTGCAGACACATTATCACATTTATTGTTTTAAATTTTATTCTGCTACTTGCAAATAGGAAGAAATGTGTTGTCTTCTGCTTTCCAGAGACTCGCCCATCTGTATGACACGCTGCACCGAGCCTACAGCAAAGTGACGGAGGTCATGCACTCCGGCCGCAGGCTCCTGGGGACCTACTTCCGGGTGGCCTTCTTCGGACAGGTGAGCCCCCAGGCCACTCTGTAGGCTGTTCTGAGCCCTTGTGTCTTCCTTCTATTAAAGTGATGTCCTGGGGATTTCCCATTCTGTAAATGCTGATGTGATGAATTTGTCTTATGTAGTATGGTTCTTACCTTCCTCTGTAGTAAACTCTCTACTTTTTTTTTTTTCTTTCTTCCTGACTTTCCTTTATTACTTTCTTAAGGCAGCGGTAAGTTCTTCCTCCGTAAGGCATTCTTAGTGTCATCTCTCATTCTTCCATGTGATTTTCAAGTTTCAAGTCTTGTATGTATACTGTCTAGTCATTTCAAACTCCAAAAAGAAAATTAACATTTTATTCCATTTACAGAAATCATCAATTCCCTTACACATCTATATTGCATGTTTTAAACCCAAATTAAGACCTCCTTTGTGCCTGTGTGTCTCAGTCTTTTAGATACTATCTGAGCAAGTATAGTTATCATTGTAATACCTGGGCAACCCTGTCAGAGGGGGGTTATTTAAACAAGTTTTAACCTTCAGGTTCTAACATTATTAAATGGAGTAGATTATCCACTTATTTAGGGTGTGTGATTTTTCTCTGAGCGCTTTATAACCTTCAATTTATTCTGTTATTGTCTTTTATAACTTTATAGCAATACCAGTTTACAGACAGTGAAACAGATGTGGAGGTAATTCCAGTAAATGCTTCTAAAGCAAGTAACATTAGCAAAGTGACTGCCTCTAAGCTCCCAGTGTGATGTGGATTTTTCATTTGTTTGTCTCATGTGAGCCTGTTTTTCCCCCCACCTATATTGTTTTTTATACCATTTTATCTCCTCTTACTTTAGATAAGAAACTTTTTGAACATTAATTTCCAATATTAACCCCCAATCTGGACATTTTAATGTTCAACCTTTTTCACTTCCCATACAGTTTTAAACCTATGGGCACATGTGATTGGTGCTACGCCAGTATCAGCTGGTTTCCATGGAAAGCATTTCCTAATGCTGTGCCATTGACCTTCAGTGTTTTTCTCAGCAGTAAAGCACAGCCGAATTCACTCAAACTTTGTCCTTGCTTGGCCTACTCCAGACCTGACGTATGACTGCTACGTCGTGCTGGCCATTTCTCCATGTGTCCGACCTCCTGGGAATGTGAAACAGGCTTGACCCCCATACATTCCACAGAGAGAGTGTTGTCTCGGACCCCGGCTCTTCCATTTCACACACTTAATGACTTGCATACATTTGCACTTTTGTGTTTTCCTCTGTCTTTGAGCCTTGACTCCAATTAGAACCCTCTCCTTCCTATTTGAATGGCCTGTTTCAATGGGGTTTATTTTGGAATCATTTTTTCCCATTGCTTTTGGTGGTTGTTCCTGTTTCACAGTTACAGTCAGCCTTGGGCACACGCAGGGCACCTCTAATTGTGCTGTTGCTCATAGGGTTTCTTTGAAGATGAAGACGGGAAGGAGTATATCTACAAAGAACCAAAACTCACGCCTCTGTCGGAAATTTCTCAGAGACTCCTTAAGCTTTACTCAGATAAATTTGGTTCTGAAAATGTCAAAATGATACAGGATTCTGGCAAGGTATGACTACTGCCTGATAAGTGTCCTAGCGATTTTAAGTTGTGTGTGATTGGCTGTATGGCGTGTGTACTCACAAATGTGAAAAGCGAGGGGGGGTGAGGAGTGTTGCCCTTGAGTGGCAGGCGCGTTTTCTTCCCCTTGTAACTGCCTTCTGTGCTTCCCATGACGTGCTGAACGTTGCGGAACTCTTCGTTGCGTTGGTGAAGCATCTTCAGTTAGCTGGGATGGGGGCGCGTGGCTGTATTCCCAGAACTCTGGAGCCTGAGGCAGGAGGACCGCAGTTTACACACCAGCCTAGGCTAAGTAGTGAGACCTTGTCTCCAAAAAACAAACCCAGAAACAAAAGTGTCCTCTTTTACCGCATAATTGACTTACGAAGGGCCCAGCTGGATTCTGCCCCAGGTGACTCCAGGGTTCTGTCCCTCACTGCACCCTGGTGGGTGAGGCTCAGACATCACTGAGGAGTGAGACCTGCTTTCTTTAGAGTGGCTGTCCTCTTGAGTCTCATTAGGACCCTTCCCAAGCCTACACAGCTGTCCTGAGTGTTTGTGTATCCCACCCGTTCAGAAGGTGTTCGGGAAGCTGGGTGTTCCTCCACTTCCCAAAGGTATCACTTGTTCTTCACATTTTAGAGATGCTCTGGTTTTAACTAAAGGGTGGAGTAGGGGGCTCTGCTGCCAGATGTGACAGATGTGGTAGCTGCCTGGGCTCTCAGCAGTGGGGAGGCTTAGATAGGATGGGTTCAAGGCCAGCCGATGTACATAACCAGACCCTCCCTATCTTTAAAGAAACAAAAACAATCCCAGCACTCGGGAGGCAGAGGCAGGCAGATCTCTGTGAGTTCGAGGCCAGCCTGGTCTGCATAGTGAGGTCCAGGACAGCCAGGGTTACACACAGAGAAACCCTGTCTCGATAAAACAAACACAAACAGAGAAACAAAAAACAGTGTGTGCTTCGTCTCCCAGCAGTGAAAAGCCCTGCATCTTTCTCAGGACACCGGTTTGAAGAAGTCTGTAACCTTTTTATTCCTGAGTCCTCTGCTGGAGTGCCCGGAGTCTAACGTCTGCTCCCTGAGAGCCCTCATGCCCTCCATTCTCATGCTCAGATGACCAAGAAGCTGTCAAAGGACAGAGAAAGCAGCAGGGACCAGCTGGCTTCAGCTGGACGCTGGCCCAGGCAGAGGACAGGACATTCCCTCCTGTGTCCGCCGCCTCCCGGCCTCCTCACGCCTCTGTAGGCTGACCCTGCTTGGGCTGAATGTCTAGTAGACTATGGGACATTTCCAGCCAGTTTCTCTGGAGGTTGATCCTCTGTTAGCGAAAGGACCAGAGAAGAGAACTCGGTTGGCAGCCACAGCACTTGGGACCACTTGCTCTGCTCCTCTCTCAAAACTAGGGTCCCAAGTTGATGCTCTGTGGGCTTCTCTGGGATGTGCTGATTTCTGTTACCTCACCTGTGGAGTCCTGGGTTAGCACACCACCCAGACCAGGGACACACCTCCACCAGCCAGTC
Organism: Peromyscus maniculatus bairdii; assembly: GCF_049852395.1. Taxonomy (NCBI): domain Eukaryota; kingdom Metazoa; phylum Chordata; class Mammalia; order Rodentia; family Cricetidae; genus Peromyscus; species Peromyscus maniculatus. The sequence continues at coordinate 119,036,138 of NC_134860.1, read as the reverse complement.
TTTAGACACTCACTGAAACCTCTCACCTGCTCCTGTCTCCTCCTGAGCCCCTGTGGTTTAATACCTGGTGTCATTTTAAGCAAGTTTACCTAAGGGAAAGGAAGCAGTGTGTTTTACTGGCAGCCGCAGGAAGACATGAGTACCCACCTTCCGAACAGATCAAGCTGCTTGCCCAGATGGGCTTCTTCTGAGAACAGCCCTGTATATGCAGAAGCAGCTTCCACATTCAGCCTCTCCTCCGGGCTTCTAGTTCTTCTCCTTCCCCATTTACAGTGTGGCCCCATGGAGCCACTGAGTTAGAGAACCATCCTCCTGGATCAGTGTCCTGTTCCTGCTGCCTGTCCACACATGGAGGCTAGGGAGGTACCCCCAGAACCAGGCAGGCAGCGCCTTCCTTACTGCCTTTGAATTGGCTTCACTAAAGAAAGTGGGCTTTAACTGATTCAAATGCAATTATATGATTGTCAGGCCAGAGAGAGGCCCAGTGGGTAGAGGAGCCTCCCCACAGGCCCGAGAGTTCAATTCCCAGATTCTGCAAGGTGGCTGGAGAGACCCAAATCCAGGGAGTTGATTCCTGACCCCTACATGTATGCACCATGGCACATGTGCCCCTGCAGACACACACACACACACACACACACACACACACACACACACACACACACACACAAACAAATGCCTAAGAAGTACAGTTATGATTGTCCACATGGCTTGTTCCAAATCCAGGAAAGTTCTGTGGATTTGGGGTTTCTTGTTTGTTGTTTGTTTTGTTTTGTTTTTTACCTTCTACACTAGGCTCTAACCTTTTCTACCTTTTTTAAGCGCCTCTGCAGAACCGTGAACCCATCTTTGCTTGCCCCAAGCACTCTGCAAGCCATTTCTTCTGTGGTCATTTTATGGCTCCACATTAAATACAATTAGAATGTGCAAAATTGATTTGCCTCGCCAATGTAAATCAGCTTTTGTCTCCCTGTGGAACATGCCTGTTTCATTTTCCATCACGTGTCAGACACCAGAGGACCACCAGTTCACAGTTTGGTTGCAAAAGCATTCATGTGCTGGGTTAAGCAGAAAGGAAACCTAGGGCTTAATTGTAAATTAGGTTAATCTGGCCTTGTACTAAATGAATCCATCTGTTGGCATCTCATTTGATCTGATGACCAATTACTAATATTTTAGGGCCTGACATTTGATCCTTATTCTCAAAATAAACTTCTTTTCTAGCTAAGTACACAAAAGTAGTTTTAAAACAAAGAAAAATTAAGATGGGGAAATCCAGACTAAGGCAGGAAGGGGGTGGACCCGAGCAAGTTTCCTCAAAGAACTCAGTGTCATGGAAAAGTCATAATGGGAAATTCTAGATTAATCAAGAGCAAAGAGACAAGCTTGGTAGTGGGGTACTTCCTCGATAAACCCATCACTTATGAAGCAGACACGGGAGGATCATGGGTTGAAAGCCACACTGGGCTACATGAGACTCTTCCGGACAGAGAGGAGGGCTGGACGGGAGGAGAGGGAGTGAGGGACAGACAGACAGACACTTAAATGTGGAGAGTGGTGGTTGTTAGACTGTCAGTCTGGATACTTCTGAGGGAATTAGATGTCTTGAAGAGAATTGTTATTAAGTATCACAGTGCATTGTGTTTATAGAGGAAAATGTTCTCATTTTCAGGGAAATCTAGGTGGTGTGTCATGATGTGTACTGTTTACTTAGAAATGTGCATGTGGTGATGTGTGTATACATGTATGTGTGTGTGTGTGTGTTTATAAAAGTCTGATGGAAAGGTATATTGACACATGAGTGAAGATGTTGTGGAAACCCACGACTGTCGTGTATGGTAACCTGAAAAACAATTTTAAAACTGTCTCCACACATTTACGTATATGTGTATGCATATCTTCTTGAAACAAATACAGCAAGATGGTGGCGGCGATGATCTAGGCGGTAGGTATGTAGGTGTTCTTTTACTATTTTTTTCCAACCTTCCTAAACTTTCTCTCAATGTTTTCTAATTGAAAGTTTAGAAAATTTGTCTCCGACTGGGAAGAGCCCCCACGGAGAGTGCCTGACTTCAGTGTTGCTTATTGGTTTAAAGGTTAACCCGAAGGACCTGGATTCCAAGTTTGCTTACATCCAGGTGACCCACGTGACCCCGTTCTTCGATGAGAAGGAGTTACAAGAGAGGAAAACGGAGTTTGAGAGGTGCCACAATATCCGGCGCTTCATGTTTGAGATGCCTTTCACCCAGACGGGGAAGCGGCAGGGCGGCGTGGACGAGCAGTGCAAGCGGCTGACCATCCTGACAGGTGCGCCCGCCTCCCTCCTGCCTCCCTCCCGCCAGGTGTTCACATGGTGACTTACAAACATCTGTAACTCCAGTCCCAAGGGACCAAGGGGATTGGACACCCACTTCTGGCTTTCTTGGGCACCAGGCATGCATGAAGGTGCACAGACATACATGCAGACAAAAGACCCACAACACATAAAAGTAAACAAATCCTAAAAAATAGTAAGTGAGCCCAGGGTAGGGGCCAGAGAAATGGCTGAGCAGTCGAGAGTGCTTACTGCTCTTCCCTGAGGTCCAGTTCCCAGCACCCACAGCAGGCCACCGACAGTTGGCTGTAACCCCCTTCCGCGGGGTCTGACACCCTCTTCTGGCCTCCTCGGGCACAGACATGCTCATACACTCACCCATCGACACACACACACACATACACATGCACGCACACCAAGTAAAAATAAAATTAAAAATACACTCAAGACAACTCAATACAGCAGATTTTTTTTAAGTTTCTGTGAGGGAAATGAGATAAGGGTTGTAAAACACAAAAGCTTACGTGTATAAAATTTCCCCACCCCTCCTTTTAGGGAAATATGGAATACGTAATCCACATTGCCCCCACACCGTGAGCTCCCTCTCTCTTAGCAAACTTGTGGTTTTTCTAATGCACACCTGAGTGGCAGATTCTTACCAAGGAGGAAAACTGTTTCTAGATGGCAGATCTTCTCGTGGTTACCAGTTTCAGTCTAATCTCCACACTGATAGCAACCTCACTGTGGAGTTCTTAAATCAGCATCTCTCAGAGTTCTTTCTGGAGCCACCAAGGTCAGCCACCCCTGGGAATTTGAGCTGCAGAGTCCCAGGCTCTACCCAGCCCACACCCCTGAAATCTGCTGAATAAGAAACTAGGGAGGACACCCAAGCCCTGTGCCCAGCAAGCGCTCCAGGAGATTCTGGCGCATACTCAGAGCTCACTGCTGAGCTGGGTGTTTATTTTTATCATGAATCTTGTTGAGGTGGTATACTGATTGGATTCATAACAAGGTGTTCTCCCTGGGCACATATTCTTCCGGGTTACAGTTCACATTTGTTACAGAACTGTTTTAGATTAGATAAAGAATGTGGGCTTAGCTCTCTATCACCAAATCAGAGGACAAAGAGTAACTGGCCACACGGCCAGGCACAGCAGACACAGGCCCTGGTGGTTCTGAGAACAGCCACTCACCACACCTTTAGGGCTGAGAAAACACGTGCCTGGCCTGGGGCTCCCGCAAACCCGGCCACCACATTCCCTGTGTGAACGTGGGGAGATGGACAAACCTCCCTGTGCCTTCGTCTCCTTGTGAGAAATCCTATAAAGTATAGACGGGGGGAAGAGTGTGTTCGGGTGGCTGGATCTCACCTGCCACTGGACTCTTCACCTTAGGCTTGATGATGAGCAAAAGGGACCACGGTGTGACAGAGCACACCAAAACCAGGTGCACGGCGTGCCGTGAGAGACCAGGAAGGGTGGGAGGGATCGTAACCAGACAGAGTAAGCCACTGAAAGGGTGTGAGTGCATGGCAACCTTTAAAGAAACACACTGCGCTTTCAGAGCCCTTGAGCTAGAGTTTTCCCTCCAGTTAGTAGCTTCTGCGCCCTCCACTGTGTCGCGGCAAGTGGCAGAGGAACCCTGGCCTTTCCTGACTTCTGTGATCGAATCATCTGAGAAAACCGCACAGCTGCCCCTGCCCCCAGCTTCCTGGTGGAAGTTTCTAGACCTGCCTTTCCTTTCTTCCCAGTTACTGTTTCCAGATTCCCCAGCTCTCACCCCCCACTCCACTCAGATTGGAGACATCTGCTGCCCGCCTTCTGTTCACCCTACCGTACAGGTGATACATGCGTTCTCTGTCTTCCTGAAGGGCCACACGTCAGGGCACTGGGCCATGTATAATTACCACATGTGGCTTGTTCCGGTGCATACCTGATTTTCCACCTTCTGGGGCCACTTTGTTCTCTCATGTAGTCCTTGGGACAGTAATGCAAGCTTCAGTGAGGCCCCAAAATGAGGTCTATGGCCTTGTGCCACTCACATCTCAGCAAGAGAAGACAACAGTCAGCATGGGTGTTAGAGCCACACATGCTCATAGATGCCAAGGAGGTTGGGAATGTGGGGCTTGGGGGAGAGGAGAGGATGAGGTAAGGCTCATTGAGAATGTGACGTTTGAGTCAAGACATGAAGGAGATGAGGGGTGGCCAGAATGTCTGTGTCTGGGCACTCTGGAGATAAAGGGACTGGTGTGGCTGCAGCCGGGTTGTCTGAGGCAGAGGAGATGGGGTGAAACTAGCAAGAATACCAGGGCAGTGCCACCTGTGGGGCCTGGCACAGACCTGGAGCTTTCTCTGAGTAGTACCGTTGTGCCTGCCTGTGAAGTCTAGTTCCCATCTAAGAAGCGATAGTTGGTCAGGACTTAACCCTGAGGAGGACCAGTGTGAGTCATGGACACCTCACACACCACCCTTGGAGTTGGCTTTCTGGAGTAATAGTGCAACCTCACCATGACTGTCCCAGACGCTGGGACACTGCATGAGTGTGATGCGTTTTCCTTACCGCTGGGAGTGGAATTCCTTGGTGTGGTGCACCAAATGCAAGGGTGGCTGTGGTCAGAACCACCCCTCCCTGCAGAGTGCAGCAACCTCAGTTCTTAGTGAAAGCAGCAGCCTCTGTGCAGAGAGGACTGAGCATCCCTGTTGTCGCTACTCACAAGCTGCTGCGTCCACAAGGACACAAAAGGAGCTCCAGACAGGATCCCCAGACTAACAAAAACATTCTGAGAGTGGAATGTGACCATGGGGAGCACCTCTGTTTCCTGCTTTGTCCGGTCACTGATGGCCCCATCTGATTAAACTGTCCCTAGTCATTTACTAGAGAACTCAAACTTAACTTCTGTCATCTTTTCCTAGTTAAAAAATAAAATAAGGGGGCCAGCCATGGTGGCACACGCCTTAGATCCCGGCACTCATGAGGCAAAGGACAGCCAGGGCTAGGTGGTGAGTTCTAGGGCAGCCAGGGCTAGGTGGTGAGAGCCTGTCACACAAAAACAAAAATAAAATAAGGGCCTGGAAGATAGTTCCGCGAGAAGTGTTTGTGTGCAGGCTTGATGGCCTGAGTTAGACCCCTGGGTCCCACAAGGAGGCAGGAGGGAACCGACTCTCGGTTGTGCCTCACCCTCCGTGTGTGCACAGAGGTCCACACGTGCCGTGGCACAGGCACTTTCACACACACACATGATTAAAAAATAAACTTTGAAGTGTGTACATTTCACATGTACAGATCTAATAGCAAATGAAAATATTACAGGTGTGTAGCCAGATAAATCTTTCCTGCCTGCCAGTACCCAAATAACCAGTCAGAGGTTTAATATTAATTACATACTGTTTGGTCTATGGCTTCTTGCTAGCTCGCTCTCTCTTTCATCTTAAATTAGCCCATTTCTGTCAATCTGTGTATTGCCACATGGCCGTGGCATTACCAGTCTACTGGTGTCTCCCTGGCTCCACCGTTCTTCTCCCTGTGTCTTTACTTGAATTTTCCGATTGGCTATAACCTGTCTTGCCATAGGCCAAAGCAGCTTCTTTGTTAACCAGTGGTAGCAGCGCATATTCACAGCATACAGAAAGACCGTCCCATAGCACTGGTGTTCCTGCAAGAAGATAGAAATGCTAAACACTTGAACTAGCCTAATATCTACACACACAAAAAATTTATGTTTATTTATTTTGTTCTCTATATATGAATACTTTGCCTGCTTGTTTCCACGTGCACCATGTGCATGCCTGGTGTCTAGGGAGGTCAGAAGAGGGTGCCAGATCCCCTGGAACTGAAATTACAGGTGGTTGTAAGCTGCCGGGTAGGTGCTGGGAACTGGAGCTTGGGTCACTTGCATGATCAACAAATGCTCTTATCACGGAGCCGTCTCTCCAGCCCCACAGTTTTCCATTGCCCATTGTCGTGCTGTTTGGTGCTGATATGGTCAGGTATTGTCTTTTAGTGGAAAACATGAGGAATAGTAAATGTTTTCATATTTCTTACCACTGGTAGTTTCAGAACACCTTGACCATTGGCACATTAGTTCTGTCATTTGTGGATTTCAGGTTTGTGAAATGCTTTGCTTGAGATGCTTTTGTTTGTTTTTCATTGATATCTTAGGTTTAGACAAATTTTTTTATTATTATTATTTATTTTACAATACTATTCAGTTCTACATAATAGCCACAGATTCCCTTGTTCTCTCCCTTCCTGTCCCCCTCCCCTTACCCCCAGCCCACCTCCCATTCCCACCTCCTCCAGATCAAGGTCTCCCCGAGGACTGGGATCAGCCTGATAGACTCAGTCCAGGCAGGTCCAGTCCCCTCCTCCCAGATTAAGCCAAGCGTCCCTGCATAAGACCCAGGTTTCAAACAGCTAACTTATGCAACGAGCCCAGGACCTGGTACCACTGCCTAGATGCCTCCCAAACAGATCAAGCCAATCGACTGTCTCACCTATTCAGAGGGCCTGATCCAGTTGGGGGCCCCTCAGCCTTTGGTTCATAGTTTGTGTGTTTCCATTCATTTGGCTATTTGTCCCTGTGCTTTATCCAACCTTGGTTTCCGCTGGCAGTCTAATTAGTGAGAAAGAGGAGGGTTTATATGAGCAAGAAAGGTTAGACAAATTTGTCATGTGACTCAAAGTTGTTCTCTGGAGGAAAGTTCTCAGAGATATACTATGGCACTATTTTTTTGTACTTGAACTGCTGTATAATATCTCAAAACTGTTTAGTCTTTTTTTGTGTGTTTTAGAAGCTGTCTAGAACCTACTCATTTGAATCTCACAACTTCCAAGGAGGGTTAGGACACTATAGATTTTTTAAAAAAGTAAGCAAAGAGTAATAAAAGAGCTTTTTTTCAAAGACACACTTTACCTGTTAAAGGGATAGGAAGGAACCAACTCTGTTTACCTTATGATATGACCTGTCCTTACACACATCATTAAGGACTGGAGAGGTGGCTCAGTGGATAAGAGCACCGGCTGCTCTTGCAGAGGACCTGAGTTTGGTTCCCAGCACCCACATGGTAGCTCACAACACCTGTAACTCCAATTCCAGAGGATCTGATGCCTTCTTCTGGCCTCCGTGGGCAACACACACACACACACACACACACACACACACACACACACACACACACACACACACACACACACACCACTGAACAGATATACATGAAAGCAAAGCATTCATGCATATAAAATTGAAATAAATAAAATCTTAAGCATACAGTATTAAAAAGGAAGAAAGTGTCCCAGCTCCAAAGAGAATTAGCATGTGACATTGGCAAATTCTGAGTTTCTTATCTTAGCTGTACGGTAGGCATGGTGATGACTTTCCCTCAGCACAGGAAAGACCATCCAGACTGTGGAGTAACCCAGCCCTGTTCCTCTGCAGCGATCCACTGCTTCCCCTATGTGAAGAAGCGGATCCCTGTCATGTACCAGCACCACACTGACCTGAACCCCATCGAGGTGGCCATTGACGAAATGAGCAAGAAGGTGGCCGAGCTCCGCCAGCTGTGCGCCTCGGCTGACGTGGACATGATTAAACTGCAGCTCAAGCTCCAGGGCAGTGTGAGCGTCCAGGTGAGCTGAAGAACCCTGTGGGCAGAGGGGCCCCTCAGCCTGTAAGCTGCACTCCCTCACCCCGCCTGGGGAGCCTAGTTCCCTGTGTCTGCGGCGTCCTGTCTTCCGTTATCAGAGGGAGCGGTAGGCTTAACTGCCCCCAATCCTGCCTTTACCGAGCTGTCCGCTGGAGACAGCACACTCGTCACGGCACACTGACTTTCCAGTGACTTGGAGAGTGTTGGGTCCCTGATTGACAGAACGCTCCTCAAGCCCAAGAAAGATGTTAGTAACAGGCTTTCCTGGAAAACTGTTGGTTTCTAGTTCCCATGAAAATCGTGTCTGAAAAAGTACCTCGAGTTTCACCTTCTCCATGGTTTTTTTGTTTGTTTGTTTTGTTTTTGTTTTTTGTTAACAAAAAAAGGTCTTCATTTTAAGGCAACCCAATCGAGTTGATTTTACTGGTAACATGTTTTTAAAGTCATTCATTTTTGAGAATTTCATATATGAGTACTGTATTTACATCATCTCCCCCTCCAACCCTTCCCATGCCCTCATTCTTCCTCAAATTCATGATCTCTAACGTCTAAATTATTAAACATGCATGCACATGCACACGCATGCACACATGTACGCACACGCACAGGCTGCTGAGTCCATTTAGTGTTGCCCGTGTGTACGTGTGTTTAGGCCTGACATGTTGGGATTGGATAACCTGTCAGGGTCTTGTCCCTGGAAAAGACTGATTCTCCCTCTCTCAGCCGTCATCGGTTGCCTGTAGCTCTTCATCTAGGGTGGAGCCTTGTGAGATTCCCTGTTCATGCTGACCTGTCAGTGTGTTACTCTTCGGGTCTTGTTTTAGGTGATCCTATTGTTGGGATTTTGACAGGGAAGTTTTGTTTTGTGGGGTTTTGTTGTTCTTTCACAGACATACATAGCACTTGTGGTGACCCCTGTAATCTCAGCACTTGAGAAGCTGAGGTGGTACAATCAGCTAAGGCTAACCTGGGCTACGTAGCCAGTGCTAGGCAAGCCTGGGCTTCATACCTAGCACAGATCTTAATGTCTCAGCTGAAAGAAAGAAATCTGGTCCTCTGTAAGATTCCTCCACTGTTCAATATTCACACTCAGACCCGCCGTCCAGCTGGACCTGTTCTGTATTTGGCAGAGGAGAGGGGTGAAGATACTTTTTCCCCAGCAGGATTCGGTGGGACATGCCTCTCTAATGCCAGCACAAGTGGCTGAGGCTCAGACACTTGCAGGGTCACTGCTGTGACTTTGAGGCCAGCCTGTACTACACGGTAAGACCCTGTCTCAAAAGAACAAAAACAGGGAAAAGGGCTATAGAGGTCTACCGAGCATGCAAGGAGGCCTGGATTTGATCCTTTGCTGCATAAACTGGCCGTGTGAGGCCATGCCTAATAATCCAGCACCTGAAGGCCGAGGCAGGAGGATCAGAAATTCAAAGTTATCCTTAGTTTCATAACAAGTTTAAAGCTGCTTTGGGCTACCTGAGACCCTGTCTCAAAAAAAAAAAAAAAACATTACGTTTTCCCCCTTCTAAGTGTCGTGTGCTATTTATTGGGAGATCATCTTCGATCTAGATACTAGTTAATGCATACATTGTTTGTGAAGATTTATCAAGCTATATACTTAAGATGAATGTTCTTTTTTTAAGTTATCTCAAATAGTTAGCTAGGTAACAGGCAGATTTTAAGTCATCTCCCTGCAGTGACCAGCTTTATACGTACTTACGGAATTCAAGTACTTGTCTGTTCATTGTTTTCTGGTCCAAGTGTAGTGTGTCTACAAAGCCTATGCAGAAGTTCAACTGTGTAAGTTCTATGTCCGCGACTGTTTTCTGAAATCACTTTTTTGTCTATTTCATCAGATGCACATGTAAAGAATCATGAGTTTTGAGCAAATATTTTACCAAATGTCGTTGACCACAGAAGTATTTTTAAATATTTATAGTCACCTCCCTCATGTCCTAAAAAGTGCCAAAGTAGTTTAGAAAGGGAATATCAGCACTCCAGCAACAGGACCGTACAGCAGGGCCAGAGGTCACATTTTCTGTAGCTAAAAATGTTACTCAATAACTTGACCTGGGAACGGGGACCCTCTATGGAAAGGCCAGGGGAGGGTGGGGCCTGACAGGTGGACCTGTCTAAAGGGTAAGCTTGCAGCACTGTTGGACAGAGACCTTCCAGATTTTATAAAAATGGCCAGCCATCTTACACAGCAATGGACCCCGTGACCAAATGAAGACATGATGTTCCTGCTGGGCCCCCCTGATAACAAAGTCGAGGCCAAAGGAAGTTGGCTCTCCTTTCCTGTGGGTGTCCCAGTGGCTGCGCGCCCCGAGGCTTCCTGCGGCCATGCTTCTCACCATCCTCCTGTAGTGTGTCGCACATAGTATCTGCAGCTGTCTTCTTTGTCTGTTTGAAATCGGGTGTCCTGTCACATGCCAGACAGTCTGTGTGCTGTCTTCACGTGAACTTCATTCTCACACAGCCTAACGCAGAGGCCACCACATTCCGTCACCACGGGAAAGCCAGCTGTCCTTCGCGGGGGCCCCACGCTGACACTGGCTTCTGGGCCCCCCCCTCCCCGTAGCCGCCGTGAAATCACCTGGCCCAGTTCTGAGACTGCCACAGTCCCACACGTGAAGGGCCAGAGCTTCACGCTGACAGCTCTCCCTGCTTGCTTCCTAAGCCCGTGTCCCAGGATCTCGCCCCTCTCTCCTCGTTCCTACGTTGGCAGGATCCTGGGTCACTCACCACACTGCAGAATGTTCCTCATCTTTGGTTTCCAGCACAGCTCAGCTAAGTCAGTGAGACTGTTGGCCGATGGCTGCCTCTACAATCCCATGATGAGGAAGACCGTTGGCCGATGGCTGCCTCTACAATCCCATGACGAGGTTTCCTTTTAGTTTCAATGGCTGTAGGAGCCGGGAAGGTGACTCCTCAGGAAAGTGCTTGCTGTACAGCTGAGGTCAGATAGCCAGACCCACACCTGTAACCCCAGCTCTGAGGAGGCAGAGACAAGAAGGCCCCTGGCTCACCGTCTAGGAGACCTAGCCTAATCAGTGGGCTACAGGGTCAGGGAGAGAATCTGCCTCAAAGTAATCGTAGTAATAATAATAATAATAATAATAATAATAATAATAATAATAATAATGTAGAGAGGGATAGAGCTCTGATGTTGACTTCTGGTGCGCGCACACACACACACACACACACACACACACACACACACACACACACACACACGAACGCTTCTGTATGTTTTCAGTTCTCACTGAATTCACCAGGTTGACTTGTTCAGTACAATGTAGCACAAATTCCAGTGTCTGAAATCCCGTGTGAAGGAACTTTGTGGGTTTGGAGACCTGGGCTCTGGTGTTTTGCATGTTGGTTGCTCAAACCTGAGCGAGTCCTTACATTCCCTCCACTGGTTCCCTCTCACATAAAATGAAGGGTGGCGTATGTGATGGGATCAAGCAGTGTACCTGATGTAACTCAGTTATGATTTTTTTCTTGGCCGTTATGTACTAGGAGTCGGGGATCATGAGTGACTCAGTTAAAGAGCACTCAGAGTGTGTGGCAGCTGACACAAGGAAATGGTAGTGGTCCTTTTTCTTCTAATCAAGCCTTGTTCTTTCCCCAGGTCAACGCTGGTCCACTAGCATATGCCCGGGCCTTCCTCGATGACACCAACACGAAGAGATACCCTGACAACAAGGTGAAGCTGCTGAAGGAAGTTTTCAGGTAGAGTATGCTGAAGTTTCTCTTCACGGGAACCATTCCTCCCTCTGTGGTGCTCAGCGTTCCCACGGAGACCATTCATCCCTCTGTGGTGCTCAGCTTTCCCACGGAAACCATTCATCCCTGTGTGGTGCTCAGTGTCCCACGTAAACCATTCACCCCTCTGTGGTGCTCAGCGTTCCCACATAGACCATTCATCCCTCTGTGGTGCTCAGCTTTCCCACGGAGACCATTCATCCCTCTGTGGTGCTCAGCTTTCCCACGGAGACCATTCATCCCTCTGTGGTGCTCAGCATTCCCACGGAGACCATTCATCCCTCTGTGGTGCTCAGCATTCCCACGGAGACCATTCATCCCTCTGTGGTGCTCAGCTTTCCCACAGAGACCATTCATCCCTCTGTGGTGCTCAGCTTTCCCACAGAAATCATTCATCCCTCTGTGGTGCTCAGTGTTCCACGGAGACCATTCATCCCTCCGTGGTGCTCAGCTTTCCCACAGAAACCATTCATCCCTCTGTGGTGCTCAGCGTTCCCACAGAAACCATTCATCCCTCTGTGGTGCTCAGCTTTCCCACATAGACCATTCATCCCTCTGTGGTGCTCAGCATTCCCACAGAAACCATTCATCCCTCTGTGGTGCTCAGCGTTCCCACGGAAATCATTCATCCCTCTGTGGTGCTCAGTGTTCCCACGGAAACCATTCATCCCTCTGTGGTGCTCAGTGTTCCCATGGAAACCATTTATCCCTCTGTGGTGCTCAGCGTTCCCACGGAAATCATTCATCCCTCTGTGGTGCTCAGTGTTCCCACGGAAATCATTCATCCCTCTGTGGTGCTCAGTGTTCCACGGAGACCATTCATCCCTCTGGTGCTCAGCGTTCCCATGGAGACCATTCATCCCTCCGTGGTGCTCAGCTTTCCCACGGAGACCATTCATTCCTCTGTGGTGCTCAGTGTTCCCACGTAGACCATTCATCCCTCTGTGGTGCTCAGCGTTCCCACAGAGACCATTCATCCCTCTGTGGTGCTCAGCTTTCCCACGGAGACCATTCATCCCTCTGTGGTGCTCAGTGTTCCCACATAGACCATTCATCCCTCTGTGGTGCTCAGCTTTCCCATGGAAACCATTCATCCCTCTGTGGTGCTCAGCATTCCCACGGAGACCATTCATTCCTCTGTGGTGCTCAGTGTTCCCACGTAGACCATTCATCCCTCTGTGGTGCTCAGCTTTCCCACAGAGACCATTCATCCCTCTGTGGTGCTCAGCTTTCTGTTACTATAACACAGCTGAGATGATTCACTTATAAACAGAAAGGGTTGGCTTGGGCTCATGGTGTTCCATGTTGTTGGGGCCTGTGGTGAGGGGTGGGCAGTGAAGACGCTGTAGTACCCAGGAAGCCAAAGAGAATGAGGAAGGGTCCTGAGCCCCACGACCCCTTCATAGGCAATGTCACGAACAGCCTAGAGACTTCCCACTAGGTACCACCTCCAAGAGCTCCACCACCCACCAATGGCACTGTCTTGGGGAACCACACGTAACAATGGGCATTTGAGGGTGCTACAGAACGAAACTATAGCGCCGCTCTGGTTCAGGCGGGTACTTCTAGCCGGACCAATGTCCGCCTTCTACATGCCCTTATCCCCTCTCACCTCACTCAGGCAATTTGTGGAGGCGTGTGGTCAAGCCCTAGCAGTGAATGAACGTCTGATTAAAGAAGACCAGCTGGAGTACCAGGAAGAGATGAAGGCCAACTACAGGGAAATGGCCAAGGAGCTCTCCGACATCATGCGTGAGCAGGTCAGTACCAAGCTGGCTTGGGCACCTGGTGAGGAATGCATTTCTTGGGGTCTGAAATACTCCTAATAGTAAGTTAAGCCTTCCAGTATGCTGGAATTAATATTTCTGAAGAAAAATGTACCATACCCTACCCTTGCTGCACGAACCCAGATTGTTTAGAGAAACAAGCAGAGTACCCAGCCACATCTAACACTGTCAGAGAGGGCAGCATTCTTCTCCGTGTGGGCTAAACTTTGGGCTGCCTACACCAAGGAAGGCAGAGAAACCACATTCATGCTTTCAACTTTCCCTGATAGAACAGGGCTGACCAGCCTGGTGTTATTATCTGTTGCCTTAGAAGTCTTTTGTCATTTTTTTTAAAAAGTGGAATTGTTCCAGCTGTCCTGGGCACCCCAGGAGATTGCACATGGCTCCTTCCTCCATGATCCTTGTCTTCCCGAATCTCTTGAGTTTTCTGTCCTTCCCATGTGAATTCTCCATGTGGTCCCTGCATGTGTCAGGACAGGCGCATCCAGCCAGGGTGTCAAGCAAATGTCCAAGGGCAATGTGCACATTAATCCAAGTCACTGTTCCCATCACATTAGCTCCTGGATCTCACCCTGTCTGTCTCCTGTGTTATTGTCTCTAGTCTTGCAGGATAGTTACACCTGTCCCCCAAATCAATCAATATCTCTCTCTCTCTCTCTCTCTCTCTCTCTCTCTCTCTCTCTCTCTCTCTCTCTCTCTCACACACACACACACACACACACACACACACACACACACACACATACACAGCACACACTTTTCCAAATTCATGGTCTCTTATTCTTTAATTGTTATTGTTACATACATACATATAAATTTGTAAATCCAACCTGCAGAGTCCATTTGGTGTTGCTTGTGTGTGTGTTCAGGGCTGACTGGATTGGATAACCTATCGGGCTCATCCCTGGAGAAGACAGAGTCTCTCTCTCAGCAGCAATTAACTGCCTGTAGCTCTCCACCTGAGAGTGGGATCTTGTAGACCTCCCCCACCCACCCCATCCACATCAGAATGTCAGTTGGTGGTGCCATTCCTCAGGTCTTGCTTAGGCAGCCACGTTGTTGAGATCTGGGTACAGCTTCCCTTTCACACACAGAAGACGCCATCCTGCAGCAGAAACCCTCGTCTTCTGGCGCTTACAGCATTTCCAGCCCTCGTCTGCGGTGTCTCCTGAGCCCTGGGTGTGGGGTTGTGTGGCAGAAGTGTTAGTTAGGGCTGTGCGGTCTATACTGTGGAGAGCTGACGTGATCATTTGAGCTCTAATGTCCTTGTTGTTGTTTTTCTCTCCTCCATGCTGCACATGCTCAGCTGGGATGGTAATACCACTTTTAATTTTATTTTTCTGATAAGCTGTCTGACATAAATTGAGTCACCTAGGTTCTGACCAAATTTGGGCAATTGTGGACTTTGGATAGTGCATGTTCAGTGGAAAGCAATTCTCTTCCAAACATTTTTTTTTTTTTTTTTTGAGACAGGGTTTCTCTGTGTAGCTTTGCGCCTTTCCTGGAGCTCACTTGGTAGCCCAGGCTGGCCTCGAACTCACAGAGATCCGCCTGGCTCTGCCTCCCGAGTGCTGGGATTAAAGGCGTGCGCCACCAACGCCCGGCTCTTCCAAACATTTTTAAAAGTAGGGGGGAAAGTGAAACAATTAAATTATCAATGTGTGAATAATTAAGCACAAGGAGAGGGGGCTCATGGGAACAAACAATTGGAGAAAACTTGTGATCTTTTCCTTGGAACCTCCAGATCCCTGGTGGATGGGCGCCAGCACTCAGGACGAGGAAGGACAGAAGTAGAGAGAATTATGGGCTGGATCGATTAAGCCCCTAGATCGAGCACATAGTAACTGCAGTGGTTTGCTATGCACTGCCCCTTAATTTTCCCATTGTCTCAGCATCTGTGAAGATTAAACCCTTTTGAGCCCATGCATAGAAAGAACTGTGACCTGGCATGGTGGCTTTGGTGTTCCAGAGGATCCTCTGCATGGGTCTTCTGAGCCTCCACGAAGCTAGAGAGAAATCATACACCCAGATCCTTTTCTATTCTTATTTGCCATGAAGAGGCACTTAAGTCTGTAAGACCTGAGAAAAGGAGGCCAGAAAGAAACGCAGATAATCCAAATTCACTTACAGAGGTTTTTTTTCCAAGGGTTCATGTGTAGTTCATGTCTCAATGGAGCTGGAAGGTAGACCACAAGTTACCTAAGATCTGGCGAGTCTAGAAGGCTCCCATTCCTTAACTTGTAAAGGAAACAAAGCACATTCTTTCTGTCGTTCTCCTTACAATCCCAGTGTGAAGGTGGCCATTTATTAGATAAGCTAAAACCATCTATGCAAACTGGCAAAGCCCAGGCCTGGCTGTGTGCATCATCATGCAGAATGGCAGCTGGATGTGAGCCGTGTATGTCACCTCAGCGCTGAGTGGCTGGCTGCCGGAGCTTTGCACTTTGATTATCTTGTCTTTCTGTGCCTCAAGATTTGCCCCCTGGAGGAGAAGACAAGCGTCCTACCAAACTCTCTGCACATCTTCAACGCCATCAGTGGGACGCCCACGAGCACAGTGGTTCAAGGGTTGACCAGCTCGTCCTCGGTTGTGTGATTTTACCTCATGAACCACGTGTAGGGACATGCTTTGTCATGTGCGAACTCAGGATGACTTCCAGAGCTAATCACTGGTGTGGCCAAGCACAGGAAGAAGCCATGGGGAACCGGATCGAGAGGGAGCCTGGACTGTGATATTTAGTAGCAGATTTATAGGAGTTGGGGGAAGGTGCACATATTTTTTAAATCTCACTGGCAATATTTAGTTTTCCTCATGTCTTAACAGGAGTTTGTGGTGGACACTCTTAAGCTGTAGTTCAGTTTTATTCTTTTTACAGCATAGTATTAACTGACCTAAAGGAAAAAGGAAACTGTCGGAGGACATTTTTAGCAGACGCAACAAGCACTGAAACTGAGGCTGGGGACCAAGCTGGAAAAAATCTTGAAAATATTTTTTTCCTGTGGCACATTCGGGTTGAGTACAAGAGCTATTTTTGTGTCTAGTTTTTGATGACTGAAGGGGATTGACTATTGTAACTTTTGTACTAGTGAACGAGGAGACGTGGAGCCTTTGTATTCAAGCCTTGTGTTGCAAACGCGAGAGCTTGAGAAGCTGTCTGTGAGCCTCAGCCTGGTCGGGCCGCGTAGAACCAGAGGCTGCCCTAACAAACTCCACACTGAAGCCCGGCGCACATACCGTTTGTTAGTGCGGCGGCCTTCTGCTGTGCACATGCCCTCACATTTCTACGTTTTTAATACACCCACTTCCGCGTGTTCTCGCTGAGCCGTTTGTGCTGTTCTCCGTGGGGGCAAACACATTGGACGTAACTGTTTATTCTTGTACATAAGACGTGCAATATGGAGATGTATACAGTCTTTGCTACATATTAGGTTTATAAACTGTTAAAAAGAATTTTCATCCTTTTGCCAAAATGGTGGAGTATGTGATTGGTTAACCCTGAATCCTGTGGTGAGTTGGGATAACTTAAGATTTTCACCATGTTATATTTTCTTTGAAGACTTTAATTCAGTAATTTTATATTTGGAAAAATAAAGGATTTTAATTTAACTGGAATCACTGCCCTGCTGTAATTAAATATCCTGTACCCCAACTGTATTAAAAGTAACATTGCTGACTTTCTGGTAATAAACACTGGATATTTGTTGTTTGGTAATCCTAAAAAAGGGAAGGGTGTTTAGAGGTAAAAAATAACATTATCAAAACTTTCTCTAAAATAAAAGAAGACAGTGGATGGACACAATAAGGCGGATGGAGTGTTGGTAGCTGTTGAAGCTGTGGTTGAGTGTATGGAAATCTGAACACCACTTCTCTGGAAGTTTCCATGATACAAATTTCAAAAGGTGGAGCTAGGAGTTTAGGAGCAGAGGACTTGGTGAGTGCTAACGGGAGGCACTTGAGTCTGGGTTCCTCTCTTCAGTTATGACAAAGCTTTATCATCTCCCCGACTTGCTTCTGAGGTGAGCACTCCGGTATACACTCACCAGCCGCCTCTCCCAGAGATGCTCAGGCAACTGCGCTGGAACAGCCCACCCTCGTGCCCCACATGGCCACGAGCACTGGGCAGGGTCATAGGATGGGTCACATGGCAGGGTGCTGGCCGTGCCTCTGGCCGGCCCAGTGGCCCAGAGGGTGGGTCGGTTCATTGTCAGTGCTGTGTAGTTGCCGCAAGAGAAGGAACTTTCTACACGGGTTTCAAGAGTGGGCTGTTTACTTGAAGGTCAGGGAGACTGTCTTTTCCATGCCATTTAAGGAAAGACAGCTGTGGTGTGGCAGCCCTTGAACACCAGTAAGCAAGGAATACGTTGGGTCTGATGGCAGAGGGCATGGAGATGCCCGGAGTCGCTGACATCCTCGCCCTGTGTTATGAGCCTCAACTCAGACATCATCACAGCTGGGTTTAAAGCTTTGTCGTGGAGTTGGATTTACTGGTCATAAACACCTCGTTTAGGAGTCATAAAATTCAAGTCGTCACATGGTAAGATAAATAAAAGTCTAGAAAGAGTCCTTGGAAGATAGATTAAGTTTGGAAGGTGGCCAGCCCTCACTTACTGTACAGCAGTAGAGAAAGAGCCTTCTCTCTGATGGACATGCTAAAGATGGACACCGGAAGACAGCCGAGGAAAAGCCAGAGGCTTGCAAGTGTGGAAAGGGAGTCAGTCACCTTCACTGAGTAAACAGAGGGGCAAGGGACAGTGGAGCAAGAAGAGTCCTGTTGGCTGGTGGGATGTTTCATCGAGTTCATAGAAAATGTGAATGTCCGTGTCAGACAATACCTTAGGACTGCTGAGAGGCACACGGGGTGCTGGTGCTGACCTGTAAGTCTGCCCGTCTGAGCTCAGTTCCTCAGAACCCATAGAAAGGTAAAAAGAGAGCCAGCTCCACAAAGTTCCCACCTCCACCACATATGGTGACACATGTGCCACACACACACACATAGAATATAGCGATTTTTTAAATTATAAATTAAAGTAGTAGTTTGGAAAAACTATAGCTGGTTACCAGTAGATTTTTAGAGTTATTTTACATAGATTATACATTATAGCCAGAAGTTTTCCTGTGTCCCGCAGCCACTTGGTCCCAAGTAAATACACAGAGGTTTATATTAATTACAAACTGTTTGGTCTAAGGCTCAGGCTTCTTGCTAGCTAGCTCTTACATCTTAAGTTAATCCATTTCTATTAATCTATGTATTGCCACGTGGCCGTGGCGTTACCGGTCTGCTGGCATATTGTTGATCCTTGGGCGGCAGGTTGGCGTCTCCTCCAACTCTGCCTTCCTTCTCCCTGTATCTCTCTTGGATTTCCCACCTGGCGCTTATCCTGCCCTACCATAGACCAAAACAGCTTCTTTATTAACCAATAGTAGCAACATATATTCACAGCATACAGAAAGACCATCCCACAGCAGTATATATTTTTTTTAATTGATGGGAAAGAGTACATGACAAATTTTGCCATTTTGACCATTCTCCTGTACAGGTCAGTGATGGGACATTCACACAACCATCCCTGTCATCTATCTACACATCCTTGTCATCCTTCCAAAGAGAAACTGTTACCCATGGAACAATAACTTCTTAGTTCCCCTTTGAGAAGATTGTTTCTGAAGTAACTGTAGAATTAAAAATCTAGTTAGGTCCTTGTTAGGGTTACGAGCTACCTGGGAATTTAGTAGTGTACGTAAGTGAGTGTACACAGGTTTCTGCATGGAAAGCAGCTGCCGAGAGTAGCCAGGCCATGCTGAAAGAGAACTTACAAGTAACCAAAAAATAACCACAGTGAGTAATGGTTTACTCACGTGACGTCTCCTAAACATAGAGACACTGACTTCCGCCAGAGGTGATGGCTCATGCCTGTAATCTCCATAACTAAGAGGCAGAAGCTGGGAGACAGTGAGTTTGAGGCTAGACTAACTTACACAGGCTTTGTCAAAAACAATTAGTTGATTTCCTTAGTAGGGAATCATTTATGCAAATGTGATCATCAACACCGAAGGCTGTTGTAGAGCTAAAAAATTAGTAGCTACAGAGTGGTCTAGAAGTTCAACTCATATACCGAAAGTCCACACACATGTAATGTATATAGTCTGAGTCAGATGTGTGATGCCATCACCACTATCAGGTAATAAACCTAATCTGCCCAAGGTTTCCAAAAGTCCCTTTGCATCATTTTTTTTTTCTTTTGGTGCTGGAGGTGGCATTGGGCCTGGTACATGCTGGGCAAGTACTCTGTCGGTAAGCTGTGTCTTCAACCTGTTTGTGTGTTTATTTTTTAGGGTAAGAATACTTCACAGGAGCTCTGCCCTCTTAACTTTTTAAGATCACAGCATCGTGTTAAGCACAGGCCAGCTCTTTGTTGCCTATGAGGGCAGAGAGAAGAAATGCCTCAGGGAATAGGGCTGTAAACACACATGGCCAGTGTGGCTTTTGTTTTAGCTGGTTAGTTACTTTTTAAAATTAATTTATTTATTTTACATTAAGACCACAGCCTCCTCTCCCTCCTCTCCTCTCATTCCCTTCCTCTCTGCAATCCCCCTCAATCCACCCCTCCTCCATAATTGCTCAGAAAGCAACAGGCCTCCCATGGGCATCAGCAAAGCATGGCTTGTCAAGCTGCCATAAGACCAAGTACCTTCCCCTGTATTCAGGCTGGGCAAGGCAATCCAGCATGAGGATCAGGTTCCCTAGAGCCAGTCAAAGCACCAGGGATAGTCCCTGCTCCCCTTGCTGGGAGTCCCACGTATAGACTAAGCTACACAACTGTCACATATATACAGAGGGCCTAGGTTCGTCCCATGCAGGCTCCCTGGTTGTTGGCTCAGACTCTGAGTTCCCATGAGCCAGGGTAAAGGTTTCTATGGGTTTTCCTGTGATGTTCCTGACCCCTCCCCCCTGTTTCCTACAATCCCTCCTCCCTCTCCTTAGCAGGACTCCCCAGCTCAGCCCAATGTTTAGCTGTGGGTCTCTGAATCTGCTCCCATCAGTCACAGATGTAGGTTCTCTGCTGACAAGCTGGGTAGTCACCAATCTGATCACGGGATGGTCAGGCTATGCGTCCATTGCTGCTGGGAATCTTAGCTGGGGCCATCCTTGTAGACTTGTGGAAGTTGCATCAGGCTTCACGAAGAAATGGCCTTTTACTAAGGAAATGACCTTCCAGTCATTTCTTTCAGCACTGTTCCCCTCCATTCACCCTGTAACCCAGCCCCTCAAGTCCTCATGCCCACCTGCCTCCAGTCCACCCAGGAGATCTGCTCTCTTTCCCCTTCCCAGGGAGATCCATGCATCCTGCCTCGGGGCCCCCCATTGTTACCGTACCCTCTCTGAGTCTGTGGGTTGTAGCATGGTTATCCTTCACTTTACAGTTAATATCTGCTTATGAGTGAGTACACGCCATGTTTGTCTTTCTGGGTCTGGGTTTGCTCACTCGGTGATTTTTTTTCTAGTTCCTTCTATTTGCCTTCAAATTTCCTGATGTCATTGTTTTTAATGGCTGAGTGATACTCCATTGTGTAAATGTACCACATTTTCTTTATCCATTCTGTTGAAGGGCATCTAGGTTCTTTCCAGGTTCTGGCTATTACAAATAAAACTGCTGTGAACATAGTTGAGCATGTGTCCTTGTGGTGCAGTTGAGCTTCCTTTGGGTGTATAAGTTAGGGCACATGTATATTTTATAGTTTGATTTTGGAGCTAGCCTTCCATATCTGATTTCTTCATCCACAAATTGAGCCAAAAAATGAGAAAAAGTGCTTCCATTATCAAAATGTATAAACTTATCTAATAAATATCTCGTGCATGTGATAGTTAACTCTGATTGCCAACTTGATTGGATTGAGGGACACCTGGGGAGTAGTGAGGTACAGGAACTGAGGGGAAGACCATGTGAATGTGGACAGCACCGTCCGTCTGCAGGACGCAGATGGAACAAATATGGATAGAGGAAGAATCCCGCCAGCGCAGACAAGCCTGCATGCTGCTCCTGGCATGAGGTGAGTGGTTCCTCCAAGCTTTCCCACCACGACGATCTACTCACGTCAGGTCCACAGACCGTGGAGCCGTCGGAACTGTGACTGACAAACTGAAAGTGTGAGCCAAAATCGTTCCCGTCAAGGAGTTTTTCTCAGGTATTTCTCACTACAGTTTAGCTACCACAAAAAGACATTAATGAGGAGGACTGATCACCACAGCAAAGCCGATCGCATAGTTCAGATGCCGTTGGGACTGGTTCACAGGAAGCATCTAGAAAAGCCAACCAGACAGAGCTTGCTGTAAGCAGAGCTTAGTGGGCGATTCTGACGCAAGCTCTGGAGAGCAGGATGCTCGGGGACCATGTATGGTAAAGACCGCCCCCATGAATTGGGACAGGAACAAGGTCTCTCAGGAACTGAGCTACAGGTTGTTCCGATTGCATCCCTGCTAAGAACTTGTCTCCATTTCCTCCATTCCCTGAGACACTGAGTTTAAAGGTGAGAGAATAACCTAGCTGAGGAAGCTTCAAGGTGATCCGGTATTTCAACGGTAGCATAGGTATTGCAAGCTGCATTTAGCCAGGCTTAAAGTGAGAAGCAGAACCGGAAGACCTGGGAGGAAATGCAGTTTTGTCAGGAACAGGAGTTTATTTAAAGCTGTGGATCTGGAGGGTGTGTTTGCTAGGAGATTACAGCTGCTAGGGGAAACTAAGCACTTGCACTGGAACAACAGAGATGCCTTGGGTCATCTGGAACCCTCGTAAGACCTCACTCTTACGGTCTGGATATGAAATGCCCCCCCACAAAAGATTGAAATGTTGAAGGCTTGGTCCCCAGGTGATGAATCCAGTCACACTGAGAGGATAAGGTCAGGGGGACTTTGACATCCTCAATGGGGAAATCTAGTGATGGATTCTTAAAGGAGGTAGGGCCTGGTTGAAGGGCGGAGGTCACTGGGGCATGTGTTTGAAGGGAACTGTCCCTGATAGCTCTCTGCCTCCCTTCCCTTTCCATTCCTCCCTCCCCGGGCCTCTTCTCTGTCCTCTTCCCAGTCTCCTCTCCCCTAAGGCAAGCCTCTCTGCTCTCCCACAGACCCTGCTGTGGTGTTCAGTCCTGATACACTCAGGCTCGGCAGTAAAGGTGCACGTGACTGTGGTCTGAAACTTGAACCTGGGCCAGAATAAATCTCCATTAAATTGCTCTCTCTGGTATTTTGTCACAGAAGCAATAAAAGGAAAACACCCACCTTTGCAGCTTCGAGAGTGTGATGTGTAAAGTCCTTTGAAGGACTTCTCCTTAGGGAGCAAATACCTCACACACCTAGGAATTGTTCTTCCAAGATTCATGATGCTGGCTTTTGCAGGCAAGCAGAATGCATGAGTTCCCAGGGCTGGGCGGAGGTGGCGCACACCTTCAATCCCAGCACTCGGGAGGCAGAAGCAGGCGGATCTCTGAGTTCGAGGTCAGCTTGGTCTACAGAGCAAGATCCAGGACAGACACCAAAAACTACATGGAGAAACCCTGTCTCAAAAAAAAAAAAAAAATTTCCTAGGACATGGAGGCTTCTGTCAAGATTATGAAGGAAAGCCTGGAAGGCCAGGCGTCACATGACAGGCAGGCAGTTCCCTGGAAGCTAACGTGAAGCTTTGAGAACAAACTGAATAGGTGGTGGAGAAGCCAGGGAATTAGAGGCATTGGGCACATGAAACGGCTCCAAGATAAGCCCTAAGAGGAGAGAGGTCATGTGGGCTTTAGCTGAGTCCTTTGTTGCTCATAGCAGGCCATGACATGCTCTAGATGGTAGACATGGGACTGTGAGATTTAATGTTTGCCCCACTGGTTTTGTGGTTTTTTTTAATCTTATGTTTGTTTTGTTTGTTTTTGCCTGTTTTGGTGTAATTCTTAGCATTTTCCTATTCCATTTGGAATGAGAATGCTTGTGTCGAGGGTTCACAGCTAAGAGTCTGCCTGGAGTCTCTGAGGAGGCTTTTACTCAGACCTTTGAGCAGTACTGAAACTGTGATACTTTGAAGGAGGAGTTAATGCATTCCAGTTGTGTGCAGTAGAACAATATAATATTAGGCAGGACCATGTCTTTATCTGGAGAGTATGATTTCAAGTGTTCTCAAGATGACAAGGGGTAGATTTGGGATGAGCACTCTCCATCTGCACCTTGGTTGGACTGAGATACACCAAGATTAGTAAAGCACATTCTGGGTGGCCTGTGGGGGAGTTCTCAGAGACACTTCACATGTGGAATCCCTGCTATGAAAGAAGTCCCCCTGAATGTGGCTAGCGCCATCCAAAAGGCAGGGGTCCAGATGGAACAAGTGTACCACACACACAGGCCACAGTGCAGGTGTGCCCTCTCTGTTTCCTAGTGGGCGTGAAGTAACGAGATGCCCACCTTACCACAGACCAAGAAACAATGGCGTCAGCTGAATGGACTGAACTTCTAACAGTGTGAGCCAAATAAATACTCTTATTAATTAAGCTTGTTCTTTGACGACTTCACGCCTGTGTGTTGTGCACACCAGTTTCTCTCACACCCCACCCTCTCTTAACTCCTCCTGGCCCTGTCTAGCCTCTCCCCACCCACTTCCCTACAAAAATTTTTCTCACATTTCTAATTGTTTTATGACTGAGTTTAACAAGGTCTGTCTGTGGCCCGGGTTTAGAGCTGTGTATTGGAACCTGCTGGGCTCAGAAGAGAGCATACAGCTGGAGACAAAGACTCTTCCTATCAGGAGCTAACAGTTCAGCAGCAAGGGTAGGGCCCCATTCGCCAGTCCCCCATCTGTGATTGTTGATAGGACGGGTCTTGGACAGGCCCTGTGCAAGTAACAAAGCTGCTGTGAGTTTGTCGTTTTAGTGATGGCGCCCTGCTTAGGAGACAACATTCGCAGCCCTTCTCCATATCCTTAGCCTTTTGTGTTTCTGCCATCCTCTTTTTCAGTATTGCCTAGCCTGAGACGGGTGGTATAAATGTCTTAGGGCTCAGCTCTCCTATGTCCCTTACTCCCAGCATCTTGAGCAGCCATGCATCTCTGCATTCACCACCATCAATGCAAAGAGAGACTTTTCTGATTAAGGCTGGGGGTAGCTTTTGTCTATAGGTATAAACACAAGATGTTTAGAAGGCAGTTTGGCTGAGCAGTGGTAGTAAGTTCCCCCTTGGACCTATAACTTCCCCGTGCATAAAGTCATGTCACAATTTAAAGATGTGGTCACTATAATTAGTAACAACATATAGATGCCCCCTCAGTTCATGATGGGATTGTGTCTCAGTAAACCCATTCTACATTGGCAAGGGATCTGAGCCTCACCCTTGAAGGGATGGAGAAGCAGCCACTGAGCAGTTCCCCTCCGGAGTTGCCAAGATGAGAGATTCCTGTAATTGCTGGTCCAGGCTGCTTCCTGGTACCCTGTGATCTGAGCAAGCAGCTGCCGCAAGCTCTAGCTACTGCAATGCCACTAAACCTCCATACCTCCTCCGCCAGCACGGACCGTCCCCTCGGAAGGATCCCCACCTCCTTAAATGGCTTCCTTTTAAAAATATTTTATATTTTTAAAAATATATTTAAATATTTAAATAAATTATAAAGATTTGTTTTTATTTTGTGTGTGTGTGTGTGTGTGTGTGTGTGTGTGTGTGTGTGTAGGGGCATGTACTCATGAGTACAGATGCCCTCAGAAGCCAGGGAGGGTTGTTGAATTCTCTGGAGCTGGAGTTACAGACAGGTGGTTGAGAGTCACTCAGTGTGGATGCTGGGTACCAAACTCGGGTCCCGACAAGAGCGATGCACGCTCTGAACTGCTGAGCCGTCCTCCCAGCCCCCCAAGTTGTTTCTTCATACCTGTCAGGTCACAGCAGCAGGTAAAGTAACTCTTACAGCAATTGAGGTGGCTTCTGTAATGGGGGTGGACAGAAAAAAGCTCAGGAACTGAGCCTTAGGACTCTCTGGTATCAAGAGGCAACAGAGATGAGGAGGAACCATCAAAAAGAGATCAAGAAAGAAAAACCAGTGATGTCCATGGACCAAAGGAGAATAGCATTTTCCAGGAAAATAAAATGCAAAGTGACCCTCCAACAGAAAGGAGAGGGGGATGCTGCATCCAAAGAGAGAAGACGAGCAGAAACAAACATTTTTTTTTTTTTTTTTGAGGTGGTGTCTCACTATGTGGCCCTGGCTGACCTGGTCCTCACTATATAGACCAAGCTGACCTCAAACTCACAAGAGATCTGCCTTCCAAGTACTGGTGTACATCACTTTATCTCAAAAGAATAAATTCTTAGGGATGGAATTAACTTGAGTCGGTGAGAATGCACATTTTAAATGTAACCAGCGTCACCACTGGAGGAGGCTTGTCGTAGAAGGACCTGGTGTCTGGTAAGAGTCTGGGCTTGTGCGACACGAACGTTGAACAGGAGACTTGGTGTGAGAGCCTTGAGTTTGCTGCCCTGTCTTGTTCACTTAAGCCAATCCCCGCGCAAGTCAACGGAAGTCAACACTCCTGCCTCAGGAGGACCCCGACCCTTGGAAGCACCAAGGCTGAGGGAGGGCGCCCTCTTATTGTTGGGAAAAGACAAGAATGATGGTTCCTTCAGTTCTGTGTCTATTAGAATTTGGAATGTGGCCACACTGGTTACAGTGGTAGGATGGGATTTCCAATGGTACCTGGGATTGCCTGAGAATTTTTTGTGCCTTATCCAGGAAGCCATAGACAGAGAAGTGAAACTGAACTACTGTACTGGCCTTACAAATTGAGCAGCACCACCCAGGTCCAGACCTGTTGGACCTGCGTTAAACTGAGCTTCCAAAGATGCTATGTCATGTGGAGGAGGCCCAAAGCTGGTCCCTAACAAAACTAGTGTTCTGAGCATGACTGACCCATCAGCTCTGAAGCAGAGAGCTTAGGATAATACCTTACACTCTGTGTAAATCCAGTCAGGTGGGGTGGGCTGTCATAGGAATCAAATCCGGACAGGAGAAAACTGGGTGCATGGTGAGTGGGGCAGCTGGGAGGGTTGGGGGTTGGTGCGACCTGGAGGCCTGGCCAGCAGCGGGCAGTGCCTAGCAATGGGGACCTTGTGGAGCTGTGGTCTTCCGTCTCCCAGGTTAGAACATGTCCCCCAGTCTTTCCTAGTTGAAGTCCAAAACTTCAGTACTTCAGAGCATGACTGGATTTGATAAGGATCTCCAGCCCATTTCCCCAAGATTATGAGGGCAATCCTAATCCAAGCTTGTTGGTATCTTGATAAAGAAAGCAAAAAGGATTTGGACACACACACCACACAGGGAGCATCATGTGAAGACAAAGACAGCTATTTATAAGCCAATGTGATCTGAAGCAAATTCTTCTTTCACAGCCGTCAGATGGAACCAACACAGCTGGGTATTCTTCTTGGACTTCCAACCTCCAGAACCTGGAAGAATCAATCCCTACAGCTTGAGTTGTCTATTTGTGACACCTTGA
This sequence comes from Peromyscus maniculatus bairdii, assembly GCF_049852395.1. Taxonomy (NCBI): domain Eukaryota; kingdom Metazoa; phylum Chordata; class Mammalia; order Rodentia; family Cricetidae; genus Peromyscus; species Peromyscus maniculatus. The sequence continues at coordinate 119,009,123 of NC_134860.1, read as the reverse complement.
GAGGGCAGCTGAGGAAGCCACTGAAGCGGGATTCCAGCCATGGTGGAGATAGGTGAGGCCTCCCCTGAGGGACACATGGAGAGAGACTCAAAGACCCCAGAAGGGTTTGGACAGAAAACACCACCAATCCACAGTGGAAATAAGCACAACCAATCTTTGGAGGAGCTAACACCTGGATTGAAACTAATGTTGGGAACCGGCCATCTTAGCAGTAACTTGGATGGCGATTCTTAGCAAAGTGCTTCCAAGGGGTGGCGGGACAGAAGTGGGCGCATCGCCTGGGAAGCTACCTGCCACCTTTTCCTGGTCAAAAAGTAGAAGACAGCAGGGCTCTTCCTGCCACCCTAGATGAGGTGTCACAGACCACCCCGACCCACGGCTCAGCGTGGTGTGGCGAAAGTAGCCCGGATGAGGCATCTGAAGGCTGGGCTTCAGCTCCAGGGCACCAAGCATGGAGTCCCCCCTCCTTTCTCCCTTTATGAAAGAAATGCCCTGTATATCTTTTCTGGTTGCGATGCCAACATTTGTTCCTGACATAAAATGTATAAGATGTTGAGAAATATTTTTAGATAAGAATACCCATCGTCCTCCCTACCAGATGAAAAGCAGAAGCACTTCAACTGAGAACATCCTGGCATTTTCTCTGTCCTTGAATCTCCCATTGTCTCTTGACCCACATACTTTGATTTGCCTCACTGAAGGATGTTTTGTTCCAGGAAAACGTGTCAAAGCATCTGGAATTACCAGCTCTTCCGCCTCTCCGCGGCTGGAACTCCTTTCCCTTCAACAAGAAGTTGAGCAACCAAACCTCTGCTGCCTCCTTCGCCCTGCCTGCCTGGGCGAGCCTTCCCAGGAACGAGGTTCTGGACAGCTCGGCCTTGGGTGTCCACCTCCGCCAGTTCCTTCTACAAACTGTAGAGACCTCAGTCCGAGCCAAACCCCACATCGAGATAAATCAGATCAGTGGGACTTCGTGTGCCATGTGCTGATATGTTCTTGTCCTTCACGTGTGGGACATCAGCTGTGTGGGGGGATGAGTGAGAAGGGGAATAAAAGGAGTGAGGGAGGTCACATCAGGACTGAGGACAGCAAGGACACCCTCCAGGATTTCCCCAGGATACAGCATGGTAGGAGATGCCAAAGGCCCTGCCTACTTCACCTTGTTCCCTGGGAAACCAGCAGTCAGCCTCCTTTCTCCTATGATTTCTGAGGACCGCCTTCTTTGCTGGACAGAGCGGCCTGAGCTGTCCATTTCTGCTTCATTGTCCATGTTCTTCCTGGACCACCATGTGCATCCCCAAAGCCACTACCTAGAACATGGTTATCCTGAGGGGAAGTGTCTCTGGAGAGTGGCTGATGCAAACCATAGACCTGTTTATCCTCTGACCCAACAACCAACCCGTCCCTAACGTCAGACTCTACCCAGGGTATGGTAGACAATGACCCTCGTCCCCAGGAGGGCACAGAACTCTGTGGCTGTCTCGCCCAGAGCCTCTCAATGCTGACTAAGTTTCTATAGCCACTGAAAGCAAGTGAATCCTTCCACAAAGCTCTACAGAGATGCAAGTGCACCACTCTGCCAGTCAAAGCTACCCAGGATGGAAAGTGGAGGGATGACCACCCTCCACCAACCCGCTCTTGCTCTCCAGTCAGCTGAACCTCACCAGCATCTGGGCCCCAATCCATCTTTTCCACCATCAGCACACACCTCCAGAACAAGCTTGTCCCTCCTCCGTATACATCGCTAGTATCCCCTGCACAAATGCCCCAGCTGCCACCCAGTGTCTCTGTCCCGAGTGCCTGGAGCTCAACACTCCTGCTGCCTGTCCAGGATCAGCCCCTGGTGGTCTTTCCTGCGGTCATCTGGTATACCAGCCATGTAGCAATGCCCGTTGTCCTCTGCCAACCCATGTGGAAGCTTCCATCATCTCTGTACTACGTGTGTAATGACCTGGTTTGTTGTTTGTTCTCTACACACACCTCGCTCTCCACCTCAGATTTCTACAAACTTCCAGCTGGGCCTGCCTGCCCGCCTGCCTGCCTGCCTCCAAACACACCACTGAGAAATGGGCTTAGACCTGAAAATCTCCACAAGTGCCAATCAAAATGCCTACTGCCCAAAGCATTCTGGGCCCTGTCAGTGCTATGACCAATGTAAGGAGAGGTATGAGCATGAACATGAGACTTTACACACATGGCCTTCTCAAGGTCAGGAAGGGTCTGGTCAGAGCTTATCAGCTCTCAGAGGGTGTTGAAGTAGACATGCCTGTGAACCGGAATACTAGCTCAGCCACATACTAGTGACATGACTTGGGGCAAGTGACTCACATTCTCTGGCCACATCAACCTCAGAGGGCTGTTGCTTGGTGTACGTGCAGGGCCTGGCCTCACAGAGGTGACCCTTAGATGTCACCTTTGTGCCACCCCTGTGCTGTCCAGCTGAAATAGTTTGAGACCACCACCAAGAGACAGAAGGCTGGTAAACCCTGGGCGCTTAGCATGACCTGCCGAAAGCATGATGTGTTCCTTCTGCCCCTGCCTTGTACTCCCAACAGCTCTGTCATCAACACTAGATTAGGCCACAAAGCTGGACTGTAATTTTGGAAATCTCACAGCTGAGCAATACATCATTAGCATCCAACCAGCTCCACCACAAATAACACCGCTGATGTGTGGATTACGGTAGCAATTGTCAAGGTTGCTTCACAGAAACTTGAGGGCTGCTTTTGCTGAAAGCATTTAGCTCTCCAAGACGAGTACCCTCTGGATGAGTACCATGGGGTAAGATTGGGCATCTTTTCTCTAACGGCCTGTCCCCTTGTATCGTCACCCTTGGATCCAGGTTCTCCTCAACATGGAGACGTGGCTCATTATGAAATGTTCTGTCTTGTACGGTAACTCAGAGTTAACATGGCCCTACTGCTAGCACTGGGTGGTCATGTGACTCTTCCCCTGACGCCATGCTTTCTCCATTGGAGGCACTTGAGGCCTTCGGCCTTATCACAAGGCCATATTCACACAGGATGATGGCAGTGGCAACAAGTGTGCTCACTAACTACAGACTGATGCACCCAGAGCACTGGAAACCCTTCGCCAAGGCAACAGGAGGCTCAAAAGCTCCCGGTTTAAGTCACCAGCCTTCAGCCACCAATGATAAGGCCAGGCTGCTTATATTGCCTTTTGAAAGCAAGCTCATCATGAATGGACAATGGCTAAACTTACTATTTCCATGCCAAGATGTCAGTGGGGCAACTTCAGAAACATCTGAAAACCCAAGAAGTTCCTGACTATGTCCCAATGAACATGAATGTTGCTTCTGCCAGCATGGATCTCATGGGGTTCTGTACCTCCACACACAGAACGAGATTGGCTGGGGGCCTGGCCTTGGCCTCATCGCAGTCCTCCGTAGAAGCTGGCCTTTATTAGCTGTGTTGTGCTTTCTTATCTAGCACTGATCATTCAGCTCTTCTAGTCAGAGGCAGGTGCTGAGGTTGGAGATGGTCAAAGGGTAGGCATGGGGTGATGCAGACAGTTTTGAGCATTTGCTGGGCAGTAGGCTCTAGTCGGAGCGCTTGAGTCAGCCCCGCATCCCCAGGAGACTCTGCCAATAGCTCCACTTCCCAGGTAAAAAAAGAGAGACAGAGACAGAGACACAGAGAGAGAAAGAGGAAAGGAAGGGAGGGAGGGAGGGAGGGAGGGAAGGAGGGAGGGAGAGAGGGAGGGAGGGAGGGAGGGAGGGAGGAAGGAAGGAAGGAAGGAAGGAAGGAAGGAAGGAAGGAAGGAAGGAAGGAAGGAAGGAAGGAAGGACAGGTGATGCTCTGGCCTGGGCCCTGCAGCTCAGGCTGTCATGGGAAGGGAGCTCTGTGTGTGACGTAGCAGGGTGCGGGTCCGACAGAGCAAGTCAAGCGTCCCATCCAACTCAGGCTCAGAACCTTTGTCCAAGCAGCTGACTGTTTTCACACTCAAGCTAAGTCAAGAAATAACCTGATCTAATGTACACAGGGTATGGAATGTGTGAAGATGAGACATCCCCATTCAGACTGTTTTAGTTTTTGGTTTTTTTCAGGACAGGGTCTCTGTGTAGCCCCAGCTGCCCTGGAACTTGCTTTGGCCTTGAGATCTGCCTGCCTCTGCCTCCAGAGCACTAGGATTAAAGATGTGCACCACCACCACCCAGCACCCATTCAGACTTTTAATCTCAAGGTTCTATAGCCTTTAAGGAGTATGAGCCAGAGTATGAGTCTAGAATCTTCCCTATATCATTCAGCTAAGACATCTGCCCAAGGTTATGTTCTAAGTGTCAGGGTGGCCTGCCCCATAGAAGGGGCTTTATCCCTACCTGGTCCCTCTCCCCAGCACAGTGCCTAGGAGCCACTGAAGATGGGAGTCCACTGGGCTAAAGGAACAGCGTGAAGTGGGGGCAGGGAAAGGAGGGGGTGACAGCAGGAAGACCAGGAAGGGGCAGGGAAGGCAGAGGAAGGGTCGTCCATCCTGGAGACGTGGGAAAGGGTCCCTTGAAGAGGCTGTGTGTCTGGGCTTGTTTTCATTAAAATAAATATAAGCACAGAAACTGGCCTTTCTTTATTATCAAGGAAAAATACCTTTAGATTTTGTGGTGACATGTGTATATATATATATATATATATATATATATATATATATATATATATATATATATATAATTCATTTCATTTCATTACTTAGACAGGGCTTCTCTGCTTAGTTCTGGCTGTCCTGGACCACACTATGGAACTCACAGAGCTCCAGCTGCCTTTGCCAACAGCGCTGGGGTTAAAGGTGTGCGCCACAACACCTGACCGGTTATCCTATTTTAACAAAGCTCCTCCCTCCCTCCCTCCCTTCACACCCACTAAGACAGGGACTCCCACAGAGAGAAGGGGGTTTCTATCAGGTGCTGCAGCCGCATCATAGTTCTAAGATCTAAAAGATGTGGTTATGGGTGACTTCATACACAGAGCCTGGGATGATGGAACCGGGGCTGGAATTGAAGCCGACACTGGCATGTGAAAGATATGACAGGTCGTGGTCCAAATTTAGGGTTTGTCCTGTGGTCAGTGAGAATCACCAGCTGATTTTGTCATGGGGGGAGAGAAGGAGCAGGTGCCATAACTTGCTCCAAGCTCTGGAAAATGATTTGCGTGCAGAGCAGAGGTGGGCAGGGTGGCTGGGGACAAGGTCTGCTACAGTCTTCATCGTGTCTGCTCAGTCCTCTCCGTGACTCAGCTGGCGTAGACAGGAAGACACTGTGGAAGAAGAGGAGGAGAGGGAGGGAGAGGAGTGAGGAGGAGGGAAGGAGGGAGAGCGTTGGAGGAGGAGGAGGGTCGGAGGAGGGAGGACTGTTTAACAAGCGGGAGGCAGGGAAGAGCAGGCAGCCGATACCGAGGTCAGTCAGAATGTCAGACTCCAACTGTTGCCGGCGCTTACTGACTTCATACTAACTGGCCCTCAGTGTGCTCTTTAACGGTCTAGAGATTTCTCATCCTGGAAAATGTGTATCAGGTAAATAGGCCTGTTTTTTCATTTTTGTTTTTGTTTTACCTAAATTGGAGTTTCCCACTTTCATTTTTAATAGAATATTTAAAATATTAAATAAAATATTAAAATGGATGTTTGTTATCATTTAGGGGAATATAGGAATATAGGATAAAAGGCAACTATTAATCTCAGATATTTTGCATTGGTATGGATTTTGTTATATTGATACAAATTTAAAGTTATTTTCGTTACATTGTATATATATATATTTCTACTCTTGTTTGGGGTATTGTACTAATGCAGCTCTTCAAAAATTCAATGTATAATTAAGAAATGAGGTTAATAGTTAATCTATAATAATCAAACTTGTAGTCACATTAGGTATATTTTCTAGGTTAAATAGATCCATAGGTGATTTCTAGTTCCTATAGAATATGGCATTTAAAGCCGGGCGGTGGTGGCGCACGCCTTTAATCCCAGCACTCGGGAGGCAGAGCCAGGCGGATCTCTGTGAGTTCGAGGCCAGCCTGGGCTACCAAGTGAGCTCCAGGAAAGGCGCAAAGCTACGCAGAGAAACCCTGTCTCGAAAAACCAAAAAAAAAAAAAAAAAAAAAAAGAATATGGCATTTAAAATGTGTTGTTAACTTAGGGTTTTTCATGACAATGAGGCACATCTGCTCCTGGCAGCACCAATTCACTTCATAAAAGGATGATGGGCCTAGAAGAAACTCCATATGGAGTTTGCTTTCAATGTGGCAAGGACACGGGAAAAAGACTGTTGAACTTCATCAATACAAAGCAGGATGGTCCTTCAAGATTCCTGCGTCACAGAAGAGTCTGCCAGAAATTCTGCTGGATGCAGAGGAAAGCAACTGATGAACTTTGCCAATACAAGGTGAGACAGTCCTTCAAACTTCCTGCTTCGCTGAAAATTCTGCCAGATATTCTAGGTTCATAGGCTAAAGATGGATGCCCCAATATTGCAGAGGAACTTTGGGTGACTGTCCAGGCAGCCAGATGTCTCTGTTGTTAGGTAATATTACATCCTTCTGTGGTCTTTGATGGCGTTAAAGACTAACTAATTAGAGTTACAGTTTTCCTTAGTTATGATAGAAAGTAAACTAGGTATAAAACTCTAGAATCACTAAGATAAGATAGATAATGGATTATTTTCTCTAATGGACTGAATATTGAAAATGTAATTACTAGATAACTGTTTTGTTGTATATAGTTTTACTATGTTAAAGTTAAAACCTTTCATTTTTATTTAGACAAAAAGGAACTGTTCTGGAATATTAGTTGAAGATGTGTTACGTTTGTTTATGCTGTGGAACATTTGTTTAATGATGAAGAGATGTGTTACATTCTTTTATGTTGCATTTGTTTAACCCTGTGAAGCTGTGCTACTTTGCCTGTCTAAAACACCTGATTGGTCTAATAAAGAGCTGAATGGCCAGTAACTAGGCAGGAGAGGAATAGGTGGGACTGGCAGGCAGAGAGAATAAATAGGAGAAGTCTGGGAAGGGAAGATTGAGGAGCAAGAAAAGGAGGATAGGAAGACTCCAGGGGCCAGCTACCCTACAGAGTAAGAAGTAAAGGAAGTTATATAGAATAGAGAAAGATAAAAGCTCTGAGGCAAAAGGTAGATGGGATCATTTTAGAAAAGCTGGCTAGAAACAAACCAAGCCAAGGCCAGGAATTCATAAGTAAGAATTAGTCTCCATGGATCTATTTGGGAGCTGGGTGGCAGGACCCTAAAGAGCAAAGAGTAAACACACACACACACCTCTTTCTCTCGCTCTCTCTCTCACACACACAGCTCTCTTTCTTACTCTTTCTCTCTCACACACACTTCTTTCTCACACACATACACATTTCTCTCTCACACACACACACTTCTCTCTCTCACACACACACTTCTCTCTCTTTCTCCCACGCACACCTCTCTCTCTCTCTCTCTCTCTCTCTCTCTCTCTCTCTCTCTCACACACACACACACACACACACACACACACACACACACACACACACACACACGAGAGAGAGAGAGAGAGAGAGAGAGAGAGAGAGAGAGAGAGAGAGAGAGAATTGGGCAGTTCAGAGTGAAATGGTCTAACCTCTTCTTATCAATGTTAGCTGACTTCATCTAACTGGCTCATCTTTGACCACACCCACCATAGCCAAGTCATTGAGAGGGTGGCTCGTGTCTGTACATCTCGTGTATGGGTGTGTTCACACGTGACTGAAGCACTACCCCGCCCTTCCATACTTTCTGTCCTTTGGCCTTGGCTAGACACGCAGAGACCTTTTGATTGGCTCTGTCCTTACTCCTTCCATGACAGCGCTTAGAGTCCCAAGTCTGCAACACCTGTGACAACACGAACTGCCCCTCACTAACTCAGAGACGTGCTTTCAAGCATCTCCAAAGTCAAAATGCCTTCTCTAGTCAATGACGAAAGAGCCTTGAGTTGAGTGCCTTCCTTCTGTGGCCCATGGGCTTCCCAGCCTTGGCCACTCCGATCTGAAGAGACAGGAGCTGACACAGCACAGTGAGGATGCTCACCCTTACGAGGGCTGTTGCTCAAGCTAGTGTAGATTCTTCCCTTGGGTATGGGACCAGGCCAGGCCAGTCAGTCATTGATAATGCCTGTTTAAAAATAGCAGCTCTCGTGCTGGAGAGATGGCTCAGCAGTTAAGAACACTTGTTGCCCTTGCAAAAGACCTGGGTTCAGTTCCCAGTCGCCACGTGGTGGCTCACAGCCACCCATAACTCCCGTCTAGGCATCAGATGCCCCTTCTGACCTCCACAGTCAGTCATCAGGTACCCATTTGATGCCCAGATGCATGCAGGCAAACACACACACACACTAATGAATCCCACCTAGCACCTCTACAGCCCTTGCTGTGCACACAAGAGCCCAGTATGAGTCCTGCATGCTGTGGCTTCTGCTTTGCACACAGGACCACAACACACCATGCCTCTGGGCCTTTGGCTGAAGCAGGGGCAGAGCTCACCATAGAACAAGATGTCAGGATAAGACACACAGAGCCGGGCAATGGTGGCACATGCCTTTGAGGCAGAAGCAGGTAGATCTCTGTGATTCCGAGGCCAGCCTGGTCTACAAAGTGAGTTCCATGACAGCCAGGGCTACACAGAGAAACCCTGTCTCAAAGAACCAAAAACAAGCACAAACAAAAAAAGGCGGCATAAAGAGAAAGGCAGGCAGCTGACAGCAGGACTGTGCCTGTCACAGAAGGCTTCTCAGTCGTGATGCGAGCTCACTGTGCAGTGAGCCACCACTGTGCGGTGAGCCGGTGGCCACTTGCCTGGATGTGGCGCAGGCAGTGCCCGCAGCAGGCACCTTCACCATCTTTGAAGTGGGGCTCTAAAGCAAGCAGAACATTAGTTCTTTTGTATGAATTTTCCCGTGTTCCACACGTTTGGCTCATTACTTCCATACATCCTAAAGGTGAGCAAACATCCCTGGAAGGCAGCGCAATGTGTGAAAAGAACCCTTTGGCCAATCCCAATTTCTAGGAACTTATACAAGCAAACTCATTGCAAAGACATAAACATTTATGGTCCCCAAATTATATCAGGGTTAAGTACTCCTAAACCGGAAACTAACCTAAAGGTCCAAAGAGGAAGGAATCTGTCCAGTATGCTACCCACTTACAATGAAATGTATTCTTTGTAGAAATACATTTAAAACTTGGAAAAGCTCTTGTAATATAAGGTTGAATAAAACAGAGTAAAAGATGTGACCCAGTGATGTGGATGGAATCAAAGGTCCTACCACTGAGTTGCATCCCCAGCCCTTAAAAATTTTTGTCTTTATATTCTTCAGAATTTTCTACACAACTTTTAACATGAAGATATATTACTTTTACATTCAGAGGGGGGTAAAGGTTTGGGGGTTTTGTTTATTTTCGTTTTGTCTGCTGATTTTGCTGACAACATGGAGATGCATTCATCTCTTATCTTCAGGAAGAGTATTAGCTTCTCCAGTCACTGTGCCTAGAGAACCTGTCTCCGTGACTAAAAGACAATTTCCCAGCACACTTCCACCGCAGAGCAAACACTGTGAGTGAAAGGTTTTCATCAAAGAGAAACTGAGAAGTTACATCCAAAGGACAGAACATGAGAATGGTGTCTTCGGGTTACTATCGCTGTGGCGGAACATCGTGGCCAAAAGCAGCTTGGGGAGGGCTTTATTTCACTCAGTTTCATATATCAGTTCATTATCGAAAGCAGTGAGGGCAGGAACCTGGAGGCAGGAGCTGATGCAGAGGCCATGGAGGGATGCTGCTTACTGGCTTGCTCCCATGGCTTGCTCAGCCTGCTTTCTTATAGATCCAAGGACCAGCAGCCCAGGGATGGCATCACCCACCATGGGCTGGGCCCTCCCCATTAATAACTAATTAAGAAAATGCTCTACAGGCTTGCCTGATCTTATGGAAGCATTTTCTCAATTGGGATTCTCTCCTCTCAGATGACGCCAGCCTGTGTCGAGTTGACACAAAACTAGCCTGCACAAGCGGAATGTATTTAAATTAAAACTGAGGCATAGACAACTGAGAAAAAGTCACAGGTCCCTGACCTGTAAATGTTGGTGCCTTCTTAAGATGCTGGAAATGACACAGAGGACAGGATCCTTATGTAAAGGGAGGGCAAGGGTGCTTTCCTGTCTTATCAATACCAGCTGGGAGGGAAGACGCACACTTCAAGCTGATTCACGGAGTGCAGAAGTATAGAGATGTTCCTCTGTCTGTGGAGGGTGATTCGAGGGTCCCACAGATGCCAAAACCAGGGGTGTACAAGTCCCATGCATGTAATAGCACAGTGTTTGTGTATGACACATACACCCTCCCATACAATTCAGATATCTATAGATGATTTATAATACCTGGAATGGCGTAAGTATACCTTACAGAGACCAGGGAAAAGTCCAGAAATGTTCGATACAGACACAACTTTTCCCTACAATTCCTGGCCTACGATCAGTTAAATCTGCAGGTGTAGGATTTGCAGATACTGAGCGGCAGCTAACATAAGCACATGGGCTGTTCTGACACAGACACAAAATAGCACTCCGGGGAAGCTGGACCTGTGGTCAAGAAGAGGAAAAGCAGGGAGAGGGAGGAGGTACATACTAACGTAAACACGTCACGTAGCACAGAACCCTGGTAACACCTAGCAAAGCACAGCTAGGGACATTATCCGACATTGGAACTATGAGGTAGCCACCAACCCTTAAGTCTAGACACCCTCACACCAGGAAAAGCTAGCCCCCACCACCACCAATTACAAAGCTAAAAGTCATCGGTCTGCACACTTACAGTGAGTACGTGTTAGAGTGTATAAGCTATGCTTAGGAGGCTGTTAAATATGCAAGAAAATAAGCACAAATGAGAAGCCCTTTTGGAACTATGAAAACAGTGAACAGGAGACAGGACTTGGGCATCTGTAGATGGTTGAAGGTCTGCCGACTTCCTGGCCTCCGAGGCCAGTGTCAGTGCTGTCCTGGCTGGAAACTGAGTATTGAAAGAATGGAAGCAAATAAGGGACAAGCTCTTTTGAGTGAGTCTTTCCTAGTGAAGCTAAGTCAGGTGCACAAGCCGGACCCGAGAGATGCTCAGTGGGTAAAGGTGCTTGTCACCAAGCCTGGTGGCCTGAGTGTGACTCCCAGGACAAATACAGTAGAAGAAGAGAACCAACTCTTACACATTAGCCTCTGACCTGATCACATGATGTGGCACATGCCCTTCCTCCCCCAAATAAATAGTTTCAAAATAATTGACAATCAATTGAATAATGACTAGCATTTGCAATTTTGTTATATCCATGGGGTTTTTGTTTGTTTGTTTGGGATTTCAGTTTTTTGAGACATGGTTTCTGTGTAGCCCTGACTGTTCTGGAACTCACTCTATAGACCAGGCCTCTAACTCAGATCCACCTGCCTCTGCCTCCCAAGTGCTGGGAATAAAGGCGTGCACCACCACCGCCCAGATATATCTATGCTTTTAACACATGTATTTTTTTCCTAGGTTCAGTGTGGTGATATTTTGTTTGTATTCTGACAAATAAAACTTGTCTGGAGACCAGAGAGCAGAGCTAGCCACTAGTTAACAATAGAGGCCAGGAGGTGGAAGCGCATGCCTTTAATCCCAGCACTAGGGAGATGGAGACAATAATACAAGGCAGGAGGAGACAGGAGCCTAGTCCTCATCTGTCTGAAGATTTGGTAGAAAAAGTCTCTCTGGTGGCTGGTTCCTTTACCTCTCTGATCTTTCAGCATTTACTCCAATATCTGCCTCTGGGTTTTTATTATTAAGACCAATTGGAATTCACGCTACAGTTCATGTATTTTGTATTAGGAAGCATGGACAAACTGACTTTCATCTGACAGGATGATTTTCTATCTCCTTAAAATTTCATATATAATATTTTTATTAATTCTTCAAATGTCATATTCACCCCCAATTCTCCCCCTAGCATCTGTATTTTATTACAGAGTATTTTCATATATATTCTCTCAACTGAAATCTCTGTAACTTGATGAAATAGTCAAGTTACTGCATTTAAGGCCGGGGATCCCAGGTATGGAAAGGGGAAGTGACTCCGTTGGAAGCTTTTTTCATTGCTGTGGCCACACACCTGAGCAGTTAAGGGAGGAAGGGTCCATCTTGGCTCAGGGTCAGAGGACACAGCCTGGCAGCCAAGTCGCTGTGCAGGATCCCGTCCATGGCAGGTGGGGGAGGTTTGCTTTGCTCACAGCTCGGCAGAGCAGGAAGCCAAGAAAGAGGAAAGCTGGTGTGTGGCTTCTCTTTTCCTTTCTCCCCTTCTGAGTCCAGGACCCCGGGTCATCAGATGGTGGCCCCAACATTCAAGGTGAGCCTTTCTTCCTCAGTCAATCCTCTCTGGAAACACCCTCAGAGACAGGTGCAGAGGTGTCTTGTGGGTGATCCTAAGTCTAGTCAAGTGATTGATCATCACTGTGACTGATCCAAGTTCACGAAACCATCATTGATTGAGCTGAACTAGCCGAGGGGTTGGACCTGTGCATCTTGGGCCCTTGCCCTTACCCTGTTCCCTGAACGTATGACTCACTCTCTCAGTAATAAAAGCTGCAGTCACTCTGAACCCTGCTCCATGGGACCCCCAGAACCAGACATTTTATCCTCATTCCCTTAATCCTTGCCACTACCATAAATGGATCTTCACCTGAATTTTCACACTGGAGAAAACTGAAACTAAGAAAGTTTTAGGGATTTGTCCAATCTCACATGAAATAAACACTGAGATTGAGACTCCAGTCAATTCCGTCTGCCTCCAAAGCTCGGGACAGTTTGTCAGCAATAGTGTTACTAACGGAGAGTGGGTCTGGGAGGGGATTGACGTCTACACTGGACTGTCACCCCTTGAGCATTCTTTCTTAGTGTTGGGTGTTAACACGTGTGCAGATGTGTGAGTGTATTCATGGGTGCACAGGGCTGAGCATTCCTTCTTAGTGTTGGGTGTTAACACGTGTGCAGATGTGTGAGTGTATTCATGGGTGCACAGGGCCTACACGTGTAGGCCTGAGAACTGCCCTGGGTGGCATCCTCGGAATACCGTCCACCTCCTTTCAAACCGGGTCTCTCGTTGCCCCTGAGCTCACCAGTTGGTCTAGACTGGCTGGCCGAGGAGCCCCAGCCATCCTCCTGGCTGCCTTCTCTGCACAGACATGACAAACACCACCATGCCTGGCATTTTCACCTGGCTTCTGGACGTTGAACTCAGGTCCTCACGATTGCAAGGTGGCTTTACCAGCTGAGCTATCTCTCTAACCCTTTGAACATTTTTACTAATTTTTGAAAGGGTAGATAAAACCCGAGGTGTCTGGGTGGGCCTGTGGCTTGTGTGGTCACCCCCACAACGCACTCAGAAGGTCCTGTGCTTCACTAAGGCTCTGGTGTCATCATCTTGGAATTCTTGTTTTTTAAAGATTTATTTATTTTTATGTGGTGTTTTGCTGCATGTATGTCTGTGTGAGGGTGCCAGATCCCCAGGAACTGGAGTCGAGGACAGCTGTGAGCTGCCATGTGGGCGCTGGGAATTGAACTTAGGTCCTCTGGAAGAGCAGCCAGTGTTCTTAACTGCTGAACCATCTCTCCAGCACACCGTCTGGGAATTTTTAACTTTATTTTTGTATGTATTTTGTAAGTGAAGTATGGGGAACACTGGATCAGGCCTGTGAGTAGCAGAGATAAGCCAGTAGGCCTGTCCACACCGTTCCATGATGCCCCATCATTGAAAACTGCTGGCACGCAGTCCCAGTCGCCCATGACATGGGGGACACTGGGTGACTACAAAGTATGGGTCCATGTGTTGTGAGGTATTCATTAGAGAAAGCTGCTTGGTCATGGGTTTAAGCCAACAGAAAGTCTTTATTAGCTGGCTGGCAACTACACTGGGTGTTCCGGATCCCAGTTCAGCACCCAGTCACTTTGTCAGGTGAGCTTTTAAGCACAAAAACCATGTTCTGGGTTGACATACTTCAGATAACAAGAACAGTTAGCCAGAAGCAGAACTACAGAAGCTCAAAAGCAAGGTTAGTACATGAGAGACTTTCCCAGAACTGTGGACTTTGATGGATTAGGTCTTTGTTTGCATTCTTGGCAGGTGGTGCTGTCTCCCTGCTGAGTTTTACAGCCTAAACTGGCATTTCCATCATGGAGTCAGTTGTGCTAAGATCTGGTCTGGACCTGTTAGATATGACTGGGTTATCCAGTAGAGGCCACACATTTATTTCTAACCAGAACTTTCTCTCATGGAGAGAGATAACAATTGTCCTAAGAAATGCAACGAAGCAGAGGACCTTGTCTTACCCGGGCTTGTGTTAATTGCCTGTGTCAGCCAACGACGGCCTGAAAGTGATGAAGAAGAGGAAAAGATGAGCCACCCTAGTTCCTTTCCTTCCAGGTTCCCTCCCCCACTCCCTAGCAGACAGAAGTTGGGTGTTGGGGAAGCACTCAGCAGAGTTTTAAACTAGCCCTTAAAGCATAATGGTATTTTGGCAAAACCCAGAATTTTGTAGAGAATGCTTTAACGAATGTCCTTAGAGTTAATTTTTGTGGTTGTGGGTGTACACAATCGTTAGAGAGAAATGTGCACCATGAACCTTGAGACAACACAGTGCCGGCTATCAGCATTACTCATTTACAGCCTTGTTTCCACCCCACCTTTCTCTCCTGTTACCTGCCTGCCAGGAAGATTTGCTCCTTAGAAAAACTAACTCATCCTGAGTTGGTGAGCGCCTGGCACTCCTGTGGGGCTTGTCACCATTTTCTTCCTAAAGAAATGAAGTGGGTGACTGCGACCTGGGCAGGTTTGAGGAAGCCTGCGTAGAATGGATCGTTATATTTACTTGTAGAGTTTAATATGAACAGTAGACTTTTCTTTTTTGAAAAAAAAAATATGAAGGAAATAGCAAACCTGGCAGCCCTAAAATAATCTGATATGTAAAAATTATTATTTGTAACAGATTTGGGGGTTAGCATCCCCACCCCTCCCCCAATTGATGAAAAGACCAAGACCCTGCTATTATGTAACAGTTTCCTCCAAGATTGAAACATTCTATCCTGCAGGAAGCTCCTTAAGCAGGAAGGCAAACAAAGTAGCTCCAGGAAGTTCCTGAAGCTGAGCAGACTCAATAAGCCCCTCCCCACCAGAATAAGCAATAAAAAGCTGAGAGTCCCTCTCAGTCAAGTTGCAAAGAAGTCTCTGAGACCAGAGTCTGCCTGGGAGAAACAGAAAGGAGCTGAGCTGACTGGGAGAGGTTAAAACCAACTGAGGCACCTGGAAAGGACGGTCTCTAACCTGTTGAGCTGCCTGCAGGCTGTGCAGTGTGTTTCAGGATCCCAGCTTTGTGTGCTGTCACCTGTGCTGGGGTGGCTTTGGTGATGCAGCTGTCTTTGAGTCATTTCTGCTCCTCTAAGTGACCCCTCACCCATATTCCTGTAAGTGACCCCAGTAAAACTCATTGGTTCACCAAGCTGCACTTTGGTGGTATGTGTACTTTGGTCTGCCATAGGCTTTGTATCTGGGGTGAGTAGATGAGTGTAGCAGGAATCTTAACAGTTCTTATTAATAAAAACAAACCTGGAGCCAAGTATTGGGGTGAACACTGGAAGATCAGAGAGACAGAACAAGCCACAGCTAACCTCAACTGGCCAACTTCTCAGCTGATCTTGTTTCCTCAGACTGGAAGCCTCTGAGTCCTCATATCCGAATGGCTCTCAGCTGAACTGTGCTGCTCAAAACCTAAAAGCTTAACCAGCCAAATGCCTCTAGTTTCTGGTCCTCACACCTTATATACCTTTCTGCTTTCTACCACCACTCCCTGGGATTAAAGGCTCACTTTCTGGGATTAAAGGTGTGAGTCACCATGCCTGGCTGTATCCTTGAACACATGGATTTCTGCCTCTGGAATGCTAGGATTAAAGGCATGTGCTACCACTGCCCCTCCTTTATGTTTAATATTGTGGCTGCTCTGTCTCTGACCTCAGATAAGTTTATTAGGGTGAACAATATTTTGGGGAACACATTGCCACAGAGTACCTGCCATAGCCAGACCCATCTTGAAAGTGCAGAAAAAAGCTTGTAGAACTTTGGCTGTAAACTCTGTCTCTGAGGACAGACACACAGGTTGATGGGGGGACAGACACACGTCGGTGGGAGGACAGTGAACTGGGGGCATTTACCTTAGGAAGGCACTGGAATGGAATGCTGAAGTCATCTAGGAGGAAATAGAATCAGATTCTATTGTTGGTTCTGCAGCTGACATTTATATGAATCAAATAAGGTCATGGCATGTAATGGAGATTGATTTTTAGAACCATCCTTTAATCCATTCACAGAAGATGTTATGATGCATGACACAAACACCACCAGCTCTGGTCACGCAGAAGTAAAGAGAGAGCGTCAGACCCTGGTAGGTGAAAGGCCGAAGTGCCCTCCATTTGGAAATTAAGAAGATAATTCCATACATCAGTTAGAGTTATCGAAGAACCCAGTAACAGAGCTAAAAAAAAAACAAACAAAAAAAAAAACAGTAAAACTATTTAGTTGAAAAGGGTAGAGGGATGTGTTATAAAAGAAGAATTTTAATTGGTCTTAATATCATTTCCACACTGGCAAGTCAATACATATAATTTAGAGCTAATACATCTTGAAGCATAATATAATTATATTATTTATAATTACAGAGGTTAGTTTCTATAAGAGCAAGTGACAAAAAATAATAATAATTGCTATGAAAGAGGGCAGTCCCAGAAGATCCAAGGAGTGTCCAGAGCAGACAAATCCATGGGCAAGAAGCAGGCTGGTAATTGGCTGGGACTGGGGAGATGGGGTAATTGAAGGTGGCAGCCACCAGGTATAGGGTTCCTTCTGGGGTAATGAAAATGTTCTGAAGTCAAGTGAGGAGACAGTTGTACATCTCTATAAATATACTAAAACCTCTATGATCTGTAAATTAAATATTTTTTTGTTTCTTAAGAATTTCATACAAGAGTAGTGTGTTTATTTCTATCACCTGTCCCCCTTCTCCCAACCCCACTCATGACCACTTCTATAATTATCATTACATATATACATACGTGCTGTGGATATCACTCTATATAAATAAAACACTGATGGCCAGTGACCAGGCAGGAAGTATAGGTGGGACAAAGAGAGAGGAGAATTGGGGAAACAGGAAGAAGGAGGAGAGACACTGCAGCCACCACCAGGACAAGCAGCATGTAGAGACTCTGGTAAGCCACCAGCCACGTGGCAAGGTATAGATTTATAAAAATGGGTTAATTTAAGATAAAAGAACAGTTAGCAAGAAGCCTGCCACGGCCATACAGTTTATAAGTGATATAAGCGTCTGAGTGATTATTTTATATGTAGATTGTGGGACTGCGGGGCTTGGGGAACCTGGAGAGAAGCCCTCCAACAACACATACGTGTGTATAACATACAGAGAGATTCAGCCTACTGAGCCCGTCTCTCAGTTTTCAGAAACTTCACATTTGGGAAGTAGACTAGTAGGTTCTTGTGTAGTATTGTTCTTTCTTTAGTTTGTTGTGATAAAATTATGCATTTGGGACAGCAGTTCTTCAGAACCAGTATTATGGCCTTCTCGGTCTGTCCTATCTAGGGCATGATGTCATGTTGTATTCTTGGTGGTGCTGACCTGGGCCGCTTGGTCAAGATGGCATCACTGTTTTTGGTTGGTTGGTTTGTTTTGTTTGCATCATAGTTATAATTTTTCTCTTTGAAGTCTATGTTGGGGAGATGAAGCTAAAATAAAGAATTGTTGGTGTCCTCCCCCAAAAAGTGATATACATTTAAAGCAATTTGATTTTTCATTGATTTTTCTTAAGTTGAGGCCTTATGTTTGGAAACCAGAAACAGTGTCTTTTGGTTGCTTTTCCCAACAGCTTATAAATCCATGAACATTTCTTAGCATTTCCAAGGAGTTGGGGGACATCAGACTATCATCACCTCATTAAGTATGTGACGATTTATTACAGCACTAATAAGAAAGAAATACTCCCCAAAAGTTCACCTTTATTTTCCAAGTATTTAACATAGATTCTTGCAATACTATATGAAGTTAGAAAGACAGATATTCAGAGTAATTCCTCAAGACTCCATCACTAATGTTAAATATGTAAAACTGTGTAGAGGCCCACAGAGGCTATCTAGTGAGAACTTACTCAGGATCAGAGAATCTGAGCTTGCTTTACTCAGCAGGGCTGCATAATAGGATGATTTCACCATGGGCATGGTTACCAGGTGTTTGAAAGAGTCTACATTTGGCTGTACGGTGTGCTTTGATCTTGCAAGGGGGAAGTCTTTTGCCTCTCCCCTTGGCATTGTTATAAAAAGCCCTTTTGAATGAATGAAGACACTGTTGGGTATTGACCCAGGCCCTCCCGAAGCTATTCTGTATCTCTGTCTCTCCTCATCATCTAAATCTATCTTCCTATCTGATATTTCCTCATTCTTCTCCCCTCCACCTAAGAACCCTTCTAAAGGTGGGAGCAGGTCGGAGCTGGTCTCCCACAGACTCCCACAAAACTGAATGGTATCGGATGATTAAGCTTAAGTAGGTCTGTTATAGAAGAGTGAACATTTCTTATATGAGATGATAAACAAGCTCTATATTATTGGCACATAAATCAATAATGACTCTGGTATTGCCACTTTCTTGCTTCACATTTAGGACTGTTTCTTAAAACAACCATTAAGAAGCCGGGCGGTGGTGGCGCACGCCTTTAATCCCAGCACTCGGGAGGCAGAGCCAGGTGGATCTCTGTGAGTTCGAGGCCAGCCTGGGCTACCAAGTGAGTTCCAGGAAAGGTGCAAAGCTACACAGAGAAACCCTGTCTCGAAAAACCAAAAAAAAAAAAAAAAAAAAAAAAACATTAAGGAGTTGACTTTATTTTCTCTTGTTTATATAGTATGTACATGCATGTGAAGGCTTGAAATTGATGTTGGAAATCTCCCTTGATTTCTCCACCATATTCTTAGAGATGGGGTCCCTCAATTGAACCCAGAGCTCACCAATTTGGCTACTCTGGCTAGTCAGCTTGCTCTGGGATCCTCCATCACTGCCTCTGAGTACTGGGATTATGGGCAGGCTGCCATGGCCATCCATCCTTTATGTGGGTTCTGAGGATCTGAACTCTGGTCCTCACAGTTGCTTATTCAGTGAGCATCTCTCCAGCCCAGCACTTTTTTTTTTTTAAGGCATCAAACTAGACAACAAATAAATAGCAAGAATTGCTGCTTCTTTTCCAGGACTTTAAGTAATTATATGGAAGAATTTTTTTCAAAACATTTTTTTCTAGCACTTTGTGAAGTGGGATAAGCAAGCACTTAGAATGTGTGCTGCTAGTCATGTAGGCAATGTGCACAATCAAGGGTTTGTCTTGAATCTTGGGGAGGAAAACTTTGAGGAGAACAAATTGTTTTGTTATTTGGTCCTTCAACATAAGTGAAAAATTATTTGCTGTCTTTTATTTTCCACTCCTCCCAAAAAGTGATACATACTTTTATACGGAATGATTTGATTTTTCATCAGTTTTTTTGTATTTTATTAGTCCATTGAGAATTTTATATAATGAAATTGACCGCACTCACCCCTCCCCAACTCCTCCCTGCTCCACCCCCTCCCCTGCTTCTTTACCCACTAACTCTGCATCTTCTTTATTTTTCTCCACCCATCAAATCCAAGTGGGCTCCTGCACTCTTGGGAATGTGGCCCCCCACGGGGTGTGGCCAGTCTGCCAGTGGCCACGCTGTTTTTAAAAAACCTGATCCTGCAGCATGACCACAGCTCATATGAAACCATAGAGGCTGAGGCAACATGCACAAGGGCCTGCATGGTCTGCGTCAGGTCCTCTGCGTATGTATTACGGCTTCCAGTCTAGTTCTATGGGATTCCTGAGCGTGCAGATGTGTGGATCTCTTCACTCTTGTGCCTTCTCTTGGGCTCTTTTCCTTTGGGTTTTTTTTTTGTTTGTTGTTTTTGTTTTGTTCCAATTCCTCTGTGTTAGTTTTTGTTTTATCTTATTTTTTTTTTATTACTATTCCTTAGAAGCCTCTTTGTTTTCTAATGAGGGACAGAAAGGGGGTGGATGTGGATGGGAAGGGGAGGTGGGAAGGGACTCAGAGGAGGAGAGGGAGGAGAAACTGTAATCAGAATATAAGAGAAAAAATTTCAATAAAAGAGGAAAAAAGAAAAAGAAAACGCCGATTCTCCTCCTAGCAGCTATCAACTGCCGGCAGCTCCTTAGAAGGAGACTTCATGCCTACCTCTCCATGTAGGTGTAGTGGTATTTGCTCTGCCCATGACCTTGGGCTATACATGTACATAACCTCTTAAAAGGAGAGGAGAGGGGGGTCACGTGGTCCCTTCTTCCTTATTTATGGTGTGATCGGACTCCAGATGACCTGAGAACTGAACCCAGTTCCTCTGGAACATCAGTCAGTGTTCTTAACTGCTAACCCACCTCTCTCCGTAAGAGGTCACCTACAAGGACAAGAAGCACCACCTCCTTCATTTAGCCCAAGGTCCTGGGCGGAGCAAATACCATTGCATTGTGGGATTTGGTCTGGCCTGAGCTCTCCCAGGTCATGTGCACACTGTCACAGCTGTTGTGGAGTTCACGTGTGCAGCTGCCCAGCTGTGTCTGGAGGACACTGTTTCTTTGTACATTCACCACCTCTGGCTCTGACAGTCTTTCTGCCCCTTCTCACACAATGATTCCTGAGCCTCCGGGAGAGGGCACCGTATAGATGGTCCTTTTAGGACTGAACATTCCTCAGTCTCTTATTCTCTACACCTTGCCAGTTGTGGGAGTCTGTGTTTATCATCTACTGCAAACAGAAGTTTCTCTGTTGTGGGTTGAGAGATGCATTACTCTGTGGGTATAACAATAAGTCATTAGGTGTCAGTTTAATATGTCCACTTTGCAGAGTAGTAGGTTTTCCCCTAAGGCCTATGACCTGTCTGTAACATGAATATAAAAGGTCTTATTAATAATAAAAAAAAAAACCCAGATCTAGATATTGAGGTGAACACTGAAAGATCAGAGAAGCAGAGCAAGCCACAGCCAACCTCAACTTGTCAACTCCTCAGCTGATCCTGTTTCCACAAATCCCCAGACTGAAGGTGTCCGAGTCCTCAACCCCTCAGGGTCTCAGTTGAACTGCTGCTGCTCAATTCCTGTCTCCTCATCATTCTCCACCCAGCCATGTCACCTCCTGGGATTAAAGATGTGTGCTTCCCAAGAAAGGCATGAGATCTCAAGAGCTGGGATTAAAGACGTGTGCCACCACTGTCTGGCCTCTATGTCTAATCTAGTGGCTGGCTCTGTCCTCTGATCCCCAGATAGGTTTTATTGGGGTGCACAAAATATCACCACACCTGTCGAACCACAGGTTCTTGGTCCAGCAATGGTACCAAGTATGGGTTTTGTTTTGTGGAGCAGAACTGAAATCCAATCAGGAGGTGATTGGTAACCCCCATGATGTTTGTGGACTACTGCTCCCGTGGGCTCTGGTTTCCTTCTTGAGGTAAGACAGTGGTGCGCCCCTGGAGTGCTGACAACCTGAGAGGAGGTCTGCCATTGTTGGTCCAGACTGTGCTCGCCCTGATTCCCAAGCTTGCCATCTCGACATGACTTTATTCACGGTTGCTAAAGCAGGTGGTTATAGGAGGGTAACAGAGAAAGCCAGAAAGAGCTGCAACCCATCCATTCCCGAGGTGGTGGCCAAGCCACTCTGTACATAGGAGAGGCCCTGCAACACCATTTCAGGGAGGAAACCCCGGCTTGAAATACTCCCCTCCTCTCAACTTCATGATGAAGGTTCCTTGTGCACTGTTTAAATTGGTGGCCTTTGCTCCCTCGGGTGAAATGGAGCTACTTCAAGAAAAGGGGTGGCTCCTTCAGCTTGGCTCTGTCTGTGCAGCTATAACAGAATGCCACAAGTTTAAAGGAGATTTCTAAATGAAGAGCAGAAATTGACTTCTACAGTTCTGAAGGATGGGAGGTCCAAGACCACTGGACCACATCTGGTGAGGGGGCTCCTCACAGTATCACAACATGGTGAAGCCCACTACTTGGTGACAGAGTTCTCAAGAGAGTGGGAAAAGTACCAAACCTCCTTGTTTAATAACTCACTCACTCCAGGGAAAGCAAGGGCATCAACCCAGTGAAGGAAGGGGAATGTCAGGCAGGAACAAGGAGCATGAATGGGCCTCCTGCAGCCACCTTCTCCCAGGCATCACTTCCAATGTATGCAAAAGGATGTCTGCTTCCTCTCAGACAGACTGATCGTCAGTGGTCCTGTTACAGATGATTTGGTCTGTGGTGCTGATGTAGACAGCAGGAGGTTCCCTTCCCCGGGGAGGCATGAGACAGTGGTGAGGAGAAAATACTGTTTTACAAACCAAAGACCAGCCTGGAGCCATGGATAGACATGGGATACACACCTGGATGTAGCTCAGTTGGTAAACCGCTTGTCCAGATGCATAGATGGGTTTGAGCTCCAGAACTGCACAGACCAGGAATGCTGGCACATGTCTGTAGTAGCAGAACTTGAGAAGTGAAGACAGGCCCATCAGGAGCACAAAGTCCTCTTTGCCTACATGGTGAGTTCAAGGACAACCTTGAGTTCATGGAATTCATTTGTGTCTCAAAAAAGAAAGCATACAATAGAATCAAGAAAATGGAATGAATGAGTACCCCACTAATAAGGCATGTCAAAAATGTGTATCCCCCAAAGTCCTCTGTTAACACAGTTGCTCCAGCTCACTGCTGCCCCTGCTTCTGGAATCTGAAATCACTTTCTCTTCCTTCTTCACACTCCTCCCAACATCTGCTGACAGCTCCAGCTGACACGTCTTCTTGTTTTTCTCTCAAATGCCAATAAAAGTTGTCCTGGGTTCCTCTCTGACCCCACTTTAAATTATTTTATCAATGAAACCAAAAGCCTGCAAAAGGGACCCTGTGTTCCCTGTGACATCATGGCCTGAGTCGTTTCTCAGGGTCCCACCTGGCCCCTGTTGCGATGAGGTTAAGTTTCCATCATATGCTTTGGTCAGAGGACATAGTCAAACGCAGCAAAGCTTAGCGGGCGTGGGTGAGTGACAGCCTTCTGACTGAGCACAGGCTTTGGCAGACAGGGAGAAGAAGGACCTCAACAGAAAGGAGCAGGGCACATCTGGGGGAAAAGTTCTGCCCTCTCGCCAGCTGTGTGATTTTCGGGAATTCATGAGGTCTCCATGCACTTTAGTTTCACCTCCGTGAAACATGGACGCCAACGTTCCCTGAGGTAAGACTGCTGAATGGTGATGAGGACCTAAGCCAGCTGGTGCAAAAACATCAGCTCATTATATATTTTTCTCTTTTCTTTTATTCCAGAAAGTTCCCAAATCAAAACATTGAAAAACAAAACACGGCTTTGAGGAAAGAACTGCACAAGATGATACTGTATAGCATTTAATCATAGGATTTGCATATACTGTGTGATAAATATGAATTACTGCCAACACTGAGGGTAAGTATGACTGAGATCTATATTTGAAAGCAAAATCTGCTAAAAAGTTGTGATTTAAATTCATTTGGTTAGATTTAAAAAGTGTCAATTAACATCTATACAGAATGTCCAGTTATTTTGATGCATCTTTTTAACTTTCTTAATTACTATTTTATCTCATGTGTATGGATGTTTTGCTGGCATGTATGTGTGTACCTGGTGTCAGTGGAGTCCAGAAGAGGGCATCAGATGCCCTAGAGCTGAAGTTGGATGTGAGCCACCACGTGGGTACTGGGAATTAAATCCAGGTCTTCTGGAAGAGTAGCAAATGCCCTTGCTACTGAGCCATCTCCAGCCCCCATCTTTTTTTTTTTTAATTTTATTTATTTT
Source organism: Peromyscus maniculatus bairdii (assembly GCF_049852395.1). Lineage (NCBI taxonomy): Eukaryota > Metazoa > Chordata > Mammalia > Rodentia > Cricetidae > Peromyscus > Peromyscus maniculatus. Next base: position 118,985,155 of record NC_134860.1, on the reverse strand, counting down.
GTTTTACAATACCATTCAGTTCTACATATCAGCCACGGGTTCCCCTATTCTCCCCCCTCCCACACCCTCCCCTTACCCCCAGCCCATGCCCCATTCCCACCTCCTCCAGGGCAAATCCTCCCCCGAGGACTGCGATCAACCTGATAGACTCAGTCCAGGCAGGTCCAGTCCCTTCCTCCTAGCCTGAGCCAAGTGTCCCTGCATAAGCTCCAGGTTTCAAACAGCTAACTCATGCAATGAGCACAGGACTTGGTCCCACTGCCTAGTTGCCTCCCAAACTGATCAAGCCAATCAAATGTCTCACCTATTCAGAGGGCCTGATCCAGCTGTGGGCCCCTCAGCCTTTGGTTCATAGTTCATGTGTTTCCATTCATTTGGCTATTTTTTTTTCAATAATTGAGTAAAACCGAAATTTATTATAAGCCTCAGTTGTCCTAGGGACCTCCATGCTATATATATAGCCTCCATGGTTCTATGGGTTGTGGTCTGATTGTTCTTTATTTTATATCTAGAATCCACTTATGAGTAAGTACATACCATGACTGTCTTTCTGGGTTTGGATTACCTCACTCAGGATTTTTTCTAGTTCCATCCATTTGCCTGCAAATTTCATGCTTTCATTGTTTTTCTCTGCTGAGTAGTACTCCATTGTGTATATGTACCACATTTTTTTCATCCATTCTTCCGTTGATGGGCATCTAGGTTGTTTCCAGGTTCTGGCTATTACAAATAGTGTCCAGACCCCATCTTGACGCAGTAAACAGGACATCGCAGTTTGGTACAACACAGGGGTAGAAGTGGCCCCTAAGAACCATTTCCACAGCCCTAGGTTTCATTTCTTAATATTCTGAGGACTGGAGCACTCATAGACTGAGGACTGGAGCACTCACAGACTGAGGACTGGAGCACTCACAGACTGAGGACTGGAGCACTCACAGACTGAGGACTGGAGCACTCAGACTGAGGACTGGAGCGCTCACAGACTGAGGACTGGAGCGCTCACAGACTGAGGACTGGAGCGCTCACAGACTGAGGACTGGAGCACTCACAGACTGAGGACTGGAGCACTCACAGACTGAGGACTGGAGGGCTCACAGACTGAGGACTGGAGCACTCACAGACTGAGGACTGGAGGGCTAGTGAACTAAGACACACATTTCTTCTGCCTTCTCTTGGTTCCAGAGCTTCACTGAGGGAGCCTGAGCTTAGCAGCTGGTCCTCCATCTTCTGTTTTCCAATAACTCTCATTGGCTGGAGATGTAGCTCAGTGGTAAACACTTGCCGTATTATGTGTGACATTCTGGACCTGATCCTCAGCAACACCTCCCCAAACGTGTTTTTCTCAGAGCAAATGATCTTCATTTCCTTGTTTCAGATTTCCCCTCCCTCATTACTCAGAGCCACTCCTCGAGTAGATGGCTGTGGAACTTAATTGTGTTGCTTATTCCAAAAGTCCCTTAACCACCAGCCTCCACAGAGCTGAAGTCCCCTGGCAAGCAGCCTTAGAGGAGAGAGGCAGAAATAACACAGGCAGAGGGTGTCTGAAGACAGAGGTGGAGGATGGAGTGTGGCCACAGCGGGGACCACAGGAGCGGGAAGAGTGAAGGCAAGATTGTCCCTACAGCCTTCAGAGGGAGCCCTCTGCCCGGCTCTAGTTAACACTTCTGCCTCCAGAACCAGGAGAGGGTACAGTTCTGGTACTTCAAGTGACTGGGCTTTTTAATCTACTAGAGAAGCCCCATGCTAAGACCTGGAGGGGTGAGGGGAGAGCGAGCTGAAGAGAGGCCACACAGTGTGACTCTCCAAGTCAGTGTAGAGGACAGAGATGCTCCCAGATCTGCTGCTACCACCACACGCCAAGGAGCAGTCCAGCCTCTGGAAACAGAACGCAAGCTCTGTGGACAAAGGACTGTTTTGTTTCAGTTTGTCTGATGCCAGGCACTAGCCCTTGAACGTGGAGGTAACAAATGACTAATGCTTGAGCCAAGGGTTGGATAAGCAGAATAGAGACAGCACAGGCCTCCTAAGTGCCAAAACACCAGCTACTCTCCAGGATCCCATCGTTTCTGACTCCGTGGATGCCGGGGCTGCTGCTGCTGATCCAGGACCACACCGAAACCCTGATTGGAAGCCGGGTGCTTTCATGGAGGCCCATGATATGAAGCCTATGAACTCAACAACTCAAAGTTCATCTGCAGAGGAGACCAATCAAGGAGGAACCAGCAGCTCACCTCTGTCCCCAGGGCTAACAGCAGGTGTGTGCCTGCCTCCCCATCCGCCCTTTGTGGTCCTTCCACCTGCAACATCGGCTGTTCCTCAGTGAGTATCAACCACTCAAGGGTGGAAGAAGTTTCTTCCTCCTGTGCCCACAGAAGGAAGGGAAGGACAGGTGCAACTGCCTGTGAAGAAGGGCTTCCTCGGCTCCACCCACACAGCACCGCCTCCCAGCAGGGCGGCTGGGAGTTCTCAAGGGCAGATGATAAGGATGATGATCGGATAAACAAAGTGAAGCATAATGGTGCTATAGAAGATCCATCGCCCTTAAAGAAAAGGAGTTCTGACCCATGCAGGAATATGGCTGAGCCTTGAGAAGCCACTAAGAGTGAATCTGCACAGTCCACTCACACAAGGCACCTGCAGGGGTCTAACTCAGAAGGGAAGTTGAGACTGCCAGGGACTGGGGAGCAAATGCAGACAGATGTTTAATGGGACACAGCTTAGCTTGAAAGATGAAGTTCTGTAGATGGATGAAGTTGGCGAATGTACACAATGTCTTCTTAACAGTTAAGATGATCAGCCTACGTTATGCATCTCTCACTGCCGCTTTAGGACAGCTGTGGGGTGTGAGAGGGGTAACTCTCACCTGTACACAGCTATAGATGAGCTGGGGCTGGGTGGGGAGTCCCTCCTCAATAGATAAATGAATAAATAATCAGCAAACAATTGAAACTCACTTTCATTTCCACCGTAATGCTCCTCTGTAGGCTTCCAAAGCCCAAACCTCCTCAAGGCTGAGCAGAAAGATGGACATGCCAAGTGTCCCACTCTGTAATCCCAGAGCTGGGGTGGGGAGGGTGGGGGAACAGGACTCCAGGTCTCTTCTGCTGCGGAGCAAGTTTGAGGACACAGACATACACAAAGGTAGAGCGGTTCTCTGAGCTGTTTGCAAAGTGGGGTCCCAGGACCAGCACAAGCCCTTTAGACTGTCAAACAAGCAGGTTCTCGGCCCCAGTTTGGCTCTCTTGACTCAGCAAAATCTCAAGGTGGTGCCTGGCGACACACATTTTAACAAGCCTCCAGGTGACAACTCACAAAGGGAGTCCTTGGTTCCAGATCTCTCCAGCTGCCCCTGTCACTTGGGACATTTGCACCTATCCTGTCCCTTAGGGTTTTGGGAGCAGCGTCAGGGACAGGTATCCCGCAGCAGCCAGGGTTTATGCGATGTTAACCTCGGCTCCTTCAAGGGTGGAGCCCCGGCCGGCCCCGCCTCACACTCCTACAGCCCCACAGGTAGCCAGCTGGGCAGGGCCTGGAAACAAAGTCAGGGAGGCTCAACTCCTGCTCGCCAGTCACCAGCCCGGAGCCTTGGAGCCGCCACCATGGGTACGTGAGCATGGGCAGCTGGGGCGGGGTCTCCGGGAGCAGGGACACTTCTGTCGCGGGACGCCGCCGCCCGAGATTGCGGAGCAGGTGCCACCGGGCGGGCGATGACTCCTCGCTGGCAACAGGGAGCAGACTGGCTGGAAACCTAGGCACAGGGTTTTGAAGTCCCCTCCTAGGCGGTCAGACGCCAAGGCTCGGGGAATAGATGGCAGTACCCGCCCCCCGCCTGCCTCTTAGAGACTCGGGTTTTCATTCTCTCGGTGCCAAGTGGCTGTGGCCTTGGAGTTGGACTGAGTTCTGCGGGTGATGGCAGAAAGGGGCGGTGCTGGGGGCCTGGAGGAGCCCGGTGGGGGTGTCGTTGCTCTGCCCTTGCCTCTAGCTGAGAGAGTGACCCTGGAATTCTCAAGGGAATCGCTGGCCCCAGGGTAAGTCAGTCCTGGCCTTCTTCTGGTTCTACCGCGTTCCTCAGATTTAAAAGACGCACGAATCCAGTAGCCCATTCTTGAGCAGTCCGTAATAGGCCTGCCCTGCCTCAAAGTAAGCCGGCTCTGGAAGTGACTGAGAACCACAGACCTGAGGCCACCGGTTCCCTTAAGGCTGGGATAACAAGCTGACTCCCCCAAAGCCCGGCTCTGATGGCCAGCCCCTGCTTTGCAGGCTGCGCGGGCACAGGCTGCGGAGAGCCAGCGTAGCCTGCTCGCATCGTGTTCATTTTACCTCGCTACCCTCGCGCCTCACTTCCTACCGGACCACACCAGGAGTTTTGGAGATCGCAGCAAGGGAGTGGTCACACATTGGACGTTAGCTGTAGCAAACTGCTGTGGGGGAAAGAGTTCTCGGGTCCTTTTAGATGGAGGGCATCAGACTACGGACCGCATCCAGCTTCTAAGAGGAGCTCCGGATCCCACTCCCACGGCCGCGCTTGTAACATTTCGTGGGGCTGCTTGACCTGCCCGTGTCCGACTCTGCTATCAGGGGCCTGGCTTGTCACGGGATTCGCATTGTGTGACATGTGGTTTGCGCTTCTAACAGAAGGCTCTGGTGAGGACAGTTCTCAGAAACCTGGAAGAAAAGAGTATAGAACTGACTTTAAAAGCATAGGGCCCCAAAGGAATGGGTGTTTCCTTATTTGTAAACTTCCTCAACTGGAGTTTTGCCGCAGGGGTTGCCTGGCATGAGAAGAGCAACCAGTGGTCTACATTCAAACCAGGGTTTGGTTTGTAGACATCTCAGCTTCCCAATGTCAAGAGCAAGGAAATGGAAAAGATAATTAAAAAGTGTTGGGGGGGGGGGGGTGTTGCAGTGACTTGCTCTCTTGAAAACAGTTGTCCGCAGTTAGATTGTGTCAAAGTTGTTTCAGGTGCTGTGTGATGGACCATGACCCTAGAAATACTTGGTGAGTGAACGAAAGAGCAGAAACTGGTGGAGGAAGCGGTGCTCCAGCTGCCCACTGCTTCACTGTGGTGTCCACACCTGGGACCCTCCCTCCCCCTGGAAATCCAATGACTGGGGAGGAGGGACCTGTGAGTCTGTAGCACTCACAGGCAAGGCTGCCTGGGATGTGGGCATTCATGGCTGAGCCTGACCGTGTCTGATGGAAATCTTAAACCTCAGACTTGTTTTTAAGCGGAGATCAGCAGTCTTTTCTGAGCGGGACCAGTGGTAGTGACGCCTGGGCTCTGTCCTTGGAGGGCAGAAACAGCCGCAGACACTGTAAACACGTGGGTGGAGCTATCCCAATAAAACCAGGTACAAGCATTGACGGTCAGGTTTTGTATGGTTTTCTTTTCACTTTTAGTTGTCTTTTTAAAAAAATACTCCTTTTAAATTTTTATTGAATTTTTTTATTTACTGTGTACATGTGCATACACACATCTCATCCACTCTTGTGTTTTTTGAGACAAGAGTCTCATTCTATAGCTCAGACTGGCCTGGACCTCAACTATGCAGCCCAGACTAGCCTCAAACTCATAACAATCCTCCTGCTTCAACCTCCCAAGTGCTGGGATTACAAGTGTGAGCCAACAGACCTTACATTTGTATAATTTCCCATGTGCTCACAAAACAGCCTTCATTTTTCTCCATCGTTTAAAATGGCGCATCAGTCTTAGCTCCTGAGCTAGTGTAGTACTGAGCCCATGTCTGCTGACAGCTGACTGAAGGAGGGCATGCTGGAAGAGAGGCGCTGTCCACACCGCTGGTCTCTCCGGGCTGACTGAACACCAGAAACACTCACAGACTGGGGAGAAGCCTCAGGAGAGAGCAGCCAGGTCACCGTTGGGAGGCCGAGGAGACATGCTTTCAGGATTTCTAAGACTTGGTGTCTTTCCTGTCATCACTCTTATCTAAAACTCTACAAAAGGTCGTGCTGGATGTGATGCTGCTGTGGAACTCATTTGACAGGCCAGTTCACTCACGTACTTAAGTCTGGCTCTGACAATGAGGTACAATGGTCAGGCTCTGAGAAGTCTGCTTCCTCAGTGCAGCGTGCTCTACCACATGCCTTCCTCAGATCTCAGCCTTGTTTGTACAGCTTAGGAGTCTTCCCAAGCCAGCCTCTTGCTTGGGTGTGAGGGGATGAACCAGCCTTGCCTAACCTCCCACCTGGCCATTTAAAAGTCCTTCCTCATTCTCTCCAGTGTGCAGGGCTGAAGTGCAGGGAAGCTGGCATGCTGCTCCAAGCTAGGAGTGATCAGCTCGCAGCTGAGGCTTCTTCTCAGGTGGATGGAGACCTGACTAGCAGCTAAGCTGCGGTCTTGCTAACATTTCTAATTTTATTTTTACCTTTTTTTTTTTCTTTTTTGAGATGAGGTCTCAATTCAAATGCTTTGTATCTGAAAATGATCTTGACCTTCTAATCCTCCTGCCTCCACTTCCCAAGTGTTGGGATTACATTTTATGTGGTGGCAAGATCAAATCTTGCCCGTGCTGCGCAGACACTCTACCTGCCATGTTCCATCCCTGGGAGGCTTTCTAACTTTAGCACACAGGAACTCACCTGGATGAGCACCATCTCTAGGACCCTGGCTCCACGGAACTGGGATGGGAGCTAAGGATGGGCCGGTACACAGGCTCTGAGGATGCCCTGTTGCTGGTCCTGGGACCCCACTCTGAGAATGATGGTTTACAATGACTGGCCGCGCTCTCTTCTCCTTGACCCTTACCCGTGTTTAAATGTTGCTATTGTGTTCCAGACATTAGATTGTGGTAATAATTAGTGTGGCCTGTGCCCCGGGTACATGTGAGTACATGTCCACTGTGATGGGTAGATTTGTGGCAGTTTGGAAAATGACTGTGGAGGCAGGGGAATCAAGATGCGGTGATGGTCCACTGTGGCTGGCAGCGTAAGCCTAAGTCCCTGATTTATGCAGATGTTTACTTCCCATGGAAGGCCATAGACCAGTCCCTCCTGGAAGCAAATCATATCCTTGGGGCAGGAACCAATAGAAACATTTCTGTCCTCTGGATTGCTGCTGAGATAAAGGAGAGCACAGGAAGCAGCTGATGATGGAGTTATAAGATGGAGGAGTGGCCATCTTCCTGCTAAATCTTGGCTTTGCCCTTCACACTTCCAGGAGCCGCCTGGGTCGGGGGAAAATATCACCATCTCATTTTCTCAGGTTTTCTGATTTTTAACTTTCCTTCTGCCCTTGAAATTACTGAGGCATCTCATGAAGAACAGAGAACAGATCTAGGGCTTATGCATTTAGCCACTCCAGCTCCAGGAAACTTCACTAGCCGAAGGGCACATTCCCATTCTGTTCTCCAAGGAGAACCGCTTGGGACAGAGTGGCCACATACCATGGAATCATGCTTAGCGACTGGGACTTCTCAACTCTGTTGTGTTCCCACTCGGGGTCCAGAGCTCCATGACACAGTGGCAAGTGGATTCTATCCCTGGCCGGAGGGAAAGTGGGTAGGTTTCTCAGGTGAGCCGATAAAGAAACAAAAACAAGGGTGAGTCCTAAGGGACATCTGCAGTCCCGCCCTGGTGACAGAAAGGAGTAAGGGCAATGTTATCAGGAGCCAGTGATGAGTGACTCAGAGAACCCTGTAATGCTGACACTGTTGCAACACAAGGAACCGGAGAGTCTGTTTTGTAACCTTGTCCCTTGGTTTACAAGCACAGCTGCTCCCGGCTGGCAGGACAGAAGTGAAGCATGTCTCAGCACTTGGAACTGGAAAGATGCCTCAGCAGTGAGGAGCACTTTCTGCTCTTCCAGAGGACCCAAGTTTGGTTCCCAGCACCCACATAAAATACCACCTGAATTCCAGCTCCAGGGGCGCTATCACCATCTTCTGGAATCTGTGGCCACTGCACTCACATGGCATATGTATGCACTCTCTCTCTCTCTCTCTCTCTCTCTCTCTCTCTCTCTCTCTCTCTCTCTCTCTCTCTCTCTCTCTCTCACACACACACACACACACACACACACACACATCTTTTTTAAAACAGAAGAAAAAGTACACTGTCTGGGGGAGGAGGAACAGGATCTTCCCCAGACTTCAGAGGCGGGAGGTTTTCCAGGTGTTTCCACTGAAGCCTGCCTGCAGCTCCCCCACCAGCTTGCAGGAGATTTCCACCTACTGGATAGTATGTGGGTGGAGGTGCTAATGAGCATGCGCCTCCCTAGGAGGTTTTGGTTCAAGAATCAGACTCAAGACTGGAAAGGATACAAAGGTAGGAAAGCCCATCCCACGGGTCTCAAACCAAACCATTTAAAATGCCCGCAGTCTGCCCACAGCGACAAGCTTTTGTAACAAGCTCTGTTGGAACTCATCAGCGGTTCACTTGTAAATTTGAGACATTTTTGAGGAAAAGAATGCCCTCTGTTCAAGCCAAACACATGAACTCACATGGTGCGATCCTTTCCTGTGGCTCCCATAACTAAAGCGGCACAGTGTTCTAAAACGGGAGTGTGTTTTCTCATAGATATGGGAGCTGGGAGTTCAAAGTCAAGGTGTTAGGAAGTGATGCTCTGTCTGAAAGCTGGGGGGAGGGGGGGCAGCTCTGATCCAGGCCTTTCTCTTGGCTTCTGGCGACCCTGAAGCCACTGGCTCGGGGACACTGCTTCAGTCTATTTCCACTGCCACATGGCCATCTTCCTTCTGTGGGTCTTTCTCCATCTCTTCCCTTGTAAGGACATCACCACACTGGATTAACAGCCCACCCTCTCCCACTCAACCTCACCTAGATGAATTATCTTTGTAGCAAGCTTATTTGCAAAAAGGTCATATTGTGAGATTCTGGGAAGCACTGTGTAACCCACACATAATACCAAGAAAATGTGTTATATTGCATACATACCGTATTAAGTTGTATTATATATAGCACATAAAGATGACTGTATTGGGGTCAGCAGCAGCAGCCCAGGTGTCACCTTGGGTAGCCAGTGACTCCCCAGCAACATAGATGGACTTTCATGTCACAGTCACAGTCAATCCTAAACAACCAATTTAGTAATGGAAAGGGTATGAGAAAAATTACCCCCATGATATAGGTAACATCAGGCAAAATCTATGCGGGGTGTGGTGATGCACATCTTTAATCCCAACACTCAGGAAGTAAAGGTGTTCAGATCTCTGTGAGTTCAAGGCCAGCCTACTCTACATAGTGAGTTCTAAGACATCCAGGGCTACAGAGTGAGAACCTGTCTCAAAACTCAGGCAGAAATGTATCAGGTGAAATCACAATCACTTAAACTGTTAAAGTAAGCACAGGCAACTTACCTCATTATTCTAAAACTTGGGACATTGCTCTGAAAGTCTGTGTTAGGGGGAGGATGGGGCGGGAGTCAAGTCTCCAGGCAGTCTGTGCATAATGTTCAGTCATTGATATACTTTTTATTTTTAAAGTAGCCATTTCTTCTGCTTGTTCATCCCCAGATCGTAAGACTGGGGGGAAAGTTACTTAACACTTACATGGAGCATTATTAAATAATAGGTAACAAAATTTAAAATGCACACACTTTACCAACTTCTAGAAGTTTCTTATCTTTTCACATTAGCAATGAGGTGTGTGCAATCTAAATGTCAACAAGGAAAGCATTTTCTTTCTGTCTCGAGCCTTTCAGATTAATTTTGCCATAGTGAAGCAGGTTTTAATTTTCTAGTCCTGATTCATCACCTTAAGAAAAGAAAGTGTTGTGTAGGAAAGTTGTAGTCTCAGTTGTCTTTGAAACAAACTCCTCAAAAGACCAAAGGCTAATTCCTTTTAATTTAACAATCTATAGATGTTGTTTTCCCCTGTGAAAATATATTTTGTGTATCGATACAGCATGCCCACACACATTCCTGCTGCCAGCAGGCAGGTTTCTGTCCCCACTGGGGATCTCCAAGCTGAGCTGGAGGGGGTGTGTCGCCCCTGCAGCCACCTTCCTCTTGCTTCTGTCTCCCTCCAGAGGTCTCTCCTCTTTAATCAAGGAATACAGCCATCTCTTCTGTGTCGGCCAAATGCTTAGTCTAAGCCTTAGGCTGAGTCCTGACCCAAGGGTGTCCTGCATGCAGTAAAATATCCAAGTGTAGATAAAGAAACCAGCTTGGGGAGCAAGGGTTATGTCAGTTACTTTCTATTGCTGTTACAAAACACCATGACCAAGGCAACTTATAAAAGACAGCATTTACTGGGACTCACAGTTCCAGAGGGTTAGAGTCCATGACCATTGAGGAGGGGACATTGGTCACAGGCAGGTAGGCATGGGTCTGGAGTGGTAGATGAGAGAGTTTATGTCCTGATCCATAAGTGTGAGGGATGAGGGGAGGGAGGGAGGTTGGGAGGGAAGGAGAAAGGGGGGAACCTAATTGGGATGGTTTGAGTTTTTAAAACCTCAAAGCTGGCAGCGGTGGCGCATGCCTTTAATCCCAGCACTTGGGAGGCAGAGCCAGGTGGATCTCTGTGAGTTGGAGGCCAGCCTGGGCTACAGAGAGAGCTCCAGGACAGGAACCACAACTATAGTGAGAAACCCTGTCTCAAAAAACAAAACAAAAAACCTCAAAGCCCACCCCTAGTGACGCATCCTCCAACAAGGCCACACCTCCTAATCCTTCCCAAACAGTTCCACTAACAGGGGACCAAGCATTGAACTATATGAGCCTATGGGGGCCATCCTTATTCAAACCACCGTAGTTTACCATTGTGATGCCTAGGGAAACAGTCTTACTGAGCACCTGGTCCCTGTCTGTATCTGGGCAGAATTTAGGACTACTTCCTGGGTCTTTTGTTTCATTACATAGCAACTCTGGCCTGCTGGCCTTTTCGTGCCATGAAGCAATCTGGGACTGAATGATCTCTGATCTTGTCCAAGGACAGCTGGATCCTGTGGCCCACAATACCCTGTCTGCTGAGTCACAACAGAAGATGTGCTCAGAGAATCATGTCTGGTTATAAGACAAGATTGTGTGCATGTAGGCACACACATTTGTAGAGGCCAGAAGTTGATGTCAAGGACTTTTTTGCTTTTAGTTTTTAGGTTGGTTTGTTTGAGACAAGGTATTCCTGTGTAGCCTTGCCTATCCTGGAACTCACTCTGTAGACCAGGCTGGCCTCAAACTCACAGAGTGCTGGGATTAAAGGCATATGCTACCATGCCTAACAATGTCAACTGTCTTCCTTAATCTCTCTCCACCTTATTTTTTCAGACTCTCTGTTTCTTACCTGTTTATCAGGCTGGCTGGCCAGTGGGCTTTGGAGGTCCTCCTGTCTCTGCCTCTGTAGTGCTGGGATTTACGTGCTGTTTGCCATGCCTGGCTTTTTCTGTGAATCTTGAGAATCTGAACTTAGGTCCTTATAAATATAAGAAACTACTGACTAAGCCATCTTCCTGGTCCTTTAGAAACCTTTTTAAAGGATGAGGGATGTTGCAACATAAAGTAACAAGTGGTACATAGCAAGCAGCCTTTGACCGTTATGGGCTGGGATAGGTATCCCCAAAGTTCATATGTAGAAAAGTCAGGCCCCTAGTACCCAGAATGTGAACTCTCTATAGACCAGGACAGTTGCAAATGTGACCAGTGAAGAAGAGACCATGGAGTGGGGTACAAGTTCAGAATAACTAATACCTTCATTAGAGGGGCAAATATTGGCATAGACACATACACGAGAAGGAGGCTGTGTGGGCATGAAGACAATGCTTCTATAAACCCCCCAGAGAGGTCCAGAACATTCTCACTCTCCAGCACAGAATACAAAAACTCTGACAACACTTTGATCTCAGACCTCTAGCTTCCGGGACTGTGAAGCAATGATCTGGGCTGGTTTTGAACCACCAGCATCATGTGATACCTTGGATTATAATCCTACAAAATGCTTATGCTGTCCGGGAGCTGTGCCCCGAACCTAAGCAGTGGATGCCAGTTGAGAGCACACATGAGACAGAGCATGGCCTGACTGACGGATGAGAACAACACCAGTAGGTCGTCCAGAAAGAGTGCCCTGGCATCTGGCCTGCAGCACAGACGTGTCAGGAGCTGCTGCTGGCACTGAGCTGTGTGGTGCCCACTGCTGAGGAACTGAGGCTAGGCAGCCGTTAGGTGGCTCTCTGTTCCATGCCCATCACACGTGTTGAGACTCAGGAGGTGCATGGGGTCTGGACTCATCACAGGCCTCCCCTCCCCCTGTGTCCCAAGAGGACTATAAGCCTTCTGCCATGACTCAGATCAACCATGGACAATCTGGTCTTTGGTAAGGTCCCTAGCACTGAGCTGATCCTTTTAGCATTTAGGTAGCTTTCTTTGTTCTTGGAATGTTTGTTTTTATTTAAGATAGGATCTCTCTACATAACACTGGCTGTCCTAGAATTCACTATGTAGCCCAGGCTGGCCTTGAACTCAGATATCTGCCTGCCTCTGCCTCCCCATCACCATCCCTGGCTTCTCTTGCTTTGGCAGTGAATGGTATGGAAAGGACAATCCCCGATGCCATCATCATGCCATTGCTTCTTTGTATGGTGGTTAAAGGCACCCATTGAATAACTCAAGATAAAGTTCATATTTCAAGATCTGTAAGGATATCAGCAAAGTCCCCTTTTCCGTGGAAGAAAAGATGCCCAGAGGGTAGGGTGCTGATATTTTTAGAAGTGTTAGGAAATAGTTTTTCTCCATCTGAAAGTAGGGGTTCCTTTCTCAGACCTCAGCAAATGCTTTGTTCTTCCAAGATCCCAAATCCAACTTCTGGAAGTGCACTCTGTGGCCCGAGGGTCGCTGAGTGATCTCAGCTGAGTGCCATACGATGTTCTGACCATGGATGGCATATGCCCAGAAGGTTACAATATGCTGTAGACCTGTGATAGGTTGTACCATCCAGGTTTTTGTAAATACACTCCATAATGTTTGAGCAATGATGAAAATATCATCATGATCTTTGCTATCAATGATGAAATACATTTCTCAGAACACATCCCATTAAGCATCTCTCACTGTATTGATTTCTAGGTAACAGAACACTGCTTAGAGACTCTAACCTACATTGTTTAAAATGTGCTCTGCATAAATCACAGGAAATGTTCTTGTTAACAGAGAAATGTTTTTAAGTGGTGGTCTCACACAGTCTCATTTTTCCCTGCTTTCTCTGTCCCTCCACTGCATTCCAAAGTTAGTAACAAGAGAAATGCGGAATATATCCTGACAGTTATTAAATTTTGTCTAAATTTTTTAGACAATAGAAAGTAAAAATCTATTAGGCATAATAACAACAAAAGCCAATGTTTAGTCAGTGATTAGACATATTGGCACCACTGAGCTTTCTAGATAAGGGTACCTGGAGTCTAGATGTGGCCCTGATCATACTTACATCTCTAAGTGATCTAGGAGCTGTTCTGGAAACATGGAGTCACTCCAACATGCTGACTGAGTGTAGTGACCAGGATAACCACCACACCGATGGACTGAAGTAACCAAGTCATGTTGAAGTTGAAATCAGATTGAGAGAAAATTATTTCGTACCACTTCTAAAAATACCTGCGTCTGAGTTCAGATCAAGTCTGAACTTTTGGTCCCTAGTTCTGCACTTGACCTTTCTATGATAGCTGTCCTGTTCACAAAGGTACATTCGGATAAGAAACATTGACTTTGGTGTGTGGCCAGCAGATAGCTCTGATTTCTATTAAAAGCTCTGAGCGACCTCTGCCCGGGAATAATAAAGGCAGTTCTCAGGAATGCACACCTTTCAAAACACAAAATGCTTCCCGTAGGATGGCTGGGCCCTGCCTCTCAGGCTTCTGTTTGAGTGAGGCTGGACATTTCCTTTTCCATGATGAAATTCTAGGTGTGATGATTGGTCAGCTAAGGTCTCAGCCCGCTGAACATTTCCCATAACCGTATATACATTGCATATAAATCAGTGCTAGGTGATGTTTAACAGAAATAGAGTTACGCTGTGGAGATACAGGGTCCTCCCTTGTGAGCCAGAGCACTAGGGGCACGAGAAAGGCACCAATATGGTAAAACTCACCCTGGCTCTGTGGACTCTGGGCCTTTTTCCATCTCACTCCTTGCTCTGTCCTTAGAGCACCATGGGGAGGTCGTATTCTGTGAGGTTTAAGTAGATGAAGCATTGGGGGCACTGCTGTACCTTCAAGAGCACAAGCCACCCTGCAATAAATCAGGGCACTGAAGAACACCCACAGCCTGGTTTACCTCCTCCGCCCTGTTCCCTGGGCACTAACTCTTCCTTGTGTGGGAATGAACGGTGGCTGAAGGGAGTGTCTGTAGCTGGTGCACTGTATTACCATGTTCTATCAAGAAGAGGGTGGCATAGGAGGTTATGTACCCCAAAGACTAGGCAAGCGTGGATGATGAGAAACTATGGAGCTGGTCCCCCGGGAATGCTCAACCATCAAGTGTGAGGGGGAAAAGACACCAAAGAGAGAGTGACGGAGGGTGGAGAGGGCAGACCTCTGAGAAGTAGTGGCTGTCGCCCAAGCCTACAGCTGAACTGGAGTGATCCCATAGGGGTGGCTTCAGGAAATCACCCCTCCCTCTCATCGACCCAGGGCTCCTCATAGGCCAAGCACAGCGGAAGTTGTCAGGTCCTAGGGATGAACAGAAGGAGAATGCTCAGCCAGGGAATGTGGAGTGGGGGTGGGGAATGGGGAGTGGGGATGTGGGGTAGTTACTTTTCTCACTGCTGTGACAAAATACACGAAAAAGGAAATCTGAGGAAGGGAGGGTTTATTCGGGCTATCTGAGTGTACAGACCATCACAGCCAGGAAAGTCCATCACTGCGGCAAAAGCATAGTCACGTGACCTCCACAGACAGAAAGTAGAGAGAGATGACATCTGGTGCTCAGCTCAGCTTCCCCTGGTTCAATGCAGGACCAGCCCAAGGGTGCGGTTCACACTCAGGACAGGTCTTCCCTCCTCCTCAGTTCAACCTCTCTGGAAATACCCTCTTAGCACGCCCAGGGATCTGTTGCCACAGTGACGTAGATCTAACCAAGATGGAAGTTAAGATTAACCACCACATAGATCGAGTTTCAGGTCAGGATCTGAACTCTGCTTGAAGATTGAGACAATCGACTCTTTGGAGACCTTTTTTAGTGAACACTGAATTGTCATTCAGGACAGTACCATTCAAGACTGAAGAGTCTAGGATGGTTGTTGTTGGTTTTTGCTCTTTGGGGGGGGGCCTGCCACCTAGCTCCCAAATAAATACACATGGAGGCTTATTCTTAATTATAAATGCCCAGCCTTAGCTTGGCTTGTTTCTTGCCAACTTTCCTTAACTTTAAATTATCCCATCTACCTTTTGCCTCTGGGCTTTTTCCTTTTCTTACTTCTGTATATCTTACTTTCATACTTATTCCATGACTGGCTGGGTGGCTGGCCCTAGCATCCTCATCTCCTTGTTCTCTTGCTCCTTCTCCTCCTTCTTCTCCCTCCTCCCAGACTTCTCTATTTCTTCTCTCTGCCTGCCAGCCCTGCCTGCTTTGCTATGGGCTGTTCAGCTCTTTATTAGACCATCAGGTGTTTTAGACAGGCAAAGTAGCACAGCTTCACAGAGTTAAACAAATGCAACATAAAAGAATGCAACACTTCTTTACATCATTAAACAAATGTCCCACAGCATAAACAAATATAACACACCTTAAAATAATATTCCACAATAGATGGTAGTGTCTCCAATTTACTAATGCAGTAAGCTGGGAGAGAAACCTTCACATAAACTTTTTTTTTACACTGTCTGTGTGCATGTTTGTATCAGTCAGAGGAAACTTTGAACGAGTCTGTTCTCCTAACGTGTAGATTCTGTGACTTGAACCCAAGTCTTCAGCCTTGGTGTCAGTGCCCTTTCTGTCTGAGCCATCCATCTTGCTGGCCCCTCATGGGCTCTTATAGTAGCCTTACGAAGCAGGTGGCATTCTTTATCTTCATTTCAACTGTCCAGTTATCCAGGCTTGCCTGGGACCCCAGATGCCAGCTGGCAGAACTGAGGTTCAATCTCAAGTCTGACCCCTTGGCTCTCTTTCTGCACACGGCACTTTGAAGTAGCCCTTCCATCAAAGATCTCTTAACTGGGAAAAACCCAGTTTGGTTATGGTGTGGAAGCTCTCGCTCCAGCTTCTACAGCAAGAAGAATTGAAAACTGGAGTCCGAGGAGATCAGGGTGGTGTGATTTCCTTCCTCAGATCAAGGACTAAAATATCATCAAACAGACTCTGAAGTGGGAAAAACACAAGACCAGCTGGTGTGGTGCCTGGGGTCACAGCTAAGCTGGGCAAGTGGAAAGGGCCCTCAGTTCAGCTGACAGGAACAGGAAGGGAAGTGCCTGTCAGGGAGGTGAGTGGGGGCTGGTTTGCCGGGAGCCATATGATCTAGGTCAAGAAAAGAGTTCCTCCCACAGAACTCGGGTTTTGCTTATTGTTGGGGTGGATCTGGGAGTTACACAGACTGACAGTACATGGTGGGAATCCTGGGAGGAAGAGTTGTGAATGGAGAGACTGAGGCAGGAGCAGCCGTGGACCAGTACCTGCCCAGCTTCTGCCTTTGGTTTCTGCTCGGGATAGCTAGCTGGTCTTCCTGGTTCTCAGGGCCAGAGAAATGATAATCTTTACATATGGATATCTGTCAGGCAACAGGACCACAGCTTACACGTGCTTCTCAAAGTGTGAGGTCTCCAGACTGCATCCACATGACCATGGAGCTTGTTTGAGAGCCAGATTCTCCCGACATCTTAATACAAGGCACAGTGACCAATGTGGGTTCTAGCCGAGCTCTCTCCTGAGTTCGCTCTGCTGCAGGACAGGGCGCAGGGGCCACAACTGGCGCTCAAGGATTACTCATAATCCTCCAGTGCAGCAGTTTTCAAAGCATGCGGCCACTGGCGACTGGTTAGAAAATGCAGTCACGTGTGTCTGCCAGACCTACTGAGTCAGCAGCTCTAAGCAGCACAGCAGTCCTGTTCTCACAAAGCCCCGGAGAGTCTCAGGAACAGCTGGGTCTGTAACTCACCACTGCTGAGCCGTTGACTCCTAACAGAGGCAGGAATGCCTCAGGAGCCCTAGCCGCAGAGAACTCTAAGATGAGACCAATGAGGGCTGGGAAACAGGAAGAGGGTGGGTTTCCCCCCTAAAAAGGGACACAGTGGTGACAGATAGTGATAAGTATGGAGCAATGTGTAGGTACAGGGAGCAGAGAAGATTTAGTGAAGACCAGAGACAAGGGTGTAGAACACCCCAAAATTCAGAGGAGGGAGGCAGAGGAGCAGAGGTCTCTGCCTCTGAGGCCATGGGGCTGAAGATGCTCCTCAGATCTTAGGTTTGGGTTCTCATGCTTCGTTGTTTTTGCCGACTTCTAACAATAGCCTGGCTCACTGTCTGTACTGTAAAAGAGATAGGGATGTTAAGATGGGTAGCATGCTTCTTCCATTGAGAGACTCCATCTAGAGGGGAGGCAAGAATACGTATGAATGACCCATCATTACAGCACACCGTGTGTGAGCACCAATGCTGAAACTCGAGTGGAGAGGTGTACGTGAAAGGAGGTAGGCACCCAGCAACAGGCTGCCGTCTCCCATGGCATGAAGTGAGAGCACACAACATATGCCGTGAACGAACAGCGGATATCACGGGGTCTCTGCATGGAGAAGGGCTGGAGGGAGGCAGGGTTAGGAGCGGGAAGGAGTGGCTGAATCCTCACTCTGGATTAGGCACCCCAAAGCACGTACACCTCGGCGGTTTAACCCCAGAGGACCCTGATGCCCCGTGAGGTAGTGAAGA
Organism: Peromyscus maniculatus bairdii; assembly: GCF_049852395.1. Lineage (NCBI taxonomy): Eukaryota > Metazoa > Chordata > Mammalia > Rodentia > Cricetidae > Peromyscus > Peromyscus maniculatus. Next base: position 118,967,338 of record NC_134860.1, on the reverse strand, counting down.
ACACTGGAATGTCCGGATTTTATAAGAGGCAGCCCTTGAGGTGTTTGAGGAGGGAATGGTTTGGGCATGACTTTCTGAGTGCTGCTTCTCACTCCTGAATGCTCACAAGCATTGCCTGAGATCAGTCCTCACTGCAGATGAAATGTGCAAGTCGAGGCTTGGGATCCCAAAGAACGCCAAAGCTAATTGTTATGAGAAGCCAGGGGAGCTGAGTCGGATGTGAATTTAACATCGGTGTTTTGTTTTTCTTTTAGGGACACCCAAGTCACGGGTGAGTATCCTTTGTCCTTCTCCTGTGTCTCTGTCGTGGAAGTTATACAGTGTTTTGTTCCTCAGTGGCCACAAATGCGCTTTATTCACTCGACACATGCTTTGCTCAGGCCATAGGGGATGGTGGGATGGTCCTGAGTTCTGCGTAAGAGGCCCTCGTCTTAGGAAATGTTTACTTCCTGCTCGTGCTAGTTAATTTACTTCATTGCAGTCTCTGTGTGGGGATGACTAACATAGGCTATAAAAATCACAAAAGTCAAGGTTCTGGGTCAGAATAGAACTGGGACTTGATGAAGTGTGGTGGATCTCTGTCCAGCCTCCAGTGCTGGTGTGCGAGCACATCTGGATGTTGTTTTCCTTTCTGTCAGAGCTGCTTTGGTTACCCCTTGAGCATCTTCTTCATCGTGGTCAATGAATTCTGTGAAAGATTCTCCTACTATGGCATGCGAGGTAAGTTTCGGGCTCACCTCGCCCTTCTGTAAGAGCGCGTGTTCCCTGAGCCAGCCCTAACTCGGTTTCTCTCTTCCACCTGCCCCCGCGGAAAGCACTCCTGGTCTTGTACTTCCGAAACTTCATCGGCTGGGACGACGATCTGTCCACGGCCATCTACCACACATTCGCTGCCCTGTGCTACCTGACTCCAATTCTCGGAGCTCTGATCGCAGACTCCTGGCTGGGGAAGTTCAAGTGAGTGATCGGGACTTTCTCATCACCCAACTTGTGAGCTTTGTGATTTGGGATGATAGGCTGGGTGGGAGGAAGACTCAAGGAAAGAAACTTGTAGGACATCTGCGGCCTTGTTTCTGCTTAATATCATATTCTTAACACAGCACTGGGAATCAAGAAGGTTGTAGATTTGTCATTGTTTACTTTTGTGCCCAGCCACAACCAAACTGTATCATTTTGAAATAGTGGCAAAGACCCTGCTATCACTGGTGAGACTTGGCGTTCAGAGCTGGGAAAACAAAGACTGCCCAATGCTCAGGCCTTGCTGCTGCAGGCTCATGTGGCTTGGAGGAGAGGAAACTGCTGTGAGCACTCACCTAGCCAGAGGACGTCTCGTGGGGCACTACCAGGAAAAGCTTCCTGGGACTTTAGAGAGAAGGAAGATGTTCTCCATAGGCAGAAGCAAGAACAGGCATTCTCTTTAAAGAAGTGTGTCAAGTTGGTCTTGTCTTCTTACCAGGCACAAGACTAGAAACTCCTTTTGTAATTGTTTGAAAATCCCACAGATGTATGTAGTGTTTTTTGATCAAGTTCACCTTGAATTCTTTCCATCCAATTCCTCTCTTAGCCCACCACTTATTCCTTCCCGACGCCATGTTTGGTTGTTTTAACACCTGAGTCCACTCAGTGCTGCCAGGATTAGTGAGTCGTATTGTCCAAAGCTATAAATACTAATTTCTGTGGTAGCAGAGGTCGAAGTGGAGGGAAATTGGAGGTGGGGCTTCCCCTTCTGGGCTCTAGCCAAAATTTCACTCTATGCCCTATGCTCTTCCCTCCTGAGAATCCATATTTTTACCCAGTTTTGAAAAAATGGGTGGATCCATGACAGGACCCTTTGAAGTTTTGCAGGAAGGAAAATGAAAAAGGACAGCTACTGTGCAATTAACTGGGACTTTCTTACCCTTTCTAAACACAGGACAATTATTTCATTATCCATCGTCTACACTATTGGACAGGCGGTCATCTCAGTGAGCTCAATTAATGACCTCACGGACCACAACCATGATGGCACTCCTGACATCCTTCCAGTGCATGTGTGAGTCCTTGGCCACTGCTGCCCCGCCCCCTCTGCTGCCCCGCCCCCTCTGCTGTCCTGCCCCCTCTGCTGTCCCGCCCCTGGTGCCCCACCCTGATGCCCCGCCCCCTCTGCTGCCCCGCCCCCTCTGCTGCCCCGCCCCTTCACTGCTTGCTTATCTGATGCTCTGATGATTTACCTTGTTCCTTGAATGTCTCCAAGAAAGCAGAGAGGTTTTGCCTCCCTAGTCAGTAATGCACAAAAGGCAGTTCAATGGACTAAGAGTTGAGTCCTCAGGATGCCACCACCCTAATGTTTGCTCGCTTTGACGTGAGTTGAGACATCCCATTTGGTGTATGGTCATGCTCGTCTTGTCTTTCTTAGAGGGACATAGCTCCCATAGAACTTGGCCCTCAACACCACCAGCTTTCCTCACTATCCAAGACCTTTAGTTTCTCCCTGTAACCACACAGGTTATTTTTGAGTAGTTTGATAACAGACATTGTCCTAGTCATCTGCTCTGAACTCTTGACAGCAAGGTTTATTCTTGTTGGAGTTAGCCTCCTTCCCTGCAGTCTGGCTCGGTAGACTAACAAAGGTTACTTGCTTGCTTTCTGTTTTTTAACACAGCATCAGCATCCCATGTGCTGGATCATATGTGTGCATCACTGCTGTGGGATGTTAATGTATGTCCTGTGGGAGCCCTTCTTGGGTTCCTTGTGGCGTTACCCAGCAGGTTTGCATAGAGGATGATTGCAGGTGTCTGAGTGCAGGTGTCTGAGATGGTCTGCACTTGGCTGTACTGGGGGATGGTCTGTATGTCAAGTTGCTCTGATTGGTCAATAAATAAAACCTGATTGGTCATGGCTAGGCAGGAAGGATAGGCGGGACTAACAGAGAGGAGAAATAAAAAAAACAGGAAGGCAGAAGGAGACGCTGCCAGCCACTGCCAGGACAAGTAGCATGTGAAGATGCTGGTAAGCCACGAGCCGCGTGGCAAGGTATAGATTTGTAGAAATGCGTTACTTTAAGATATAGGAACAGTTAACAGGAGGCCTGCCACAGCCATACACTTTGTAAGCAATATAAGTCTCTGTGTTTGCTTGGTTGGGTCTGAGCGGCTGTGGGACTGGCGGGTGACAGAGATTTGTCCTGACTGTGGGCAAGGCAGGAAAACTCTAGCTACACATCACTGTTCTCTTAGGACTTCTATTGCTGATGAAACACCAGGATCAAAGCAACTTGGGGAGGAAAGGGTTTATTCAGCTTACATTTCCACATCTCTGTTCATCACAGAAGGAAGTCAGGGCAGGAACTCTAACAAGGCAGGAACCTGGAGGCAGGAGCTGATGCAGAAGCCATGGAGGGGTCCTACTTACAGCTTGCTCCCATGGCTCACTCAGCCTGCTTTCATAAGTATTTCAGGACTACCTGCCCAGGGATGGCACCACCCACAGTGGGCTGGGCCCTCCCCCATCAATCACTAATTGAGGAAATGTCCTTCAGGCTTGCCTACACCCGATCTTACAGAGGCATTGCCTCAATTGAGACTCCCTCCTCCCTGATGACTCCAGCTTGTGTCAAGTTGACATAAAACTATGTGACACAGCTGACCGCTTGTGAACTTGACACAGAAACACATCACTGTTAAGCCACAACCTCCCCTTCCATATTCATCCCCAAGATCACACATTCATATGAACATTACAATATAAAATATTCCAAAATTTCAAAGTCCCTCAGTCTTTAAAAATGTAAACTCTTAAAAGTTCAGTCTCTGGCCAGGTGTGGTGGTGCACACCTCTAATCTCAGCACTCGGCAGCAGAGGCGGGCAGATCTCTGTGAGTTCGAGGCCAGCCTGGCCTACATAATGAGTTCCAGGACAGTCAGAGCTACATAGTGAGATCTTGTCTCAAAAAAAAAAAAGAAAAAAAAAGTTCAAAAATCTCTTTAAAATATCCAAACTTTCTTTTCATGTTCAAAGCCTTTGTAGAACTCCAAGATCTTTTTAAAGGTTTAAAGACTGATTTTGTTCCCTGTTTGTAGTTCAGCTTCCTAGTGTAGGAGTAAGTCATCTTGTGGGTTGTAAAGACAACTGACATTTAAGTTAGTAGCTCTAATGCCCACGTCTCTGACTTTCCTGTTGAACACATTTGCGCCCAGAGGACAGTCATCCGTGCCTGACGCTTGGGCCCAGAGAGGGCAGTGTTGGTGAGGGCATGGACACAGTGGGCAGCACAGACTACCAGCTCTGAGCCAGGCTCTCCCACAAAACAGCGAGGTCACCCTGGAGAGGCCCCCACTACACATGGAGGGGGGCCAGGGCTGGAGAGATGGTTCAGGGGGTAAAGTGTTCGCCATGCAAGCTTGGGAACCTGAGCTCGGATCCCCAGACCCAAAAAAGTGGGCATGGCAGCATGCCTCTGTGACCCCAACCCTGGGGAGCAGAGACAGACAGACAGACACACCCTGGGGGCTTACTGGCCAGCCAATACAGCCAAAATGAAGAACCCCAGATCAAAGAGAGACCTCGCCCATGTAATGTTTAAATAGTTTAAGCAACACTGGCAGCCAAGAGGATGCTTTTTACAGAAGCTGAGGCTTACCGTGCCTCGCTCCTAGCAAGACTCTAAAATCACAAATGCTATGGTTTCCCCTTTCAGACAACGTCTAGGTCAGCATACAAAGTAATGAGCGCTGTGGTGGCATTTTCATACACGCGCTATTATACTTTGTCTTAATTCTGCCTGCTGCCCCATGATTCTTTTTAATTCAGGAGGTAAAATGCTTACAGATAACCTGGAAAATAACAAAAATAAAATTAAAATAAATCATCCTTAGTCCCACAACATATATGCCATTAGTTCTGTTCTTTCCAGCCTCTCCACTGTAAGCAAACAGAGAAGCTCATAGTTCCTAGCCAGATGTCTGCTTTGCAATTAAATCATGTTGCCAATGTCATTATGACTCCATTTTGATTGACACAAGACTTAGGCTTGTTCGATTGGAATTTGTGTCTGCATGTGTGCTGAGAACTAAACTGTGTATACTAAGTATTTACTCTACCACTGAGCTATGCCCTCAGCCCCTTAACTAATATTTCATGCACTCATTCTTTTATTAAAAATGATAAGGCTACCCTAAAGTCCATATATAAATCTTTGTTCAGATTTTAAGCTATTTTCAGTTTCATGGGTGATAAATGATTAGACAAAGATGGTGTCATTTTTGTTCAATGCTCACAGCCTCTGTTCTGGTGCGTTCCCTTCTCAATGAGGCTGAACCTCTGTGATTGCTGCTGCACCTGGCCTTGTAGGGAGACTATGGGGGAGGCTCCTTCCTCCGAGGACCTTTACCCTGCCCTTAAACTGCTCCTTTCCCAGAGCCCTGTCCATGATCGGCCTGGTCCTGATAGCCTTTGGTACAGGAGGAATCAAGCCCTGTGTGTCTGCATTTGGTGGCGATCAGTTTGAAGAGGGCCAGGTAAGAACGTGAACTCCAGGAGCCCCATTCATGACTGACACAGTCCCTAGTGACCACAGGGCTGGAACGAGTCCGATCTCTGTTCCGCTCTTTTCCAGGATACTTGAAAGTAAGATGCTAACCAAACTAAGTCAGACGTGAGCTCAGCTCCCAGCTCCATCATCTCCCATGATTCCCAACAAATGTCACAATCTAACTTTGTTCTATGACAGGAAAAACAGAGAAACCGATTCTTTTCCATCTTTTATTTGGCCATCAATGCTGGAAGCCTGCTCTCCACGATTATCACTCCCATACTTAGGGGTAAGAACCATCTAGAAAGAACTTGGGTTTTCTCTTTCTAATTACGAGAAAGTCGGGTAAAAAGGCCAAGTCTTCCAGGTGTGGTGGCACACACTTTTAATCCTAACACTGGGGAGGCAGAAGCAGGTGGATCCCTGTGAGTTGGAGGCTAATCTGGTCTATACAGAGAGCTCTGGCCCAGCCAGAGTGAGACCCTGTCTCAAAACAAAGGTTAAGTCCTTGTCTTGGTTTTATTTTGTCCCTTTTTCCTTTAATGGCCAAGCTGCCACACATGCTGGGATATTTATCAAAATCTAAACTGTAAACTTTCTTCTACACTTTACCTGCTTCTAGTCTCTCTTGACTTCCTTATTCGAGGACCACTGGAGACTCCAAGTCACCCCCTTCTCACACCATTGATTTTCTAATATTAGACATTTTACGTGGGGAAAGATATTGTCCACAGCAATGTCTGAGAAGACGTAGGGCAGGCTATAGTTGACTTTCGGCTCTTTGCTCTTTACTCCCCTGTGGTGGTGTTTCTGTGAGTTGGGAAGAACTTAATGGGCAAGGTTTGTCCTTTGGTTTCCAAAAGAAATACTCAGAAGTGTGAGAAGTGGCTCATGCTTCTAGTCCCAGCTCTTGAAAAGTGGAAGCAGGAAGCTGTAAGTTTGAGGCTAGCCTACGCTCTACAGTGAGACCCTGCCTCACAGAACCAGGGCATGTAAAAAGAAATTCCCCGGGGCTGGAGAGATGGCTCAGAGGTTAAGAGCACTGACTGCTCTTCCAGAGGTCCTGAGTTCAATTCCCAGCAACCACATGGTGGCTCACAACCATCTGTAATGAGATCTGGTGCCCTCTTCTGGCCTGCAGTCATACATGCTGTATACATAATAAATAAATAAATCTTTAAAAAAAAATTCCCCAAACCAGAGAAATACCAGAGAGGAGTATCAATAACTCTCAACACAACCCAGTCTCTTGTGTTTGTTCACACTCCACTTAGAGCTTGTGAAGTTTCCATGCGGAATGGAAGGTTTTCCGTTATTTGGACAGACTAACAAAGCTGCAGCGCCTTCGGCTGAATCTGGCTAAATTGTGAAATTAGGGTCATGGTTTGAAGATGCCAGGAACTTAAGCCCCTCTGATTCGTGAATTATGTTCCCTCACCTCCTCTCCCACTTCCTGGTTCTTTAGAAGAATGTACAATGAATGTTTGAATTATAGAATGTGTCAACAGTGTAACTTCTTAAAGTAAAATCGTGACTGCACACACATAATAAACTGAACATGTGACAAGGTTCCTATCACTTCATTAGTGACAATCTGGGGAACCACAACCCCTCAGACAAGGATTTGGTTGACAGTGCTTGAGGGCCAGGGCCTTCTGCATTGTCAGGAACGGGACCAGGTGTACAGTCATGAGTGGGAACACTTACCCAACTCCACTTCCCACTACAGGATTTTGAAACATAAACTTTAAGATAAGACCAGAATTCCTGTTGGATCCAATCCTTCCAGAAGGCTCCAACATCCCCCCGAAAGTGTTTGTGGGAGTCCTCTGTTGCCTTTACAAAGCCTTAATGCTTTTCCTCACCGGTCTGAGGGTCTCCAATCTCTGCCCTCAGTCAGAGGTGGCAAACTGCGGGTCACATCCAGGAACCTGCACACAGCCATCAGTTAGCTCTGACTGCGTCCCCTGTGGAGGGAGAGTGAGGAGTTGTGACCAAAGCTAAGTGGACCCTAGACCCCAAAACAGTCACTGTCTGGCCCCTCCCAGCTCGTAGCTGCCACACTGACAGGACACTCACAATATTGAATGATAGTGCATTTGCCTTAATTCACTGAGTCCCACGTATTTGAGTTAGAACGCCCAGGCCACATTTATCTCCACTAGTTATAAAATTCACAGACAGGGGCGGGTGAGGTAGCTAAGCAAGGAAAGGTGCCGGCTGTGAGTCCTGACAACCTGAGTTTGATTCCTAGACCCACACAGGGGAAGGAGCGAATGGAATCCTGCAAGTTGTCTTTTGACCTCTAGATATACTCCATCACACACACACACACACACACACACACACACACACACACACACACACACACACACACACAGAGGGAGAGACAGAGACAGAGACAGAGGGAGAGACAGAGGGAAACAGAGACAGACAGACAGACAGACAGAATAAATGAATATCAAAATTTAAAAATGAAATCCATAGAACAAGCTATGGAGACAGTTTGCCCAGCTGGCAATGACGTCATTAAGGCAAACAGCTAAGTCCAGAACATTAGCAAAAACAACGTGGTGTAATCAGGGAGGGTTTTTAGAAATGGGAACAATATACGCATTAGGAAAAAACTTGATGCTTTTCATCATTATTTCTCCTCAGTTCAACAATGTGGAATCCACAGTCAACAAGCTTGTTACCCACTGGCCTTTGGGGTTCCGGCGGCTCTCATGGCTGTTTCCCTAAGTGAGTAGTAATCAGTTGAACTGACACAAGCCCAGGCCCAGGGCAGGACCCATATTACCATGGCTAATTTTTTTAAGTCCATGTACCAAGTTGCAATGAAATGTATTGTGAAGACCTGCATTGGATGTTTGGCATGCTCTCCTTCTAGGAGAGGAGAAAGTGGAGTGGCCACATTCTGAGGGAACTAGGGTCCTAAAAAGGCTTAGGAGGAGAGGCACCAGCTGATCTGGACATTAGATTTGAGGCCATCCAAGCAGGTGAGGGGAGGTGATGGGGTCTACTAGCTTAGTTAGCTCAGGATTGAAAGTGTCTATTGTTGCCAATGTGAGTCAGCTGCAGCTTGAGTAAAGAAATCTGGTTCAATGGCCGCTGAATACTTCTGCTAGGACCTAAGTTCCCATTAGACATTATCCCAAAGGTTTCTACTAGACCTCCTTCCTGCTAGGAGGAATGTATGTTCATAGCAGTTATATTTATTTGCACATGTGTATTTTGTACCAGTGGCTGTATTTCTTTTTTAGATTACTTTTAACTAGTATGCAGAATGGCAAGTTTCATTATGACGTTTTCATACATAGCTATCATTGTATCTTTGTATCTTTTCCATGTTCACATCCCCATTACCTATCCTAGTCCTTCCTCATCCTTCTTGCTGCTCCCTAGATAGATGGATGGATGGATGGATGGATGGATGGATGGATAGATAGATAGATAGATAGATAGATAGATAGATAGATAGATAGATAGATAGATAGATAGATAGATAGATAGATAGATAGAGATACCGGTAGATAGGCAGACAGGTAGATGATAGATAGACGGATAGATAGATAGATAGATAGATAGATAGATAGATAGATAGATAGATAGATAGACAGATAGACAGATAGAATCTAGATTCTGCATATGTGCATTTGTTTTGAAAGTTAGTGTGAGAAAAACCTGCCAGCAGTCCCCTCAAACCTCCACGGCTTCTTCACCTTTTCTCCGGGGTTTGTTTTCAGGTCTTACTGGTATCAAATAGAACCTTTTTTTCCACCTCTTTTTCTCATATTGAAATAGTTTTACTGTGTTTTTTCCATTATGTAAGCGCTGTCCTTGCCCCTTTTCAACATCTCTTTTCTCCCATAATTCTTCAAAGATGGCCATAGTCTTCTAAAGGACTAATGTATGTTTCTCTCAATGCTGAATAGAAATAGGCACTTCAGGTAAATTCTCATTTAGTCTGTATAAGTCATTCTTAAGAAAAAGATTCTATGTCTTTGTATGAAAGAATTAAGACCACAGGCATCTACAGCTCTTTCAGGAAGTTTTGGGCTTGAGTTAGGCTTCCGTTTGTCAAAAGTTGAAAGGTTAAAATGGTGACTGGCAAAGGGGAAAGCTGCCTCAGCCTGCTGGGAGCCTTCACCACCCGCGTTTGTAAGGGCATTGGGCATGGGCCATGCAGGACACCTACAGATCACGAGCCTGGTGAGACCCGAGGGCCAGTGGCCATCAATGCCTCAGGCCTTAACAAGGAGAAGCGAGTGATCCATTAATGCTCTTCAGTTATCAAGTTGTAGCATTGGGTGACCTGGAAGCCTAATGTAGGAGCTCCTGCAGAAATGCTGTCTTTGTGGGCCATTTTCACAAGATGCCTGTTGTTCACAAGCTCCACAAAAGAGTAATAGCCCCATTGAAAAGGTTCTCTCATTTTTATCAAAGCAGCTGCAGAGACAATTAATTACAATCCTGCTTCTGTACAGTAACTGGGGGTGGGTGGGGTGGGGATTCCACCACTGATGATTAAGTAAACCTTTCAACAGATTAAATCCCTCTCTCCTGAATATTAAGAGCAGGAAAAAAATCCCTCCTGCTATTGCAGCCAAAAATATTAGCGCTGTATTTATTGTCTTTGTAGAATAATGTATTCCTATGACATGCAAAAGCTCCTGTGCCTTGGTCTCCTTTAAATAACTAGGACTTGTGTTCAAATAGCTATGCTGAGTGTCTGGGAGTCTCCTTTAGGGGTGGGATTGATAGACAGCATTAGGCTGTGGCATTTGTATATGGCAGCACAAGCATCCTACTCCCCAGAGGCTCTGGTGGTTGCTATAATCAGCAGCAGTTCTTCACCCGTGAGGCAGGGAAACAATTCTATGCACAATCCCATGCTTCCGGACAAGGGGACGATGCAGATAAGTGAGCATCTTTCAGACCGCGTGGAGCTCTGGCAGTGACACCTCTCCCCTGCCCTGTGCAGTTGTGTTTGTCCTTGGCAGTGGGATGTACAAGAAGGTCCAGCCCCAGGGCAACATCATGAGCAAAGTGGCCAAATGCATCGGTGTAAGTGCCCTCTCCCCTCCCCTCTCCTCCCCTCCCCAGCCCCGCCCCTCTCCCCTCATTAAATCACTCCAGAGCTTTCCTCTGCCTTCCTCCTCCTTTAAATCAAAGTTCAATTCTAAAAAAGAAGAAAAGCCCAACGAAGTTTTGATTTTTCCCTTTCAGATGATTTTTTTAGGGTGCTTGGGTGTCTTTTCATTATACAACTTATCAAATAGAGCCAGGTGTTGGTGGTGCACAGCTTTAATCCCAGCAGAGGCATGAAGGATCATGAAGAAGGCAGAGGCAGGCATATGTCCGAGTCCAAGGCTAGCCTGGTCTACAGATTGTGTTCCAGGACAGCCAGGGCTGCACAGAGAAACCCTGTGGGGGGGGGCACTTTTATGTATTTTGTTTTTACTTGTTAATTGGCTATTAGAAAACTTAATACAAATGTGTACATGAAATTAATTTCTATTGATCATGCTTTTCTAGACAGGCTGGGGAGTAAAATGCTGACAATGGGACCCCAACACAGGCATCTGGGTTAGAAAGAGACCCTGCTGTATGTTTCAGTCAATGTGCCTAGTGTCTACACCTGGTGTCTACGCCTGGTGTCTGTCTGCGCCTGGTGTCTGCGCCTGGTGTCTATGCCTAGTGTCTACACCTGGTGTCTACGCCTGGTGTCTACACCTGGTGTCTACGCCTAGTGTCTACACCTGGTGTCTACGCCTGGTGTCTACGCCTGGTGTCTACGCCTGGTGTCTACGCCTGGTGTCTGCGCCTGGTGTCTGCGCCTGGTGTCTGCGCCTGGTGTCTACGCCTGGTGTCTGCGCCTGGTGTCTACGCCTGGTGTCTACGCCTGGTGTCTGCGCCTGGTGTCTGCGCCTGGTGTCTGCGCCTGGTGTCTACACCTAGTGTCTGTGCCTGGTGTCTACGCCTGGTGTCTGCGCCTAGTGTCTGCGCCTGGTGTCTGCGCCTGGTGTCTGTGCCTGGTGTCTACGCCTGGTGTCTACGCCTGGTGTCTACGCCTGGTGTCTGCGCCTGGTGTCTGCGCCTGGTGTCTACGCCTGGTGTCTACGCCTGGTGTCTACGCCTAGTGTCTGCACCTGGTGTCTACGCCTAGTGTCTACACCTACACCTGGTGTCTACGCCTGGTGTCTACGCCTGGTGTCTATACCTAGTGTCTACGCCTGGTGTCTACACCTAGTGTCTATGCCTAGTGTCTATGCCTAGTGTCTAGCCTAGTGTCTACGCCTAGTGTCTACACCTGGTGTCTACGCCTAGTGTCTACACCTGGTGTCTACGCCTAGTGTCTACACCTGGTGTCTACGCCTGGTGTCTACGCCTGGTGTCTACACCTGGTGTCTACGCCTACTGTCTACGCCTGGTGTCTACGCCTAGTGTCTACGCCTGGTGTCTACGAGTTAAACTGAGCCTTCTTTTCTCCCATGTTTGTCCATCAAAAGAGAATTCACTGAAATGTGGTTTTCTGGTATAGTTGATTCTCTTTTAGATTTAATTTTCCTTCCTTCCTTCAGTTTGCCATCAAAAACAGATTTAGGCACCGAAGCAAGACATTTCCCAAGAGAGAGCACTGGCTGGACTGGGCTAAAGAGAAGTACGACGTGAGTACCATTCCTGTCACAGTGGCTCTGGCTGCTCCAGAAGGCAGGCGTGAAAAGAAAGCACAATGCAGAGTGTTAGCTTCATGGGCGACACCCTCCACCGTGTCTGCCTAGCACTTGCCAGCACGTGGAGCACACCTATGCACCGTTGCTTTAAAAAGACCTTAAGGCAGTGGTTATCATTGATCATGGACTGCCAGGAGCCTGTCATAGCTGTTCACTGGGTCGTCTTCCATTGCTTTGAACAGAGAAGAGCTGGGGGTGTGTGTGTGTGGTAACCTTGAGATTGGCATGTCGTAAGCTCTGGGGGCTGGTCTCCTAAACAGCTGTTCTCCCTCGTGGCTTCACTTGTTCAGAATGTTCGGGTTCCTAGCTAATCCTGTGGCGTGTTCTTTAGACTAAACAACCACTTCCCAGCTTGTCCTCAGATACAAATGTCCCAGCTTGGCAACAGGGCCGCAACTGCTGCTGACTCTGGCTGATTTGCCCACCCACAGGAGCGGCTCATCTCACAAATTAAGATGGTCATGAAGGTGATGACGCTGTACATTCCACTCCCCATGTTCTGGGCCTTGTTTGACCAGCAGGTAATGTCTCTTGTCTCATCAGTAGGTGGTGAGTGCGGCCACTCACCAGGCCACACTGCATGTTCAGCTCCTAAAAACATTCTATTCCGGTTTCTTTTTCGTATTTTGCTGATTTAATTGTTGCATCATATTTAGTTTACTGGTTAAAACATATCCTAAAAGGTTCCATCCACGTGTCTACTGTGAGTCAATGAAGAAAATAAGGTTTGTTTACCTGGAGTAACCCTGGGGAAATGTCCTCAGAGCATCTGGGACCCCAGCCAATCAGAACCCGGGGCAGAGTCTGTTCTACTGACCCAGTATGATAGAATGGTATTGCCTCTGAGGAGATGTGTGGAATGTTCTACTTAAAGGGGCTTGATGCAATTCTCCTACTTTAAAATAGAATACTTGAACCAGAATACAGGGTTGTAAATGACTGGACCCAAATCCTCCTACCTAAAGCAGGTGTCTGACCAGACTAGACTTGTGGCTTTGTTCTTTCTTTTTTATTGTTGAAACAGTCCTACACTCACACAATGTACTTTGATCATATCCATACACCATTACCTCCTTCCAACTGCCCCCAGTCCACCGCACATCCCTCTCAACTCCATGTTCTTCTTTATTGTTGTAATGATAGCCTGGTTCCAGTTAATGTTTCCCATATGCACAGAGATGGGATATGAGGCCATGTGTAGGACACACATTGGGGTCTACACAATCATGTCAGAAAACCCAGTGCACAATACTCACTAGTCAGACAAGGAGACACTGTTTCTTCGAGAGACTGTGAACAGCTATGTGTCACTGTACAGACGGGACTAGTGGAAGGGTGGGGGACCCCTGCAGAACATTTGAGCATGTACACATCTCCTTCTGTAGCACGAAGTAGAGAGCATCCTGGTAGGACAAAGGAACCACCTCGAGTATTGGGTGAGAGGCCAAGTGGGATCAGACTTGCACTAGAAATGCAGGCATCACTGGCAGCTGGGTGACTTAGGCTCGGAACTCAGAACCCTTTCTAACATGTTTGTCCTGACCACCCACCTCTGCTGTGAGGCCCAAATTAGACATTACATACAAGGCCCTCGGTGACTGGTACGTACTAAGAACTCAGACAGCACAGCTCTACCGCTCCCCATGTTGTCTTCCCCATGGAGTTGATGGATTTCCATTGATCTATTGAGTGTTTAGTTGGCCATAAAAATCATCACATCTGCTGGGCAGTGGTGGCCACTCCTTTAATCCCAGCACTCGGGAGGCAGAGGCAGGCGGATCTCTGTGAGTTTGAGGCCAGCCTGGTCTACAGAGAGAGATCCAGGACCGGCTCCAAAGCTACACGGAGAAACCCTGTCTCAAGAAAAAAAAAATCATCACATCCCATAAGAAACAGATGAACTGCAATTAGGCTGCCCAGATTTAAGGTTACCACTGTCTCTGTTAGAAGCATTTAAACACCCTCTCTAGTTTTCAAAAGATGGTTCTTTACTACTGTAATGTTCTAGATACTGATGCCAGCATACATAGAACACAGTGGCCCAATGAGTTCACCCTGAAAGGTTGTACCGTGTATTTCACGCAGCCTTGTGCTTTTGTGTCTGTAGAGTAACAGTCTTATTAAATAAGAAACACAGAGCAAATGCAGAGTGAAAAGCCCAAGAGGTCAGAGCAGTAGCTAAGAGCTGATACTAAAAAACCTTTCTTACCCTTCTCTGCCGCTGCCATCCTTGCCCTCAGAAAGAGACCTACTTCCTGTGTAGTCTTTTTATTGACTTTCTGTTCTGCCTTCTCATTGGTTCTAAACCCAACCACATGACCTCCTCGTCACTGCCTGTCTGTACAGACCTCCAGGTCTTCTATGGTTGGTATTGAGATTAAAGACGTGTCTCCATGCTGGTAGTATCCGTGAACACACAGAGATCTGCCTGCCATGTGATTGGGATTAAGGGCGTGTACTACCACTGCCAGACTCCTGCTATGGCTTGCTATTAGCTCTGACTTCCAGGCAACTTTATTTATTAACATACAAATAAAATCACATTTCAGTACAAATAAAGTATCACCATATGTGTCCCCTGAGGATAGCTCTGTCCCAGGCCCTTCATGCATCCCAGGGCAGAGTGAGGTCTGTTGGTATACAACTGGTCTCCTAGTACTGTGATGGAACCAAGAGGCCAACAGGATGTTCATGACAACTTCGAATCCCATAACATTTCAGTCGTGATTAGAAGGTTCAATGGTGGATTATCACATTAAATAGCCACATGCCCCCATGACACAATCCGCGTGTTCATTTTTCAGGGCTCCAGATGGACGCTGCAAGCAACAACCATGAGTGGGAAGATGGTAAGTGTACCTGTCATAGTCCTTTCTGGTCACCTCTTCTTTGTCCTTTGGTCCCCTTTCTCCTTCCCTTTCATGGCATTTTTTTTCCAGTAATATTTTGCCTCTTCTTTTTTAGGGAGCCATTGAAATTCAGCCAGACCAGATGCAGGTAAGAGAAGATATTCAGGTCACTTTCCAGGCCCCAGTGCTCATAGAGATAACACTAACAGCCCCTCTCCACTTCCTCTGCAGACGGTGAATGCCATCCTGATTGTCATCATGGTCCCCATTATGGATGCTGTGGTGTACCCTCTCATTGCAAAATGTGGCCTCAATTTCACGTAGGTAGCTGCTTAATTTGGGTTGATTGAGATGCTATTGGTTCAGAGTTTTGCTCTGCTTCCAGAAGCGTCTGCCTAGATCAGCATTTCTCAACTTAGGGGTCACGACCTCTTTGAGGGTGGAACAACCCTTTCACAGGGGTTCCCTAAGGCCGTCAGAAAGCACAGCAATTCCTATGATGACTCAGCAATATGACAGTTATGAAGTAGCAATGAAAATAATTTTATGGCTGGGGGCCACTACCACATGAGGAACTGTATTAAAGGGTGGTGGTGTTAGAAGGTTGAGAACCACTGACCTAGAGGATGGGACATTTATTTATTTTATTTTTGCAGTACTCGGGATTGAACCGAGGGAATTTCACACATGCTAGACAAATGTTCTTCTACTGAGGTAGAAGCCCAGGCTTCTTTTTCCTTTCTATTTTGAGACAAGGCTACCCTTGAACTCACAGTGCAGCCCAGGTAGGCTCTGAACTGTTTGTATGCATTATTTCTGAAAATGTTCTTTAAAATAAATCAAAATGCTATTAATAGAAGCCTGAAAAAAAGCTGATAATCAAGGCTCTCATCATGTGTATACATGACAGAGATCTTAGTTGTGAACATAGGATTTCTAAATGTGATAATACAAATAAGGATTCTATTTGCTCTCACTAGCTCTGGCCACGAATAACCACAGAAAGGGACTCAGAAATGGCTCAGTAGTTAAGAATGCTTACTTCTCAAGCACATGGACCACAGCATCCACATGAAACAGCTCACAATGCCTGTAACTCCAGCTCCAGGGGATCTGACATCTTCTGGCCTCGAGAGCATGCTCACATGCATATGTACATACACTCACATAGGCAAATGCACACGCATAAATAAAATAAAGTCCTGAAACAGTGGCAACCCCGAAAGTGTCTTTGCAGGGAAGCAGCTGGGATGGGCGACGACGACGCTCATCCTTTGGGGCTCACTCTTGGCTCGTCTGGGTGAGGAGGGCTGATGTTCACTTCCCTCTTGTCCTCTCCAGCTCCCTGAAGAAGATGACGGTTGGGATGTTCCTGGCTTCGATGGCCTTCGTGGCGGCTGCAATCGTACAAGTGGAAATTGATGTGTGTGTTCTCCGAGCTTCCTTCGGGGCTGGGAGGACTAAAGGAGACTAGGGAGATCTCCCCATAAACAGTAGGGAGGCTGGGGGTGGGGGCACTGTGCATGGCAGGGCACAGGAGGCCCTGGAACCGATGGGCGGACTTCATTGGTTGGAAAGACGGCATGAGCAGCTTCCGCCTATGAAGTTTCCATAGTGGGAGATGAGTTCATGGAATTGTTCTGCACTCTTTGGTGAGAAGAAGCTTATCATTCACAGACAGGCACTTCAATATACACCATCCTCTTCATGGGAAAACACATTGTGGATTCTAATATATCTACTAAGGGCCAATTCCTAAACCAATCCTAATACCTGTTGGGTCACTTTTTCTAAACCTGCTGCCTCCTGGAGATAAGACTTCAGTTCTAGAGGCAAGGAGTATGTGATACACAAAAGTAGAAGGGAGACTGACTCTCTCTCTCTCTCTCTCTCTCTCTCACACACACACACACACACACACACACACAATTCATGGCAGTGAACATACATATATGAGATTTCCCATCTTAATCACGTCTAAGCATGCAGCCCCAAATACTTCTCTTTGCTGTGGAACCTGTACCACACAAACTTCCAGAAATTTCCCATCGTCCCAAACGGCACCTCTGTGACACTCGGAGCTGATTTCCTGATTTGTCTCTCCAAGGCCCCCCGGCAGGCACAGTTCTATGGTCTGTCTCTAGGATTCTGCTCCGGGATCACATGATCATAGTCATGAAGCATTTATCCTTTTGTGGTTGGCTTCTTTTATAAAGCCCTCAAGGCTCACCCACCTTAGAGGATATAAAAAATCCCCTTTGTTTTTAAGGCTAAAAAAGGTTCCATTATCATGCCCAAACCAGTAGGCTTGTCCAGGTGTCTGTCAGGAAAGTGACTCCTGAGCTAGGGTGATAGTGATCATCCATAGGAGTCCTCACTGTTGATTTCCTTTCTTTTTCTCAGAAAACTCTGCCAGTCTTCCCTGGAGGAAATCAAGTTCAAATCAAGGTCTTGAATATCGGAAACAATAACATGACTGTGTATCTTCCTGGAGATACTGTGACACTTGAACAAATGTCTCAAGTAAGTGGGAGGCAGTGGGACCCCCTACTTCATCTTCTCGGCTGACTTATGACACAACTCAAAGGAGCTCTCATGGGTCCTTGTATAAGATTGAAACATGTCCATGTTCAGCTCATATTCCTCTCTAGCCCAATGGGCCTCTGACTTGAATGTGGGTGCTCATCACCCTGGTACGCTGGAGAATGCAGACTTGCTCTGTAGACCAGCAATCCTGCATTTCTATAACTTCCCACATGCTGCTGCCATAGGAAACTACCGCTCCAAATCAGGGAAGGTCCGAGGTCCCAAACCGGGCTGACAGTATCCCTGAGGAGATGTCCAACAGTCTCTATAGGCCGTTCTTTGTTGTCAGAAACTAAGAGTGTGCAACTGGCATTTCATCTACGCAAGCCAGAGTTGCCGGCACTCAGCCTCCACAGGAAGCATCATCTGTCCTGGTATACACAGTGCCGACGCCGAAAACCCTACTCTAGAGGTCATGGTCCTTGAGTCTGGTCACATGGAGAACCTTGAGGTTCATCCTGACCCCAGTGATGCGGGTTCATCAGCTCTCATCCCTGACCCGCCACCGCTGGAGCAGTGGTGTTAGAAGTCTGACTCCTGGTCGTCAGGGGGCCCCATACTGATCTCACCAGAACCGTTGCTTTTCCTCTGGTGGTTTTGTTTCATTTTTGTTTTTGTTTTGTTTTTTTGAAAGATTTATTCATTCATTCATTTATTTATTTATTTATTTATTTATTTATTTATTTATTTATTATGTATACAGTGTTCTGTCTGTGTGCCAGATCTCATTACAGATGGTTGTGGGCCACCATGTGGTTGCTGGGAATTGAACTCAGGACCTCTGGAAGAGCAGCCAGCGCTCTTAACCACTGAGCCATCTCTCCAGCCCCCTCATTTTTGTTTTTGTTTTTGTTTTTTAATGTGTATGGGTGTTTGGCCTGCATATGTGCCTGTTTGCATGGGTATGCCGGGTGCCCTCAGAGGCCAGAAGAGGGTGTCGAATCCCTTGGAAACGGAATTACAGGTGGTTGTGATCCACCGTGTGGAGGTTGGGAATCAAACGTAGCTCCTCTGGAAGAACAGCCACTTAACGGTGGAGCCATGTCTCCAGCCCCAGTCCCTGGGACTGTTCTTTACATAGGACCGTAAGTGACTTCACAGAACGTGTTTCCTCAGAGCAAAACAAAATTAGAGACTTTAGTGAACAGTATAATCCCTGTGGCAATACAGAAAGAGCTGTGTGGCAGTGTCCTTGGGGATGGGAGGCCCAGTGTTTAGTCTCTACAGGGTGTTTTGGATGTGGATGAACATGGAATGCCATGTAACAGTGTTCAAATGCACAGAGCTGACTCTGCCCTCCCTCCCCGCACCCCACATCTCCAGACAAACAGATTCCTGACTTTTGATGTAGACAAGCTGACAAGCATAAACGTGTCTTCTCCTGGGGCCCCAGTCACTGCCGTAACTCATGACTTTGAGCCAGGCCATCGTCACACCCTTCTAGTATGGGCCCCCAGTCGTTACCTCGTGGTAAGTAGTTGGTACTTACAGCTTTCTCTTGGCTATTTGCAATATTAGAGACGCAGCTTTTACATTTTTTCAGATTTTATTTTGTTTGAATGTTTTATCTGTATGCACATTGTACACCGTTTGGGTACCTGGTGTCTGAGGAAGTCAGAAAAAGCATCAAATCTCCTGGAACAGGAGTCATAGATAATTGTAAACCACCATGTAGGTGCTGGGAACCAAACCCAGGACCTCTGCAAGAACAGCAAATGCCCTTAGCTACTGAGCCATCTCTCCAGCCTCAAGGCACAGCTTTTTATGGGCGTGACATTGCTGTATCTGTATAGAGTACCATATCAGGCAACCTTCAAGTTCGTCTTTCTTCAAGAACACAAGTCATTGGACTTCCAGTCAAGGTTTGGCTGGTGGGTAATAAGGATCACTATTAATAATGATTTAAAAAGAAAACTAGGAGACAAGTGTGGTGCTCCACACCTTTTTTATCAGCTCTTGGGAGGCAGATGCTACCCTGGACTGTTAGCAAGGCCCTTCTGAGATGGGCACAGCGTCACACATCTCTAATCCCAGCACTCGGGAAGCAGACACGGCAGGATCTCTTTGAGTTCCAGGCCAGCCAGAGCAACAGAGTGGGATCCTGACTCAGAAAAGCAAAAATAATAAAAAATTGAAAGGCAAATAACTAAAAATAAAACTGTTTGTGTTGTGATGAGTGTGTGCCTCTACTTATGTGTGCATGGACTCTCTCATGTACATGTGTAAATCACATGGGTACATGTGCACATTCTTAGAGGCCTTTTTGAGATAAACTGACTAACATATCTTTATTTGTATTAATTTTTAAATGTGCACTTAGAGTAGCCTTACAAAAATGTGGTATGTATATCAAATACAAGGAATGAAATGCATTTGATATATTTGTAGACAAAATGCAGGGGTGTCATTTGGTGCACGGAGAGTGAAGGTGTAGCTGAATAAAGGAACTTCAGTCAGTCTGTCAGGGGGATTTGAGTAAGAACACATAGAAAACTCAATGTGCAATTAACGTTATTGACCATTTGCTTGATTAGGAAGCTGCTGAGTGGCTTGTCCTATCAGGAGTGTCCAGCCGTGGTTCACACTCCCCACAGTACCTCCGAGCATGCCCCAGCACAAATGTACTTAAAGTTATGAGATTTTATTTTGCAGTGATTTTCCTAATTCATCTGTGCGGTTCTCACACATGAACTTTGTTTGTTGGTTGGTTTTGGTTTTGGTTTTTCGAGACAGAGTTTCTCTGTGTAGTTTTGGTGCCTGTCCTGGATCTCACTCTGTAGACCAGGCTGGCCTCAAACTCACAGAGATTCGCCTGGCTCTGCCTCCTGAGTGCTGGGATTAAAGGTGTGTGCCACCACCGCCCAGCATTACACACGGACTTTGTATTGACAACACAGTGTTGCAATGTCCGAAGGTCAGACAATCTGAATTGCTGGAGAGTCATACTCTGGAACCATTGACAATCAAGATCAAAAACAGCAGAAGCATGTGTTAGCGTGGAAGGAGAGCAGGGATCAAGAAAGGACCCTGATCTAGGAAGAGTGCCAGTATCATGCTCTTAAAGTCTGAAGTGTTAGTGTGAATTGATTCCAATGAGCTAAATATCAGGAAATTATTTTATTTTATTTATGTGAGTATGTGTGTGTGTGTATGTGTGTATGTGTGTGTATGTGTGTGTACACACAGTCTTTCTCTGTCCTGCCAGCCAGCTCCCAAATAACAACACAGAGACTTATATTAATTATGAAAGCTCAGCCTTTAGCTCAGGCATGTCTCAACCAGCTCAGAACTTACATTAACTCATTTATACGAATCTACATTCTGCCACCTGGTGTGGCCTCTCTTCCATCTCACATCTCCTGCTTGTTCTGTGTCTCCTTGCCTCCCCACCTTTCCTCTTCCCTGGATTCTCTCTGCCACCCAAATCCTGCCTAGCTATTGGCTGTTCAGCTTTTTATTAAACCAATCAGAGTGACACATCTTCACAGTGTACAAAAAGATTATTCCACAGCATATGTGTTTGTGTATATATGTGTATATGTGTGTATATGTGCATGTGTGTATGCATGTGTATGTGTATATGTGTGTGCATACGTGTGTGTGTATATATGTATGTGTGTGCATTTGTGTGTATATGTGTGTATGTGTGTGTGCACGTGCACATGAGAGGTACATAAAAGAGCAGGGCATGCATGCCGCAGTGTATGTATGGAGGTGAGAGGACAACTGTGAAGTGAGTTCTCTCCTCCCACCTTTACATGGCTGCAGGGCTGAACTCAGAGAGACAGGCTTGCGCACAAGGCCTTCACACACTGAGCCATCTCACTGGCTCAGAAATAATTTCATATTTTTTTTTCTCTCTCAGGTAAAAGATGGACTTAACCAGAAGCCAGAAAAAGGAGAAAATGGAATCAGGTATGGAGGTTTCTTCTGAAACTGGTTCTTTCCACTTCTAACAGAGCTTGACACGTTCCCTTAATCAAGTCTAGTGGTAACAAGGTATGAAAACGTCACGTTTGCATGAGAATGCTAGGCTGGTTCAGACAACATAATTCATCATCTTAGTAAACCAGAAAGAAAGTCCACATTATCTTATCAACTGATGCAGAAAAATAATCTGATAGCATTCAGGATTCATTCATGACACACCCAAACGTTAGCCTTTACCCGGTCACAAAGTCTCCAGCTCTTAGTGTTCAGGGTGTCCACTCTCCTCTCTGGAAACTGGTTTTCCTCCACGTGCTCTGTGACCCACCACAGCACATGCTTTGCAGCCCCTCCAGACAGCGTCCTCAGAGACTCCACTGTGCCCAGGTGATCGCTTTCTTCCGTGGACTCCACACGGTCACTGACCCAGGTGAACACTTTCTTCCGTGGACTCCACACGGTCACTGACCCAGGTGAACGCTTTCTTCCCTGGACTCCTCGCGGTCACTGACCCAGGTGAACGCTTTCTTCCGTGGACTCCACACTGTCACTGACCCAGGTGAACGCTTTCTTCCCTGGACTCCACGTGGTCACTGACCCAGGTGAACACTTTCTTCCGTGGACTCCACGCGGTCACTGACCCAGGTGAACGCTTTCTTCTGTGGATCCCACGTGGTCACTGACCCAGGTGAACGCTTTCTTCCCTGGACTCCACGTGGTCACTGACCCAGGTGAACACTTTCTTCCGTGGACTCCACACGGTCACTGACCCAGGTGAACGCTTTCTTCCGTGGACTCCACACTGTCACTGACCCAGGTGAATGCTTTCTTCCCTGGACTCCACGTGGTCACTGACCCAGGTGAATGCTTTCTTCCGTGGATCCCACACGGTCACTGACCCAGGTGATCGCTTTCTTCCGTGGATCCCACACGGTCACTGACCCAGGTGAACGCTTTCTTCCGTGGACTCCACACTGTCACTGACCCAGGTGAATGCTTTCTTCCCTGGACTCCACGTGGTCACTGACCCAGGTGAATGCTTTCTTCCGTGGATCCCACACGGTCACTGACCCAGGTGAACGCTTTCTTCCGTGGATCCCACACGGTCACTGACCCAGGTGAACGCTTTCTTCCGTGGATCCCACACGGTCACTGACCCAGGTGAACGCTTTCTTCCGTGGACTCCACACGGTCACTGACCCAGGTGAACGCTTTCTTCCCTGGACTCCTCGCGGTCACTGACCCAGGTGAACGCTTTCTTCCGTGGACTCCACGTGGTCACTGACCCAGGTGAATGCTTTCTTCCGTGGACTCCACGCGGTCACTGACCCAGGTGAACGCTTTCTTCCGTGGACCCACGCAGCCTTCCTCACTCACCTTTTTCATTTTGCTGTAGCCTCTGCCCACACACCTTGCTAAGCAAAGGAAGCTATTCAGTGAGCAGCGAGTTATCCTCTTACACATGGTGCATTCCCAGAGTTCTGGAGACTTCTCCACTGGCTTCTGACTTAAAGGCGCTCACAATAATCAGTTTCTCACCAAGCTTCTGGTATCTTCTTTGATTTTGACAACCCCAAATTTCTCCCCAGGGTAATTAAATTGGTGTGATTCATTTTGCCAGCCTAAGTCACTCAGTTTTTCGTTCCCTCTCTAATTTTCTGGGCGCCTGTCTGTGCTGACATTGTCAGGACGATGTGCCACAGCCTGGTGTTAAACAGGAACTCATGTTTTCAGCGTTCCTCCGGCGGGAGGTCCATGATCAAGGTGCAGTCAAGACTGGTTTCTTGTGAGTCCTCCATCCTTGGCTGACTGTTGATAGCCACCTTCTTTCTCTCTGCTGGTCTGTATCAGCCATGTTGGATTAAGGCCACCAAGCAGCTTCCTTTTGCCTCCTTAAATGTCTTCTCTCTAAAGAACGTCTCATTTTGAGGTATCATGATGAGTTTCAAGGGCACACCTCTCCGTCCACAGATGGCCTTTGGTCTTTGTAATTACCTGTCTTGCCCTGCAGAACACACACACACACACACACACACACACACACACACACACACACACACACAGCTGCTCTGTGTTTTGTATTTGGCTCTGGACTGAAAGCCTCTAGGGTTTCATTTTGTCCTCAGAACATTTCCATTGCTTTGATTTCCTTAGAAATGTCCCCTAACACTGGAAACCCTAGACAATGTAGATTATGGTATTTAGGCTATTTATTACTTATTTCTGTGTAGACATGTATGTGTGTGGAGGTCAGAGGACAACTTTCAGGAGCTGACTCCATCTTACACCATGTGGATACTTGGAGATCAAACTCAGGTCGTCAGGCTAGTCAGCAATCAACTTCACTGCTGAGGCAGCTCACTAGTGTAACTGAGGTGTTTAAAAGTGTGTGTGTGTGTGTGCGCGCGTGTGCGCGCGCGCGCGCGCGCGCGCGCTTACTGGGAGTCAGCCTTCGTGTGTTGCTCTTCAGGGTGTCCACACTGTTTTTTGAGCAGAGTCTCTCTCTGGCACTGGGATGCTCTGGCTAGGCTGGCTGACCAGTGAGCCCCCAGCTTCTGCCCCTGTACGGAGAGTTGAACTTGGGTCCTCCTGCTTTTGAGGCCGAGACTTAACTGAGCTACCTCTTCAGCCCCTAAAAGCTTGATTTAAAAAATGTGTTTGTGTAATCTACGTAATGAGGTTATAAATTTAAAAATATCTTTGATGGGGTCTTAAAGAAGAGAGATGCATAGCATTGGCAAGATGTTGACCCCACCCACCCATGTGTATGGTAATAGATAAATCAGAATCTCTTTTCTGTTAAGTAGTAACACCAAATCCTTGATAGAGCAAAAGGATTTCATTATTTCCATGGTGGCTTGGAGCCAGTGCTAAAGAGGAAGTTCTAGAAAACCAGAAAAGATTGATAAACAGAACAACTTCAAAACCTCCGGGACATCAGACCTTCTGACTAATGTGTAAATTAAGGAAGGAAATACAAAATTTCAAGCAAATGAAATTTTATGTTACACTATCAGTAAGTTGCAAGATTTAAATGGTCATCTTTTAAATAAATTGGCAAGACTTCAGTCAAAAATTGGTTGAGGGACTGGAGAAAGGACTCAGCTGGTATTCACAAGGGCTCTTCCTGCTCTTGCAAAGGACCTGAGCTCAATCCAGAACACACAGCAGGTGGCTCACAGCCTCCTGTAGCTCCGGCTCCAGGGATCAGACATCATCTCTGACCTCCCCTGACATCCACATGCACGTGCCATACACACACACAAAAGAACATACATATAGGTAAAAACAAGAAATAAAAATAAATCTTGTAAAAAATTGGTTGAGAATTTAATATTGCTTTCGCCTGCGTTTTAACACTATATATTGCTATATATTGCATTTCCATAAACAATGTGTTGTTTAGTTTTAAACATAGAGTAATATAAAAGTTATTGTCATAAGCATATATTGTTCTGCAATAATGCCATCAATATTATATAATATACATCACTTTAATATTTGACCATATTTATATCTGCATCTCCAACTGTTCACTTGAACACATGATAGCCTTCCATTGCATAGATACAACATAATCTATCTACCTATCTCTATTCAAGGAAATTTAGCTTATCTTAGTTTCTTAAAACTGACCATAGTCTGTATTCTCACCTATTTCTTTGTGTGTATATAGTTTCTCTATGGAAGTGGTTCTTATCACTTTTAGTAAAATATATTTTGAACCTGTATCTGCTGTATATGAATATAGTATCCGCTGGAGAGATGGCTCAGCAGTTAAGACTAGGTCCCACTCTTGCAGAAGATCCTGTTTTGGTGACTAGACCCTAAGCCAAGCAAGTCACAGCTGCCTATAACTCCAGTTCCAAGGTATCTGATGTCCTCTTCTGGCCTCTGAGGGTAGCTGCATTCTACACACACACACACACACACACACACACACACACACACACTAAATGTTGATATGATATCTTTTAAAAATTATTTGTGGCCAGATAGTGGTGACACATGCCTTTAATCCCAGCACTCTGGAGGCAAAGGCAGGCAGATCTCTGTGAGTTCAAGGCCAGCCTGGTCTGTAAAGTGAGTTCCAAGACAGCCAAGGCTATACAGAGAAACCCTGTCTCAAAACAAAACAAAAAAATTATTTGTGTATATATAGACTATCTATCAAATAAATATATGCCATGAAGCTAATGAGACTGGGTCATATATTTTAGGGATACAATGGTTAGGTTGTTCTTTATAGTACTTATATATCCATCATTATTATTTCTTGTTCTATATATTGAACAATCTGCTATAATCTGTCACCTACCTATTTGGTGGACAAAACAAACAACTGATCTCCCTTGGGGCAGCAATGTGCTCATCCCTAGAGCAGTTTAAGAATCTCAGGGTCAGCCGGGCGGTGGTGGCACATGCCTGTAATCCCAGTACTTGGGAGGCAGAGGCAGGCGGATCTCTGAGTTCGAGGCCAGCCTGGTCTCCAAAGTGAGTTCCAGGAAAGGCGCAAAGCTACACAGAGAAACACTGTCTCGAAAAACCAAAAAAAAAAAAAAAAAAACAAAAAAAAAAAAAGAATCTCAGGGTCTTCTATAGCAAAGAGCCTCTAAGGAAACGTCTGTAACCATCTGTTCTCGAAGTGACATTCCGCACGGTCCTAAGAAGGCAGGAAGGCAAGCAGCTCACCTGCCTCCTCCTGAGGTTTAAGCAAGGGGACAGGTCAAGGCTGGAAGCCTTGGGACTCAGGGCTGAGGCGTCCCATTCTTCGCTGCATCCCAACAGATGCTGGTCAGAGCCACAGGGTCTCCTCACCTGAGTGCATCACTTAGGACAGTCTCTTCGTGTTGGGTTACCTAACTTCTTTCTCTCAGATCTTGCATCCTCTCTGTGCCCATGCTCTTGGAGGTAACTGAAATGGCAGACTCTCCTTCCCCAAAGGAAGCCTTGCCTGGGGCTGTTGTCCAGCAACTTTATATATAAAAGATCTCTGTGAGTTCAAGGCCAGCCTGGTCTGTATATATGTTTGGTCCTTCACCTGTTGAACTCTGAGACTTTCCATGCAAGCAGCACAAACAAAGTCCGGCTGCCTTCTAGAAAGAAAAGGAATCTTGTTTCCATGCCTAGTTAATGAATGTCCCTAAATGTCGGTAAGCTGAGCAGTTGCTAGCGTGCGTAAATACTGTTAGGTAGATTCTTTTAAGGATGGTCTCATGAATGGGTGGGTGGACAGGAAGAACCGCGAGGTAGCTAACTTTCTGCCTCGGGACCCAAGAATTCTGTCTGCATCTTAAAATCCTTTACAAAGGAATATAACCTAACACTGGATACCAGACCTGTGACAGAGTTCTGGTTACAAACAGATGGTTTTCTGTTCCAGATTTGTTAACACCCTTAACGAGATGCTCACCATCACAATGAGTGGGAAAGTGTACGAAAATATCACCAGTTACAACGCCAGCAACTATCAGTTTTTTCCTTCTGGAGTGTAAGTACCTCTTCTGGGCAACTTGCTCCCAAATTCAAGGTTGTCTAGTGTTTTTCTTTTAAAAAAAAAATGGAGATTTTAATACCAAGAGCCATAACCTCTGCTGTTCTTTCTTTTAATAGAAAAGACTTCACAATAAACTCCACAGAGATTGCATCAGACTGTCAACGAGCTTTTAAATCTTCCAACCTTGACTTTGGCAGCGCATATACCTATGTGGTCAGAAGGATGGTTAGTAGTTCGTAGTTCATTCTACCACAACAGACAGCCGGGTCAGCCTCGGCTGGCCTGAACCCTCACAGACACTCAGGAGTCTCATGATTAACTATGTGATCAGAAGGATAGTTTGTAGTTCATAGTTCATTCTACCACAACAGACAGCCGGGTCAGCCTCGGCTGGCCTGAACCCTCACAGACACTCAGGAGTCTCATGATTAACTAGAGGAATTGGGATCTGCAAATGGGTTTAGGACTAATTCAACTCACCACTAATTCTTTTTTTTTTAATTGTGCAAGAGTGTGTGTGTGTGTGTGTGTGTGTGTGTGTGTGTGTGTGTGTGTGTGTGTGTAGGTACAGCCTACAGGAGTCTGTTCTCTCTTCCCACTGTGTGGATCGCAGGGTTCAGACTCGGGTTGTTAGTTTGATGACAAGTCCCTTTCCTCACCTGGCCGTCTCACTGGCCCACCACAGATTCTCTAACTTACTGTTGACTTAAGTTGACTGTAGAATAAACCCGAGCAGACTTAGTTGCACACTAGTTAAACGTTCCTATTGACCAGTATTTGATGCTTCCTTATGGACTGCTGACTTTGGGATTTAATGTTAAAGGGGGCAAGGTTTTAACTGGCGGGCTCCCAACATTGCACAGTTACATTTAAAATGGGCACTGACGTCCTAAGTTCCCCGATTCAACCTCAGAAGGCCAACCCCATTTGTCTTTATGAACATTGTTATTCTAACGTTCTCTCTGCCTCCCTCTCAACGGCCGGCTTGTCGCTGTGGTGGTCTAGAGTGATGGCTGCCTGGAAGTGAAGGAATTCGAAGACATTCCGCCCAACACGGTGAACATGGCGCTGCAGATCCCGCAGTACTTCCTTCTCACCTGTGGCGAAGTGGTCTTCTCTGTCACGGGACTGGAGTTCTCGTATTCCCAGGTCTCTTGTTTCCTCCTCCCTTCCCCTACCTGCTGCCCTCAGAAAGATGCTGAGGGAACTCGGTTTGAGTCTGGGATATCCCTGTGCTTAGAACCTCTTTTGTTTTGTTGGTTGTGTAAGACAGATCTTAGTCTATAGCCCGGACTAGCCTGCAATTCACCATCCTCCTGCCTCAGGCTTTCAAGTACTGGAATGGTAGGCATGCACCACCACGTATAGCTTGTTGATAGATTTTTTTTTTTAATTCTAGAGAGCATTATGGTGCTGCATCAGTTACTTTCTGCAAAATCGTTATGCTGTATTAGTTACTCTCTCCTGCTGTGATGAGACACCAGGACTAAAAGCCACTTCCAGAGAGAAGGGTTTATGTGGGCTGTGGTTATGATGAGTGTCCATCATGGCAGCACATGGTAGCCAGAACAGGAAGCTGAGTGCTCACATCTTGAATCACAGGCACAAAGCAGAGCGAGTGAGCAGAGAGTGGAACAAGGTTTTAAACTCTCAGAGCCCACCTCCAGCAAGGTCACACCTCCTCCAAACACCAACAACCACTCGGGACAAAGTGTACAAAAGCCTGATCTTACCTGGGATGATTCTCATCCAAAGAACCACAGGTGTCTTGCATCGAGCAAGGGCTGAGGTCAACAGGTCTTTGCTCCATGGGAATGCTGTGCTGTTGATCTTGAGGGGGTCCACAGGTCTTTGCTCCATGGGAATGCTGTGCTGTTGATCTTGAGGGGGTCCACAGGTCTTTGCCCCATAGGAATGCTGTGCTGTTGATCTTGAGGGGGTCCACAGGTCTTTGCTCCATGGGGATACTGCGCTGTTGATCTTGAGGGACCACAGACATCCACTGTACTCCCAGAGTCCTAAGGGGACGGCACATCAGGGACTGCTGCCGGAGTCCGAGTAGCAGACTCTGCACTTTGTAACCTCCAAAAGGCGCCAGTTACGCACAGAAGTACTTGTCTATAGGTCTGCGTTCTGGTTACATTTAAGGTCTGGATGATGTCTCTGTGCCACTCCCAGTGACCACATCAAATCAGATCTACTGCTAAGAACAAGCATAGCCCCTTTACTCTTAAGGCTAGAGATATAGCTCAGATGATAGATCCCTTGTCTCACGTGCATGCAGCCACGTTCAGTTCATAGGGTTCAATTCATACCACTGTCTGAAACCAGGTGTGGTGGTGCGCACTGTAATCCCTGTCCTGGGGAGGGACAGCAGGAAGATCAGAAGTTCAAGATCATCCTTGGCTACATAGTAAGTCTGAGGTCAGCAGAGATGTGTAACACCCTACTTCAGAAAAATACTTTTTTTTTTGCTTTTAAGTATATTTGGCTAATGACTTAGAGTTTCCATTGCTGCGAAGAGACACTATGACCACAGCAACTCTTATAAAGGAAAACATTTAATTGAGGTGGCAACTTAGAGTTTCAGAGGTTTAGTCCGTTATCATTATGGTGGGGAACACAGCAGTATGTAGGCAGATATGGTGCTGGAGAAGGAGCTGAGAATTCTACATCTTGATCCAAAGGCAACAGGAAGTGAAGTAAATTAGGCATCACTTGAGCATAGGCGACCTCAAAGCCCACCCCCACGATGACACACTTCCTCCAACAAGGCCACACCTACTCCAACAAAGCCACACCTCCTAATTGTGACATTCCTGTGAGCTTATGGGGGCCAAAACTACCACAGCTAATTAGGCAGATTTTATTGGTACCCCAATTAGAGCTTAATGTGTAAGTATTTGTCAAAACCACAGTTAAAGGTGTTGCACCCTGGCATCTGTCCTTCAGTATTTGTGATAGTCGGCATGGGCGGGTCACCCTTTCTGTGATGACCACGCTGTCTGACAAACGCCAGGGCCTGATACAGGAAGGACATGGCAGGAAAGCTGCTGAAGGGTAAGTTTGCAGCCCAGACAGTAGCTCCCTTTGGGGGAGAACATGCCACAGATGGCTTTGTCTGGAAGTTTGTGAGCAGTCTGTAGCTCCGCCCCTGTTACTAAGACAACACTGGTGTGTGTAAGTCTGCATCACACAAATGGTGCCCTCCTTATATTGACGTTGAACCTGACCTTTTTTTAATTTACTCATCTACATGTTCATATGTAGAGCAGGGCCATGCTCTGTAGCCGAGGGATCAAACTCCTGATCTTCGTGCCTCAGCCTCCCAAGTGCTGGGATCACAGGTGTGAGGTGCCACACTGAGCAAACCTGACCTCTCCTCTGCACTTCGGGGATGCTTGGTGAAGTGGGTGGGGGGCTCTCCCGGCCTGCAGCAAGAAGCAGGTTGTGATCCACTCTGCTTTGCTTCCTCAGGCCCCTTCTAACATGAAGTCGGTGCTTCAAGCAGGCTGGCTTTTAACCGTGGCGGTTGGCAACATCATCGTGCTCATTGTGGCGGGGGCCGGCCACTTCGAAAAACAGGTACAAGGGGAAAGAAGGTTGGACATGCCTAATAGTGTTTTCTGTAGATTTTGAGACAGGGTCTTACGTAGCCCAGATTGGCTGCAAACTTGCTGTGTAGCTGAGGATGACTTTGAACTTCTAACCTTCCTGGATATCACCAGGACCCTCCCCAGCTGTCTATAAAGATGTATCCATTTGAGTCACAGCCTTGTTGCACACAAGGTCTACCTGTGGTTTCCTGTCACCATAGCAGTTACGTTGTTTCCTGTGTCAGGAATGGCCATGGGGCTGCACTCCCTTCCGCCTAGGTACTGTCAAGAAACATATATGTATAATTGTGTGTATGTGTGTATGTGTGTGCACCATGTACCTGCAGGTGCCCATGGAGGCCGGAAGAGCACTAGGTCCCCCAGGCTGGGGTTTTGGGGTTTGTGGGTGTGCTGGGAACCCAGCCAGAGACCTCTCTCTGGCCGATGCTCAGAGCTATGAAGCCATCTCATCTCTCCTGCCCATGGTAGCACACTCTTTGTCCTGCAAGGCCACCGCTTGGTCTTTGCCATTTCTCATCCTTCTGGCACCAGCCATAAAGAATTTCAGAAAATTCCTGGGCAGTGGTGGTGCACACCTTTAAGCCCAACACTGGGGAGGCAAAAGCAGGCAGATCTCTGCAAGTTTGAGGCCAGCCTGGTCTACAGAGTGAGTTCCAGGACAGCTAGGACTACACAGAGAAACCCTACCACCACCAAAAAAAAAAAAATCAGGAAATTTGTCATCTTCCCAAAGATCTTGTGTTTCCACACCCCATGTTAATAGGAAAATGTCACCTGCTCCTTGAACATCTGAGAAAATCTGGGGTCTCTGTGGGGTGCCCCCCATTTCCCGGCAGTTTCACTTCAAGGTGCCTTCTGCCTAGAAGCAGCAAGGAATTATGCGTGCAGTGTTATGTTAATGTGACTGTGATTGGTTTGTTTGTTTTCTTGCTTCAACTCTGATCCTCCGAAGTGGGCTGAGTACGTTCTGTTCGCCTCGCTGCTTCTGGTTGTCTGCGTGATATTCGCCATCATGGCTCGATTCTACACCTACATCAACCCAGCCGAGATTGAAGCACAGTTTGATGAGGATGAAAAGAAGAAGAGCGCAGGGAAGGACAACCTGTATCCCGCCCTGGAACCCGTCTCACAGACAAATATGTGAGGGTCAGGAGGCAAGGGGAGCCCCAGATTCCGACATGCGCCCTGATCTCTGCCCCAAGGGTCAGGACACCACTGTGTAGCCCTTGATGGAGAAGACTTCAGACTGTGAACCAAAATAATAACAAAGCTGCTTTCTAAGCTGCCAACTCTGAATCTGAAACTCTAGTGGGAGCCTTTTAATTGTTTTTTTTTGGGGGGGGAGGGGTCGAGGAATTTCAAGACAGGGTCTCTCTGTGTAGCCTTGGCTGTCCTGGAACTCACTTTGTAGATCAGCCTGGCCTCAAACTCACAGAGATCTGCCTGCCTCTGCCTCCTGAATGCTGGGATTAAAGCATGCACCAACTCACCCAGCTTTATTTAAAGCACACACTTTATTTTTTTTTTTAACACTGGGCCATATCTTGCATTTCTGCCACAGAACTGAACTTAGTTCAGATTAACTTAATTTTGAAAAAGTAACTGTACTGGTTTTTTTTTCTAACACTTTTATGAAAACAATGTTGAATTTACAGAGGGCTTTTTTAACAGTGTATAGTATCAGATAGTTTAAGCTGATAACTTTACCTTGAGTTTTTTGTTTGTTCATTTGTTTTTCTAGTTTTCTTTGTCCTACCTTTTTAAATTATATGTAACTCAAAAGACCATCAAGTGAAGGCCAGTCATGAACTGTGAAGTGACTGGTGTGAGATTAAACTCTTCTTCTTCAGAACATGTGTTTGTGAGTCTTTGGGTAGGGTAAGAAACCTTTCCAATGCTGTCTGGTTATGCTACTACATACATGCTCCTTTCGATGTCTTCAGAAGTTAATAAAAGCATCAACAAAAGCAATATTCACATAGGGGAAACCCCAGGAATATGAAACACCAAAATTTATTTCTTCCTGGTCCTGTTTTTTCCCAGGGAAATAAAAAAATCTATCTTTTACTAGTAACATCTTTCTATGTGCACATATGTATACATCTCATGGTGTTGTTCTTGAATTGATGAATATTCTTTGCTTAAAGTAGAGGTTCCTTCTAAAATATCATAAACACTACCTAATTCATCCTACAGATATTTGGTGTGTGTTTTGTTTTGTTTTGTTTTCTTGAAACAGGGTTTCTCTGTGTAGCCCTGTGTAGAGTAACAGTCTTATTAAATAAGAAACACAGAGCAAATGCAGAGTTAAAAGCCCAAGAGGTCAGAGCAGTAGCTAAGAGCTGAGACTAAAACCCTTTCTTACCCTTCACTGCTGCTGTCGTCCTTCCCCTCAGAAAGAGACTTACTTCCTGTGTAGTCTTTTTATTGACTTTCTGTTCTGCCTTCTCATTGGTTGTAAACCCAACCACATGACCGCCTCGTCACTGCCAGTCTGTACAGACCTCCAGGTCTTCTATGGTTGGTTTTGATATTAAAGGCGTGTTTCTCCATGCTGGCTGTATCCTTGAACACACAGAGATCTGCCTAGCTCTGCCTCCCAAGAGCTGGCATTAAAGGTGTGCACCACCACCAATGCCAGGCTCTGCTATGGCTTGCTATTAGCTCTGACCCCCAGGCAACTTTATTTATTAACATACAAATAAAATCACATTTCAGTACAAATAAAATATCACCATAGCCCTGGCTGTCCTGGAACTCACTATGTAGGCCAAACTGGCCTCAGACTCACAGAGATCCACCTGCCTCTGCCTCCCTAGTGCTGGGATTAAAGGTGTGCACCACCATCACCCATCTTACTTGTTTTAAACTTCCACTCTTTTCTTTATGGGTGTGTGCTGTGGGATGTTCTGTATGTTAAATGTGTTGCTCTGATTGGTTAATAAAGAAAACACTGATTGGCCAGTAGCCAGGCAGGAAGTATAGGTGGGACAAGGAGAGAGGAGAATTCTGGGAAGTGGAAGGCTAAGGCAGAGAGACGCTGTCAGCCGCCGCCATGACAAGCAACATGTAAAAGATACCGGTAAGCCACAAGCCATGTGGCAACTTATAGATTAATAGAAATGGGTTAATTTAAGATATAAGAACTAGATCACAAGAAGCCTGCTGCGTCCATACAGTTTATAAGCAATATAAGTTTCTGTGTGTTTACTCAGTTGTGACTGAGTGGCTGTGGGATTGGCAGGTGAGAGAGATTTGTCCTGACTGTGGGCCAGACAGGACTGAAAACCTCTAGCTACAGGTGTGTCTTTTTTATTGGTGTGTGTGTGTGTGTATGTGTGCTCGGTGTCTGCGTGTATATTGGGAATTCGTTCCACCAATTAGCTGTGAGGTATAAGCCTTAGGGCATGGCTTCTAATCCTCGTATGTGATGGCTTGAAAGGAGGGGGGTCGTGCCCCTTCTTCTTGAGGTGGATTCAGGTGGTTGGATCCATTCGCTCCTGGGCAGAGCAAATGGCTGTTCACTTGGTTCTGTGTTCATGAGTGTATCTCCCCCTTTATTACTTTAGTAAATCCTTGTTGCCCCCTTAAACAGACTCACGTGGATTTCTCATAATAGCCATGTGTGTGTGTCTGTCTGTCTGCCATGTGTTTGTGTGTATGTGTGTGTGTGTGTGTGTGTGTGTGTGTGTGTGTGTGTGTGTGTCTGCCATGTGTGTATGAGTAACCTTAGGGGTCAAGTGAGGGCATCAGATCACTGGAGCTGGAGTCACAGGCAGTTATAACCCAACAAATAACGTGGATGCTAGGAACTGAGCTGGGTCCTCTGAATGGTTAGACTGCACTCTAACCGGCTGAGCTACCTCTTCAACCTAGTTGTTTTGAGAGAGGGCCTTGTGGATCCAGAGTGGCCTTGAGCTTGCTGTGTAGCTGAAGATCTTAAGCATCTGATCCTCCTGCCTCCACTGCCCAAATTCTGGGATTCAGGTATGTGCCACAATGCCCAAATTTAGTTGATTCTGGGGACAGAACCCAGGGCTTCCTGTGTGGTAGACAAGTGTTCCATCAACTGACAAAGAATGGAGCTATAATTTAATAATCCCTGATGCCAGGCCCAAGATCATCCTAGTTGGTATTCCTGTACAGAGAGGCCACAGTTCTTAGATGTCATACAAGACACACAGAAAAGCAACTGCTGAACTTTGCCAAGATAAGGCAGGACAGCCCTTCAAAATTCCTGCTTCATAGAAGAGTCTGCCAGATACTCTAGGTCTGAAGGCTAAAGATGGATGCCCCAACGTTACAGAGGAATTTTGGGTGACTGTCTAGGCAGCTAGATGTCTCTGTTGTTAGGTAATATTACATCCTTCTGGGGTCTCTGATGGAGTTAAAGACTAAATAGTTAGAGTTATAGTTTTCCTTAGTTATGATAAAGTAAATTAGGTATAAAACTTTAGAATCACTAAGTTAAGATAGATAAAGGAGTATTTTCTCTAATGGACTTAATATTGTAAATGTAATTCTTACTTGATAACTGTTTTTGTTGTATATAGTTTTACTATGTTAAAATTAAAACCTTTCATTTTTATGTAGACAAAAAGGAACTGTTCTGGAATATTAGTTGAAGATGTGTTGCATTTGTTTATGCTGTGGAACATTTGTTTAATGATGAAAAGATGTGTTGCAGTCTTTTATGTTGCATTTGTTTAATTCTATGAAGCAGTGTGACTGTGCCTGTCTAAAACATCTAATAAAGCCAGGCGGTGGTGGCGCACACCTTTAATCCCAGCACTTGGGAGGCAGAGGCAGGCAGATCTCTGTGAGGCGGGGCTGGCAGCAGAGAGAATAAATAGAGGAGAAATCTGGGAGAAATAATCGAGGAGTGAGGAAAGAAGGAGAGGAGAATGCTAGGGGCCAATTACCCAGCTACACGGCAAGCCACGGAGTAAGAAATAAATAAAGGTATATATAACAGAGAAAGATATAATAAACCCAGATGGAATAATTTAAGAAAAGCTGGCTAGAAACAAGCCAAGCTAAGGCTGGGCATTCATAAGAAAGAATAAGACTGTGTGTGATTTATTTGGGAGCAGGGTGGGGGCCCCCAGAGAGTAAAGAGAAAACCCAGCCATACACTGCAGCCCCCTCCTTCACTTCACACCACTCCCTGAGAGAGTTTTGCTGACGTCGCTCCCTGGATTCCCAGACTTCAGCCTCCCAGCTTTCTTACTCAGCTCTGGGAGCATCTTGTTCACCCATTTCCACCACGTGCCGATCTCCTGCTAAGTAAATGCATTTGACTGCTCAGGCCTAGTTCTTTATTGGCTTCCTCCAATTGTGCCCAACAACTCTAGTGTAAAGCCTGGACTTGAGGGGCCACTGACTCTGCCTCTGCCTTCACCTGGCTTTTCTGCGTCTCTTCTGCCTTCCTCTAAATTCCATGCTGATCAGCTGTCCCCAAACAGTGCGCTACCGAACTGCTTAAGTACTGTTCTACAAGGGGAGGGTCACCCTAGAACACACTTCACACCTTGCACCTGAAACCCAGAATCTTGTCAGTCGTCTTGTGCTGCTGGCTCCACAAGATCCATGTGTGTGTTCTGTTTGTTTTCATTTTGCAAATGAAATTTGTCTCTAGGTACTAAGTATTTATCTTTAAGTCAGTTTTAAACTTTAAAAATACTTGAGAAAATATACAAGTTTGACTATTCTTGTCTATTTTAACCATTATGCATTCTGCAAAAAAAAAAAAAAAATATGTTCTCACCTTTTGTGACACCCAACTAAGGCTGAGCATACACTGAACACTGGGCATGTGTGGACAGTGGGCTCAGCAGTCTTCTGGATTACCTACAAGTGTGCAATCCACCAACCATCCTGTAGTGTGGTTACTATTATTCTGCTCACAGAAGACAAAGGAAAAGCAAGTAAACCAATCAAGGCCATCCCCACAGCCTGGCTCTAGAGTGCCAGCCCTACATCCACCACCTCTCACCACCATGTTTAATCTGCTATAAGGAGTGCATCAATCTTAATCCTTAAAGTAACCAGGAAAAGGTTTCACAGCCTTCATGTTGGAGACAAACCTGAGGAAGAGGGCTGGAGAGAGGCTAGCCATTTAGATCATTCGCTGCTCTTGCAGAGGACCCAGGTTTGATTCCCAGCACCCACATGGTAGCTCACAATCAACCATAACTCCAGTTCCAGGTGATCTGATGCCCTCTTCTGGCCTCTGAAGGCTGGAGCACATATGCACATGCAGGTAAAATGCTCACACGTGTAAAATAAAATAAATAAATCTTTTTTTTTTTTAAAAGGAAAACATTGTTTTAAACTGAGGAAGAGCAAACTTTAATAACTTGCCTCAGGCATATGCCTAGTGCCTGAGCCAAGATTTGAACCCATGTACAACTGAGTCTTTTCCCAGGAGCCTCCAGCATCTGCCACTTACCACAACCTGCCTGACCTCGAGACTATAGCACATAACAAACTGTATGTCACATCACACAGTAAAATTGATGGTTAAGGCAGCATGGGTGACCGGGCCCTAGAGACCAGTGTTCACCAGCACCCTGGGCTGGACCCCCATAGCCGCCTAGATGGCCATGTGTGGGGACTGGAACGCTGGCTCAAAGGACGAGCCAGGGAAACAGCTACCTTTACCATCTCCGAGGGAGGCTGGGGCTCCTGTGCAGCTGTCCTGTCGACGCTTGTACTTCCTCCCCACAAGCCTGATGGGAGGCACCGCCATTGCTGAGAGAGGTCATGGAGGTAAGCTCTGACCTCACCAGAAGAAGGCGATGGTGGATCGGGGAACAGGGACACGGAAATGGGACACTCAACCAGGGAGACCCAGGAGGAGAATGGTCAGCGGCAGTCCTCAAGAACCAGTGTGGCCAAATCCGGTGCCTGACTTCACAGACAGCAGGACAGCCCGACATTGCATTTATTTAATTTTTAAATTGTGGTAAAACGCACGGGAAGTAAAACTAATCATTTTTAAAGTTACAGAACCATGGCATACGTCACATCAGCACTGTTGTGCAACCGTCCCCTCCATGAGTCTTGGAGACACTTTTCCCTGCAGAACGGAAACCCTGCGTTCACTGAACACAGCCCCACTTCCCCTCTCCCAGGCCACCAGACTGAAGACACAAAAAGGCCACCGTCCTCTACTGGCTTCTACTCCCGCTCACCTGTACCCTGCGATGTGGACCTTCGCAGCTTTCCTGAGAGTCCTGGGTGTCAGGGCTTCTGTCCCAACCCTGGTCAAAGGCAGCTAATGAGAGGCCGGGCCTCTGGGGCTCCCAGGTGTTTTCACTGAGGCCGCTGCCACCGCCATTTGCTGCGAGCAGGGACCAAGCGCTTTCAGCCGGCCTTCAAGCATCCTTCAGGTAGTGGCCATCTCAGAACCGCGTGAGGCTCCTTTTGACCTCATGCCTGGCTCGTCTAATGAGACTTCTTGGCTCAAACAGAACAGGAACTGAGTGTGGCCGGATGCCATCCTGGCGCCCTGGAACCAAGAGCCCCACACTTCCCAGGGCTGAGTGTCCTGAGAGGAAGAAGGGGAACCCTAAAAGCTGTCTGCTTAGTGGGAACCAAAAACAGGCCGGTATGCCGGGGAGGCAGCCCACCCTTAGCACTGAGCCGAGCATTCTTCCTCGCTGTTCCCGATGCTTAGGGTCTCCTGGTCTCCATGTTCACAGACAGGCCAGGCGGCTCAGAACCTGGGCGGACGGACTACGCAGTGACCAGCAGAGGGAGCCAATAGTCTCCTTCCCACATTGTGCTGTGAGCAGAAGTAACTTCTTTCGCTGCTTTGTTTTATTTTGGTTCTTCGAGACAGGATTTCTCTGTGTATCCCTGGCTGCCCTGGATCGCGCTGTAGACCAGGCTGGCTTTGAACCCGTAGATTCTCCTGCCTCTGCCTCCCAAGTGCTGGGATTAAAGGTGTTTGTTTTGTGTTTTGCTTTTTTTTTTTTTTTTTTTTGGTTTTTCGAGACAGGGTTTCTCTGTGTAGCTTTGTGCCTTTCCTGGAACTCACTTGGTAGCCCAGGCTGGCCTCGAACTCACAAAGATCCACCTGCCTCTGCCTCCCGAGTGCTGGGATTAAAGGCGTGCGCCACCACCACCCGGCCCTGCTTTTTGTTTTTTTGAGACAGGGTCTCACTATATAGCTTTGGCTGGCCTGGAAGTCACTAGACAGACCAATCTGACCTCGAACTCACTGCTCCTGCCTCTCTGCCGGCTGAGATTAGTGTGAACCACTGTCACCGTGACTGACGAGAAGTGACTCCCAAGTCCAGCAGCCCCTAATAAGACCACAGACCTTCAGTGGACCAAACTTCAGCAATCCACTAAAAGTTTTACTTGGGTTCTTGGTACAGTTCATAAACCTAGACAGAATTCATGATAGGTCCCATGGCGTCTAAAAACCACAACCCACGTGTATTCAATAATTATTTACTAAGAACCACGCAGGCATCCAGGAGAGAGTGGATTGAAAGCCAGCCAGAGAGTAAACAGTGTGGGGGGTTGGGGGGGGGGAGAGGAGTCTGATTGTCTATTATCCCCAAAGAGCTCACAAGAAAGATGAAATAAGAATGTAAAGCTCTAGGTAACCAAAGGAAAGTATGCACAGCCTGGAGACCACTCACCCCAGAGCAAAGCTGGACCGTCTGACACACGTAGAGCATGGAGGAGACTTTCCCCAAGTGGAGTACTCTGACCAAAGTGCAACCAATTTAAGGATATCTTGTCTGTTTGAAGCACACACACACACACACACACACACACACACACACACACACACACACGCACGCACGCACGCACGCACGCACACAACACACAGAAGTACCAAGGCTGGGCAGTTACCCTCCAAAGGGTGCGGCAGAGGTTAAGAAGTGTAGATCTGCCTCATCTCTTGTTAGCTCTGTGCACTTGCACAGACTAAAGAGACAATGTCATTGTGTGTCCCTCGGGGCTGCTGGGAGGTGGCCAGTTGAGTTCATTCTTGGTTGTTTGTTCAACTGTTGGTTACTGATCACCAACCAACCCAGCCTAGACACTCTGGGCACATCAAATAATTAAAAGATCCAAGCCACTGTGGCAGCATAGACAATAATCAACAAGGAAACCGTGGACAAGGGTATGATACTGGAGAAAGGCGCTGAGGAGGAGTGGAAGGTGGAAGATGTGGAGCAGGCCTCGGCTGTACAGTGTGTGCCTGCCAAGTTCAAAGCCCTAGATTGTGGTGATATTGTCTTCCCCAAAATATTGTGCACTCTAATAAACT
This sequence comes from Peromyscus maniculatus bairdii, assembly GCF_049852395.1. NCBI lineage: Eukaryota > Metazoa > Chordata > Mammalia > Rodentia > Cricetidae > Peromyscus > Peromyscus maniculatus. The sequence goes on along the minus strand of NC_134860.1, from coordinate 118,927,321 downwards.
TATCTGCAGTCAGAGAACAGAACAGCCACTAGGTATAGAGGCCAGAAAATGGTGGCACACACGCCTTTAATCCTAGCATTCCAGAGGCAGAGATCCGTCTGGGTCTCTGTGAGTTCTAAGCCAGGCATGGTAACAAGAGCCTTTAATCCCAGGGAGTGATGGCAGGAATAAGAAAGGTATATAAGGCGTGAGGACCAGAAACTAGAGCTGGTTAAGCTTTTAGGCTTTTAGCAGCAGTTCAGCTGAGATTCATTCTGGATGAGGACTCAGAGACTTCCAGTCTGAGGAACCAGGATCAGCTGAGGAATTGGCAAGGTGAGGTAGCTGTGGCTTGTTCTACTTCTCTGATCTTCCAGCGTTCACCCCGATACCTGGCTCTGGGTTTGTTTTTATTAATAAGAACTCTTAAGATTCATAGTCGGGCGTTGGTGGCGCACGCCTTTAATCCCAGCACTTGGGAGGCAGAGCCAGGTGGATCTCTGTGAGTTCGAGGCCAGCCTGGGCTACCAAGTGAGCTCCAGGAAAGGCGCAAAGCTACACAGAGAAACCCTGTCTCGAAAAACAAAAAAAAAAAAAAAAAAAAAAAAAAAAAAGATTCTTGCTACACTAGATTCCATAGAAATAAGAAAGATGTTGCTGGTCAGTAGGAAGGGAACTTTTGTTGGGATAATTGGAGCCATCACGATGGGGTCCTAAAGGGACACATCCCACAGTTCCAAAGGGCAAAGGAATTCCCTGTTTCTGTTTCCAAAAGGGCTGGTGGTGCAAGTTCCATACCATGTGTACCAGGAGTCTTCAGGCCCAAAGACACTAAATAAAAGGAAAGTTGTACAGAGTCAGGCAGATCCCTGTGAGTTCGAGGCCAGCCTGGTCTACAGAGAGAGATCCAGGACAGGCACCAAGACTACACAGAGAAACCCTGTCTCAAAAAACCAAAACAAACAAACAAAAAAGTTGTAACTCAAGCTTGTCTTGGGCCTGGGGCTGGGGGAGGCTGGCCTTGCAGCTGGGAGAGGGAGGGAGCCGGCAAGGCCACAGCAGGTGCTTGTCAGCAAGAGAGGCTGCAGCGGGTGTGGATGGTTTGTCGGGGGAAGGAGAGCACAGCAATTAGAGGTTTGTGATCTAACATTGGATCCCCCTTAGCTGTGGGATGGTCTGTATGTCAAATCTGTTGCTCTGATTGGTCAATAAATAAAACACTGATTGGCCAGTGGCTAGGCAGGAAGTATAGGTGGGACTAACAGAGAGGAGAATTGAGAGAACAGGAAGGCAGAGGGAGTCACTGCCAGCTGCCGCCATGACAAGCAGCATGTGAAGACACCGGTAAGCCACAAGCCACGTGGCAAGGTATAGATTTATGGAAATGGATTAATTTAAGCTATAAGAACAGTTAGCAAGGCCGGGCGTTGGTGGCGCACGCCTTTAATCCCAGCACTCGGGAGGCAGAGCCAGGCGGATCTTTGTGAGTTCGAGGCCAGCCTGGGCTACCAAGTGAGCTCCAGGAAAGGCGCAAAGCTACACAGAGAAACCCTGTCTCGAAAAACCAAAAAAAAAAAAAAAAAAAGAACAGTTAGCAAGAAGCCTGCCATGGCCATACAGTTTGTAAGCAATATAAGTCTCTGTGTTTACTTGGTTGGGTCTGAGCGGCTGTGGGACTGGCGGGTGACAGAGATTTGTCCTGACTGTGGGCAAGGCAGGAAAACTCTAGCTACACCCCTTCACATTAAAGCGGTGCATGGTGGCTCGAGCCTGTAATCCCATCACTTGGACGTGGAGGAACAGGGTCAAGAGTTCAGTTTATCTCAGCTCTTATCAGCTACATAAGTCCTTAAGACCAGCCTGAACACATGGAAGGGCAACTTAGGAAAGGATGGTCGGAAAGCGTCTAAGCCACCCTCCAGGGTGAGGGAAGCCAATACAGGACTGTCCCCTGAGCCAAACCACTGCCACCTACAGGAGTTCCCCTGGGCCTGCTCCACGGAAAACTTCAACAGCTGAGCTTCCTGACTGTTAATGGCCCCTCCTGGAAGGGGGCGTGGTGAGGGTCATGAGACCTGCACCTTAGTATCCCAACCAGTTGTGTGCAATGGTGTCCTAATGCACATGGCCTCTGGGTCTCAGGGAAAGGCTAGAGGATGTAGGTGGGAAGGACTAGGGGAGGACCCATCTACACAGGCACTGCAGAGTCATAGGCATGCCAGGTGCGAACTCCTGTGGGCTCCTGTCTGTAACCTTGAACCCGCCGCTCTGTAAGAGAACTAGTCAACTCTCTGGTTCCTCAGAATGAACCTTGGTGCAATCATCTCTTGGCTGTCAATGGGCAGTAGGAGGAGGTGGGGGTGTTTACTTCTCCCCGAGGGAAGATGTTTTAGCAACAGATGCTATCGCCATCATGGGGGGGGGGCAGCAGGACAGAGGGCACAGCCGTCAGAATACCGAAAGAGGACATGTCTAGGATCTTTGAGAAGTTGCAGGAGGCCACCACACAGGGCTGAGAGCAAGGGAAGTGGTTAAGGGTGGGGACCGTGTATTCAGTCACAGCCTTATATGTCATGGTGAAGACACTAGCTTCTCATGGAAGAGTCCCACACACTGGCCAGTGCTGAGGTGGGATCCCTCCAGCTGAAGAACCAGCAGACAGAGGTCAAACATTGAATCGGGATCCCTCATGACAGACAGAAGGGCGATTCAGACCAGTGAGGCGGTGAGCAGGGGCTGCTGGGGACGCTCTGGAGGTGGATAAGGCCAAAGGATTATGGACTGGATATCCAGTCTCTGATGGACTGGGTATGGGAGACGAGAGACAGACATTAGGACTTTCAGGTTGGCCATCCTAGGGGCTCTGAGTGTTTTCATACACAGAGCTGCTGTCAAAGGAAGCAATCAGCATCCCCTGGCTGCCCCTGAGGAGGCTGAGGCAGGAGGCGGTTAAGCAATGTGTGTGAGGGAGCATGTTTGCCCTACAGAGAGATGTTGTCTTCCTTCTCCCCCCACTCCCTCTCTCCTCCCCTCCCCTCTTCCCTCCCTCTCTAACCCCCCTCCTTTTCTTCTTTTTTCTCCACCACCATTGTTCAGTTATTTGCTTAACATATTTCTTCAGAAAGGACTAGAAGACACTTCTGGTTCTCTTTGTACCTTCACAGTCATGGGATCAGAGAACCTACTTGTAAGAACTTCAGCCAGGAGACATGTCTATGAGACCCCACATTTGAGCTCCAGGGACATTATGGAAGAGCAGCCACAGCTGACACTGTAGAAGCCAGGGGTTCAACTTAAGGTCCATTTGCTTCTTATGAGTTGTAACCTCCCCCACGGCAACTGTACGCCAGCACCGTGAGCCCTAATCCCTGAAGCTCGGCTTGTCAGGTCGTAGCAACGAGGAGCGTAACTAACCCAGGGAGCAAGTGATTACCGTTCTCATCAGAAATATGGGTTACCTGGAAGTGTTGCCCTCAGAGAGATGTCGCAAATTTTTAAATTACAAGGACCAACCCTCCCTGTTCATCCAGGACTGAGAGGTTCCCTGGATGGAGATGATCTGATTGCTTGAATGAAATGAAACTGAGTGTAGAAAGTGCATCAGTTTTGCACGTAGTAGGTACTCGATACAAGCTGTCATTGGTTTTGCATATAGTAGGTACACAATACAACCTGGTCATTGGTCTATTTCTTCACCAACAAATAGGTAGCATTTTATATACTTAGTATACTTACTGTATACTAAATGTGGTTTAGTACATGGGGGTGCAAAGTGGATGCACCCTTGCCTGCTTTGATAGATTTTAAAGCATTTGATGAGCACTCAGACCAACTCCTTGGGATTCAACCATGATTGAGTGAATAGTGGTAACCGTGCTAGAGAGGTAGCCTTAGGTATTTTTTTCATCTGGCCTCTACAGATGCAATCAAACAAAACAGTCATCTAGATGGCTTCCAATTTCTGTATAATGGGAGATTAAGAGGCTGGGCAGCTCCAGGGACTGGGCAATGTCCAGAGCAACCCCAGTTGCCCCTAAGTTTTGACGGAGGTCAAATGTTTATCTGGGAGTGTCCCATCATGGCCACAAGATGGCAGGAGAGAACACTGTGGTTAACAGTAACAACCTTTTTTTTTGTAAATGTCAGACCTCTCAGGAATTTTTCATGCTTACACATCAGAAGGCCTTGTTAGACACTAAGGATTTATATTCCAGAAGTTTCGATCTTGAGATTGGTGGAAGTGTGCTTGGCTGGTCCAGGGATTCCAGCAAGGGTAGCACTGCTCTTCCTCAGGATGGCACCAAGGGGCACAGGACACCAATGGCATTTACTGAATGGGGGATTCTGAGCAAAGAGGCTCTCAGTTGTAAAGCATTTCCCACATGTCGGGTTCTGCATCATTTCACTAATGTCTTACCCATTCATTTCCATTCAACAGATATTGCTGTATTCCAGGCATTGATGTAGGCCCGGTGAACCAGCAAACACAGAAACAGTCGTGGTTATTGATAAATGCTAACAAAAGTAAGACGAGCAAGAGGTCAGAGAATAGCGAGGAACCACTATTATACTATTATAAATATCATACATTATCTACCAAAAAGTTTTGTTGGTTTCAATATCTTGAAGTTTTTTCCAGAACCTTCTACAAGATGCCAATCCAGGAACGTATTTCATTGTTCCAGAAAAGACCTTTAGAAATGACCTTGGCATTGCCTTTGCTTTTCTGCTCTGAATCCTATCTTTACCTTTTGTCCTTGTTGGACTTTTCAAGTCTGAAGATGTGTTCAGATTCCTCCCCTGTTTGATTGACACTTGGGACTGAGTACAGAATTCCAGCTGGAGGTGGTTCTCTCTTGGGAATTTTGAGAGCACCCTTCCCCGTCTTTCAGCTTCCGATAGCGCTATAAAAGCCCATGCCAGTCTCAGTATTTAGTATTTATATGTTACCCATTGCTTCAACAAAACACCTGACAAAAGGCAACACATTCGAAGAAAGGTTCGTTTTTGGCTCACAGTCTGAAAGAACAGTCCACCGTGATGGAAGGCAGGGCAGCAGCAATCTTAGGCGGCTGCTCACATGGTGTCCACAGTCAGGAAGCCGTGAGGGATAAACTCTGATGTTAAGGGGGCTTTTTCCTCTTTACTCAGTGCAGGACTCAGCTCAAGGGATTGCGCCGACATCCTGGTAGGTTCTTCCCCGGTTAACGGTTTCTGGAAACACTCTCGTGGACACACTCAGAAGTATGCTAGCAGTGAAGATTAATCATTACATATGGGAAGCATTTTCTCCCTAGAAACATGTAAAGGCATCCTTTGGATCTGTTACAGGTTGTTTATCCTTTATCCAAAATGCTGGAAATTCTTTTTTTTTAATTTTTTAATTTTATGTGCATTGGTGTTTTGCCTGCATGTGTGTCTGTGTGAGGGTGTCAGACCCCCTGGAACTGGAGTTACAGACAGTTGTAAGCTGCTGTGTAGGAGCTGGAAATTGAACCAGGTCCTCTGGAAGAGCAGCCAGTGCTCTCAACCACTGAGCCATCTCTCCAGTCCCAAAGCTTGAGATTCTAATAATCTGTTTTATTTAAATTTAGAAACAGATTTGAGGACTACTTTTTATCAATATGGAGAATTTGTGTATATAAAATGAGGTATCTTGGGTTGGGAATTCCTTTATGTTTCTTATACAACTTATGCACACAATCTGAAAGTAATTTTAAAATATATATTTATTTATTTTTGAGATGGGGTCTCACTATATAGACCAGGCTAGCCTGGAGCTCACAGAGATCCACCTGTCTCTGCCTCTTGAGAGGCTCCATAGATAGCCATCTCCAGTCTCTGAAAGTCGATACACAGTATTTTATACATTTGCATTTTGACTGCTACCTTCCACATGAAGTCAGGTGTGGAATTTTCCACTTGTGGCCTTGTATCACCAGCCAGGAATTTTCAGATATTTAAGCATTTTAGAGTTGAGGTTTTTGGATTAGAGACGCTCAACCTATAATTTGAAATTTCATGGTGATGTGATCCATTATGCTGGACATTCAAGAAGACGTGCGTGGAGATGTGCATGGAGACGTGCAAATGGAGAACACGTGTCCTTCAAGTATAAGAAATTGTGATGTATTTTAGTTTTAATTTCCTCCCTTCCATTCCGCTGCTCACTACAGAAGTCTTATTTCAGTGTTAGCCCTCCCTGACCAGCCTCCGACATGCTTACCCTGCATCTTATCTTCTAGTTCCTGTGCTCTGTTTTGCTGAGATTGCCTCAACTGTGTTTCAGGCTTTCTCACAGATATTTATTTCTGCCACCATGTCTTTAAAGGGTCTTTTCTGCTCTGACTTGAAAACTGGGTATGGTGGTGCTCACCTATAATGCCAGCCTTGCAAGGTGGTGGCAAGAGGTCAGAGCCTCAAAGCCATCTTCATCTATCTATATATCTAGTTTGAGGCTAGCCTGGCCTATAAAACCCTAGATAAATGGATGATCATGTAGCTAGAGTTTTTTTCTCTCCAGGTCCCGCCAAGCCCCAGCAGTCCGACAGCCCACTTATAAATAAACACACAGACACTTGTATTATTTAAACTGTTTGGCCTAATGGCTCAGGCTTCTTGCTAACTATTCCTATATCTTAAATTAACCCATTTCTATTAATCTATACTTTGCCACATGGCTCCTGACTTACCGGTACCTTACATCTCCCTTGTCATGGCAGCGGCTGGCAGTGTCTCTCTGCCTCAGCCTTCCACTTTCCAGAATTCTCTTCTCTGCTTGTCCCGCCTATACTTCCTGCCTTGCGACTAGCCAATCAGTGTTTTATTTATTAACCGATAAGAGCAACACATTGGATATACTGAACATTCCACAGCATGGACAGGCAAAGAGATAGATAGATAGACCAATAGACAGGCAAACAGGGAGGAATAGATAATTTAGGTATTTGGGAGACAGAGGCAGGAAGAGCTCAAGTTCAAGGCCAGTCTAGGCTACAAAGTAAATTCCAGACCATCTAGGGTGATATATCAGGATCCTGTCTCAAAAAGAAAAGAAAAGAAAGAAAAAGAAAAAAAATCACACACAATAAATGAATTAATGTGAATTGCTATTTGTTACAATACCTGGCAATATTTCATGATTGCCACATCTTATAACAGATACTATTTTTTTCCTGTATAGATTGTTTCCCACAAACTGACTTTTTACATCTGTTCTGATGTGCTTGTTCCTAGCATATTTTCCAAACAAACGTTTCATCAAATGTCTGAGACCTTTGTGTGCCTGCTTGTGTTTAGGAGTCAAAGCCAAGAGCCCAGTCACCAGCTCTAGGTCCTGATTCACATCTTCCTTAGGGGATGTGCAGGGATGAGCTTTTCCTTGCAGAACTTGAAAGGTGCTGCTGGCACTGTGGGAGCACCCGAGCCTTAGGAAGGCTCTCCCATGCACAGCGTAGGTACGGAGTGACGGCTGCTCTCGGTTGTCAACTTGATTACATCTGAAATTAACTAAAGCCCAAACTGCTGACTGTAGCTAGAGTTTTCCTGCCTTGCCCACAGTCAGGACAAATCTTTGTCACCCACCAGTCCCATAGCCGCTCAGACCCAACCAAGTAAACACAGAGACTTATATTGCTTACAAACTGTATGGCCGTGGCAGGCTTCTTGCTAACTGTTCTTATATCTTAAATTAACCCATTTTTATAAATCTATACCTTGCCATGTGGCTTATGGCTTACCGGCGTCTTCACATGCTGCTGGTCATGGCGGTGGCTGGCAGTGTCTCTCTGCCTCTGCCTTCTGCTTCCCAGAATTCTCTCTCCTTGTCCCACCTACTTCCTGCCTGGCCACTGGCCAATCAGTGTTTTATTTATTGACCAATCAGAGCAATTTGACATACAGACCATCCCACAGCAGCTGGGTACATCTATGAGGAATTTTTCTTGATTGGATCATTTGAAGTGGGAAGATCCACCTTTAGTCTGGGCCACAGTTTCTGGTGACCACTTATATAAAGGCCATGGAAGAAGGATGTTCTCGCTCTTTGCCTGTTTGCCCTCTCTGTTACTGGCAAGTCCATTCCTTGACTGGCATTAGAGCCTACTTCTTTGGGATTCCAGTATATATTGAAGACCAGCTGAGACATCCAGCCTCATGGACCAAATAACTATTGGATTCTTGGACTTTCTGTCAGGAGACAGCCGTCATGGGACTAGCTGGAACCACAGCCTTTGAGCCAATCTACTAATCCCCTATTAGTTCTGTTGTTTCTCTGTTGAACCCTGACTAATACATATGGGGTTAGGCGTGGTCACAGAGAACAACTGATACTGTAGGTGATGTCTTTAGTGGAGGCAAACGGGTGGGCACCCACCTCTGAGGGTCTCCTACACCCCAGTGGCTGAAGTCAGCAGAAAGCCAAGAGAACAAGGGGCTCCTTGGTCAGCCAGGCAGGCCAGTCTCCTGGGACAGCAGCCAGCCAGCTGGAGCCGGGCAGGTGGACCTAGAAAGGCCACGGGAAGTACAGAGCCAGGCACCAGCAGGGTATGTGGCATTGCTTGGATCTGCTTAACAACCAGGGAGACTCAGAATGCTGCAGAAAGGGAGGGGGCCTGAGAGAGCCAATCAGCACTGGAGAGGCCTGAGAGAGCCAATCAGCGCTGGAAGGGGCCTGAGAGAGCCAATCAGCACTGGAGGAGCCTGAGAGAGCCAATCAGCACTGGAGGGGCCTGAGAGAGCCAATCAGCGCTGGAAGGGACTTGAGAGAGCCAATCAGCGCTGGAAGGGGCCTGAGAGAGCCAATCAGCGCTGGAGGAATACAGTCCTAGCCATATAGCTACTTGTCACCTGGAGCAGAGTTTACCTCATCATCACAGTTTCCGATTCTCCAAACGGCCACAAGGGTGTAGAGATAATGAGAGCAACGTGTTGAGGGCAATGCTGAGAAGTGAGGGCCATGGCATCACCATGGATATGACCTTGATGGACAGGGCGGCAGCCGGTGCTGTCTGTCTCCCCAGGGCCTCAGATCACACACTCTCCTAGGACCACGTCCTTCCAGAGAACCCAGGTTTCTCATCCTGCTAAGCAGCTGATGTTAGCTAGCTCTTGGTTTCTGGCTTAGAACAATTATCATTTTTTCCCTTATAATAATGTTTTATTTTAATTAGAATACAATTATATCATTTCTCCCCTTCCCTTCCCTCCCTCCAACCCCTCCAGGGTCCTCTCCCGTTCCCTTTAACCCCTGCCCCCAATACCTCTGTCTTAGTCAGTGTTCTTTTGCCGTGAAGACACTCCATGGCCACAGCAACTCTAATAAAGGAAAGCATTTAACTGGGGCTATGGGGGACATCCTTTTTCAAACCACGACAGCCCCCCTTTACCTATTCTAAAGCCTATGACCTTTTTCATTATTATTACATATATGCATAAATATGAAAATACAACCTGCTGCATCCGTTTACTGTTGCTTATACATAGGTGATTTTAGAACTGACCACTTGATATTGGACATAGGGGCTCACCCCGGGGGAGACTAATTCTCCCTCTGTCAGGATGCTTATTAGTGTTGTCCTTGTCACATCGGCTTTAGGCAGCCATGTTGTTGACACATCATGAGTGAGGCTTTCCCATCATTTCTAGAAGGCACAACCTCACAGCAGACTCCGGCTCCTTAAGTGTTTCTGCCCCCCCCCCCCCCCGCCCCGTTCCCTGAGCCTCCTTTGGGCCTGGATACATGATCAGTCATTTTCTACATTTTGACCAGTTCTGGCTCTCTGTAATTGACTTTCTACTGCAGATTGAGACTTCTTTGATGAGAGGTGAGAGGCGTGAATATAAAGCAAGTAGAATGCAGGAAGGCATTACACTTATGTCCCCTTAGAACAATGTTGTTGTTTTGAGACAGGGTCTCACTATGTAGGTCTGGCTATCCTGAAACTCACCATGTAGACCAGGCTGGTCTCAAACTTACAGAGGTCCGCCTGCCTCAATAGAAACTGTTTTCTTTGGATGGTTTGACCTGAGAGAGGAGTTCAGTTTAGGTCAGGAGACCATGGCTTCTCGGTCTTTGCTCTTGTCTCTGGTTACCCTGCCAAGTGACTCCTTAACATCACAGATCTCTTTCTGTGACTTGGATGTAGGCTTTGAAAACAGACATATGAATGGTGACACACTTCTGCAATCCCAGCATTCCAGGAGCTGTGGTGGGAGGATTGAGTCCCAGGCTAGCCTGGACTACATAGCAAGACCTTGTCCCAATCAATCAATGGATAGGGAGGGAGGGAGATAGATGATAGATAGATAGATAGATAGATAGATAGATAGATAGATAGATGATAGATAGATAGATAGATAGATAGATAGATAGATAGATAGATAGGTAGATAGATAAAAAGTGGTCCAGTGAGATGGCTTGGGGGTAGGAGTGCTTACCATTGAACTTGACAACCTGAATCTGACCCCCAGAATTCCACAGAGAAGTGATTCCCAGAAGTTGTCCTCTGACCTCCACATATAATACATACACACATGTACACATGCACAAATATATAAAATACTAAAATTGAAGGCTAGCATAATGATCATTGAAACACTTTATTGCATGTGGCCTAAACCACAAGATGTTTAGTGTTAAAATGAGAGAGACTGAGAATTAGAAAAAATACCTTACAGTAAAACAAATAGCTGATTTCTTGGCCCATGCCAAGCTCAGTGTCTCTCTTTCTCTACCTACGGATCAGGATGTAGCTCTCAGTTATGGCTGCAGCAACTGCCCGCATGCCACCATGCTTTCCACTATGCTGATAATGGACTAAACTTCTGAAACTGTAACAAGTCCCCAATTAAATGCTTTCTTTTAGTATGAGTTGCCTTGGTTATGGTGTCTGTCTTAGGGTTTCTATTGCTGTGAAGAGACACCATGACCATGGCAACTCTTTTGTTGTTGTTGTTTGAGACATGTTTTCTCTGTAGTTTTTTAGCTGTCCTAGAATTCACCTTATAGAACAGGCTGGCTTGAACTCACAGAGATCCACCTGCCTCTGTCTCCCAAGTGCCGGGATTAAAGGTATGCATCTCCACACACCCCACAGTAACTCTTATAAAGGAAAACACTTAATTGGGGATGGCTTACAGTTCAGAGGTCTACTCCATTATTGTCATGGCAGTAAGCATGGTGGCCAGCAGGCAGAGGTCCTGGAGAGGCAGCTGAGAGTTCTACATCTGGATCCATGGGTAGCAGTAAGAGACTGACACACTGGGCATGGCTTGAGCATCTGAGACCTCAGAGTCCACCTCAGTGACATACTTCCTCCAACAAGGTTACACCTCCTCCAGCAAGGCCACACCTCCTAATAGTGCCACTTCTTATAGGTCTGGGGGGGGATTTTCATTCAAACCACCACACTGTCTCTTCATAGCAATAGAACAATGACTAAGACACATACCCAGCTTTTTTTTTTTTTTGAGATATGATCTTACTATAGAGCCTGTCTCTGTCTCATGGCAATCCTCCTGCCTCAGCCTCCTGAGATTACAGACATATACCAACACATTAGCTTAAGAATTGATAATGCCAGGTGGTGGTGGTGCATACCTTTAATCCCAGCACTTGGAAGGCAGAGGCAGGCAGATCTCTGTGAATCTGAGGCTAACCTAGTCTACAGAGTGAGTTCCAGAACAGCCAGGGCTGTTACACAGAGAAATCCTATCTCGAAACACCAAAAAAACAAACAAAACCCAAAAAACAAACAACCCAAGAATTGCTGGTTGCGTTCTTTTCATTACTTAGCACCTCTTTGTGATGATAGAACTTGAACCCAGGGCCTTTTGCATGCCAAGAAAACCCTCCAATATTGAGCTACATCCCAATGTAGATTAACTTCAAACTCGGGTTCCCGCACCCTTTCTCATTCTTGTATTTCCTCACTTGCTCTCTCATTCCCCTGATGGATTCTTAAAGTCCTCCTGGCAATGTATTAATTGAATGAAGAGAAAAGAGAACTCTGTAGTGGGGAGACCCTGGGGGCACCAGATGAACTGAGCAATCAGCAGTTGTGGGACAGTCCTCTAGCCTCCTGATGCCATGCCCTGCATAAGGGAATGGTATCTTTTAGGCAGAAATCATGCCCCAAGTGAGCAACCCAGTTCTGATCAAGAAGCAAGCAGATTGCAGTCATGAGAGGTAGAGCTGAGATGGGAAGACACTTTACAAAGCAACGGCCTATATTCTGCAAAAATGCCGGTAGCATTAAAGGAAAAAGAATAACCAGGCTGATGAACCGTTCCTAATTAAGGGAAAATAAAAAGACATGTCAGCTAAATAAAGAGCAGATTCTGAATCAAGGAGAAAACAATTATAAATGCCATCAATGGAAAATTAGTTAGGTAACAGCATACCATCATTATTATAAAATGTCCTCTAACTTCTGCTATAGTTAAGAAAAATGTCCTTGCTCTCAGAGAGAGAGAATTCTCTTCTTTTCCAGTGTCAAGTGACAAAAATACAGATGTGTCCAGATATAGAGCACATCTGCAATCCTAGCACTCAAAAAGCTAAGGCAGAAGGATTATGAGTTGAAGGCCAGCCTAGGCTACATAGTGAGTTCAAGGCTAGTCCAAGGCTATAAAGTAGGGTGGAGGCCAGCCTGATTACCTAGC